>NC_056626.2:68497867-68832367 GCF_002870075.4 Lactuca sativa | reverse complement strand
ATTAGTTTAATAGTCAGCACTAAAACGATTAACCGGGACATAAGTGAGGAACTTAAATCCCCAGGCTTGTTACATTCGGTCTATATATATGCATACAACCATGCTCTTCAGACACACCCTAGTGAATCACTATATGAAAAATGATGTTTTTGTCATTTGATCTTTCTCCCTTTCCTCTTATTCCAATAATCATAGCGTTATTGCTATTCATTCCATATAAAAGGTTTTTATCTGCTACAAAGACCCACAAAAACCAACCACCATCCCCAAGAAAGCTTCCAATTATCGGAAACCTTCATCAATTACTAGGCTCGAACCCCCACCATTCAATTCGAGCCTTAACCCAAACACATGGTCCGCTTGTGCTCATTCAACTTGGCAGTGTACCCGTGCTTGTAGCCTCATCAGCTGAAGCAGCCCGGGAAATCTTGAAAACCCATGATGTAATCTTCGCCAGTAGACCCAAATTAAGCATCATCGACGCACTTACTTACGGATCAAAGACCATAGCATTTTCTCCATACGGAGAGTATTGGAGACAGATCAGGAGCATTGCAGTGCTTGGACTTCTAAGCAGTAGACGAGTTCAGTCATTTAAACGAGTGAGAGAAGAGGAGACGCGTCTTATGATTGACACGATTGGAGAAGGTTGTGGCTCTTTAGTTGATTTAGGAGAGTTGCTTAATTCGCTTACCAACAACATAGTTTGCAGGGTAGCCTTTGGGAGGAAGTTTAATGGAGTAACATTCAGCCGCTTGTTGGAAAGGTTTGTATATCTGCTTGGTGCGTTTTCTGTTGGGAATTATATTCCATGGCTTTCATGGGTGGATCACCTTAGTGGTTTAAAGGCAAAAACAAAAAGAACCGCTCAAGAATTTGATGAGATTCTCGAGGTTGTTCTTGAAGAACATATAAATAAGAGAAGAGCAGTTGACGGCGATGTGGGTGGTTTAAGTAATGAAAACCAAGATTTAGTTGACGTCTTACTCGATGCTCAAAGAGAAAATAGTGAAGATACTACCAACTTTACCCTTCACAGAGACTTTCTTAAAGCTGCCATCATGGTAAGATTGATTCGCCTATCTCTTTAAATAGATTTATAGCTGTATTAAAGTAGTTTAGTATTAGATTAGAAGCCGTTCAAAAAAAAGTAATAATGCTACATATATCCATTATAAACATGATCATCTGCTTTTCGAGTTCGATCATCGTTTTAATATTATTATGTATTTCTTGTAGGACATATTTGCTGCTGGAACTGATACAACATTCTCAGCCATGGAGTGGGCAATCAGCGAGCTAATAAGGCATCCAAAAGTAATGAAAAAGTTGCAACAAGAGGTTAGTGAAATAGCTCAAGGAAAATCGATGATCAGTGAGGAAGATTTGGAACATATGTATTACTTACAAGCTGTCCTCAAAGAGACCCTGCGGTTGCATACTCCACTCCCGCTGCTCATTTCTCGAGAATCAACACAAAATGTGAAACTAATGGGGTATGACATTGCAGCAGGCACACAAGTGATTATTAATGCTTGGGCAATAGGAAGAGACCCTTCGCTCTGGGAGGAAGCAGAGAAGTTTAAGCCAGAGAGGTTTTTGGATAGTTCTGTTGATTATAAAGGGCTGCATTTTGAGTACCTTCCATTTGGTGCTGGAAGAAGAGGGTGTCCGGGTATTCAGTTTGCAATAGTTATTGAAGAGCTTGCTTTAGCAAATCTTGTGTACAAATATGATTTGGCATTGCCAGATGGTTTGAGAGGGGAGGAACTGGACATGAGTGAGCTCACTGGTCTTACACTCCATAGAAAGTACCCTTTAGTGGTTGTGCCGAATCCTCGCTTCTAGTAGTTGCATATGTTTTACAATAGTCTTTATCAGGAAGTAATATAGTTCTTCACTTAACAACCTATGATGTACTAAAAGATTCTCGTATGCTTTTGCTAATGTTAATATCCACTTTAGCTGCTTTCTATAAAAGACTCAAATGTTTAATGTTGACATGATTAATTTACGCAACAATCAATTCTCCTCTTTGAATGTTTTTACATACAGAGGTTTACGGCGTGTTCGGCACCAACTTTTGGTAGCTTTTAAAAAAATGTTAGTTAAAAAGAAAAAGTCTCGTTCGGCGACATGAACGTTTAATTTTTAGCCTAAACAAAAAGTTCTAAAATCAAAAGTTATCCGCTACCCACCAACCACTACTAGCTAGTTTGCCGAATATATATATATATATATATATATATATATATATATATATATATATATATATATATATATATATATATATATATATATATATATATATATATATATATATATCATGTATTAGCGCTGTATATTTAGTGTTGGGTTTTGGAATTAATTGTTTTAGTGAGTAGTGACCCATTTCCCAAAAAATCATCCGAGATCAAAGTGATGTCATAGATTAATGTTTTCACTTTTTATTAGTGCGGAGAACAGATCTAAATGGGCTTTAATTAAAGATGATTAGTGATGTCTTATATTATCTTTAATTATAACTTTTAAGATGTTATACTAAATAGAGATTAGTTAAACATTTTACTTAATATTTATTTAAAAATTAACTTAAAATGAAAATTGTACGTAATCAAGAATGGAGCCTGGATTTTAGATCAGTAAAGGGATTACATTAATAAACTATAATAAATCAAGATATATTTTGTCACGTGTCGATATCTCATTAGTTTTGAGACTTGTCATTTTATTGTATTTTTGATATAAATAAGTTGAATTTTGGGGATTTTTCCAATTTTAAATTAAAAAATCAGATAATACTTCTATATTTATATATGTAAAGCATTAAATATAATAAATGTTATAGTAATTATAATTAATAGATTTTTTCATTTTTTATTTTAAAATTTTATTTAAAAAATACTTAATATTTATATTTTAATATTTAATCTTTTGTTTAATCAACTTGTGTAATACACGGGTTTACCCCTAATATATATATATATATATATATATATATATATTATATATATATATATATATATATATATATATATATATATATATATATATATATGCTTACCGTCATTATCATCGTCATCATCATCATCATCGTCATCATCATCATCATCATCATGTAACGCCCGTGTTTCTGGGCTAGGCATTAATGTAGATGTAATAGTCTAGATTAACCTTTGTAACCCGTCTTGAAATAAAAAAAAATGTATTATTTGAGTATTATGTGTTTATTGTTTAATTGTGTAATTTAAATGGATCATGGAACAAAAATAAGCGATAAAGTAAAATATTAGTTAAGCCCAATATCTATGAAGGATGTGGTAGCGGTCGTGACGAGGTTTCCGAATATATAAAGAATGCAGAAATCCGAGTTATAACGAAGAAGTTATGACATGTCGAAGTTTCGCGACAGAACTGGTACAACACTACGTGACGTAAAATGCGAATTTACGATAGAGCGATATTTAGCCCTAGTGATCTAAATGAACGTCGTAGAGTTCGTTAAACCGAGAGCATGGATAAGAAGAACGTCTAAATTTAACTTTGTATGAGGAAGTTATGATTTTTTGAAGTTTCGACTAAGCAGTATGCAACCTAAATCTCGAAATTGAGTTCGAGTGATATTTGGCCAAAATAATCTAAATGAAAATCGCAGATCTCGTCGATAGTAGTCCAACAGTAAAAAGACAGACGAAAACGGGTGTCGGATGAAGAAGTTATGATTTTATAACGGAGTTTTCCTGTCCCGGCCTACTAAAAATAATATAATAAAATAAAGTCAAAATTAGCCGACGGAGTTTAAATGAAACTTGTAGAGCATAGTCTCACCGACGTGTGGATATAAAGAACGTCAAAAACGGAGCTCGTATGCGAAAGATACAGAATTTTGAAGTTTGAGAAATGGGAGTACACCCAGCGTACATGAGTACGCCCAGCATACCCGTATGCATGAACAGAAATGGGCCACATCGACCTGACCCAATACTCGAGTGCATGAGTCTGTAAGCCATGACGCGTTAGGCCTGATCTGAAGCGTACGCCCAGCGTACTGCTTGTAGAGGGAGTACGCCCAGCGTAATCTAATGTTCAGCCCCCTATAAATAGAGGTCGTGGGCAATCGAGTTTTGTTGCTCATTTTTTCCTTTCTCTTCTGTTTTACCTCGTTTTTACGTGCAAGCTTTACCCCCGAAGCCCCCGTATCATTCCCAAGACCCGAGGATCCCGAGAAGTAAAGTTTCCGAGTCGAAACTCTGCCCGCGAGAAGCCTGGTTTTCAAGAAAACATCCCGGTTTCACCGTAGAATACTACTCTTAGAGCCGTAGTGTTGTTCGATCATCTTCTGATCAAGTGAGTGTATATTCCTTTTCTTCTAACACATAGATACAAAGTATTCTCTACAAAATACATGCTATGTGTTTATATATTATTTGTTTATTTGAAATAATAGTTGAATGAATGATTTGTACAGGTTTTAAGTTGTATATAAATGTGTATATATATATATATATATATATATATATATATATATATATATATATATATTTTATCTACAAATATGTTGGGTAGAACATGGGTAGATAGTGATGTGTGATGAAATCAAATGATGAGAGGCCTTGATGTTGTTGTTGATCTAGTCATCTAGCGGAGTATGGATGACGACCACGGACTCTTTCTAGAGTATCCAGTGGAACGCTGGGAGGTTCATAACCTGTAGGTGTTGTGAACGATGTGTACACCGGTGTACTCTATCCCCCTCATGGGTGCCTTAAGGACAGCTATTGTTGAGGAAACCCCTTTGCAGTAATGTCCACCCCGATGAAAATCCTAGATTAGGTCCCTGGAAATAGATGTTGTATTAGGGATGTAAAGTGAGGATAACGGGAATGGGTAATCGGGTTATTGTTGGTTGGTGAAATTAAATATAATTATTTATTGTGGGTTGAAAACCCTATATGCTCACCAGGCTCCCAAGCCTGACCCACTCAGTTTCTTTGTATTACAGGTAGTGGCGCGAACTTGTGAAGATGTTTTTGTTTTTAGAGCAATAGTTGTGTAAAACTGTTTAAGGTCTATGTTTTATTGTTTATGCTTTTATGTATGTATCGGAACATGACATCCCGAGTTTTGATATATAATAAAAATACATTTCTTAAAGAAATGCTTTGATAAACCTTATTTTATCATGTATTGTTTTGGGGACAAATTTTGCAACTCTTTCAATTAAAGGATACTCTGAAAATTATTTTAAAAGCATAAATTAAACCGGTCTTTTCTGACCATGATTTTGGGGATGTCACATCATCATCATCATCATCATCATCGTCATCATCATCATGGAGTCTGAGTTTGTTGCATTGTATGCTGCTGAATTTAGCCGATCATCTAACCAAAGGGTTAGCAAGAGATCTTGTGCACAAGGCGGCTATAGGGATGGGTTTAAAGTCCACTTAATAGTTCTTTGAAAAATTGCATTTACAGGTGCAAGAATAAAATAACTACCTATATAAGCATAAAGTTTAGCTGCTTCAAGAAGTTGGGACTTGGCTTTCATATGCTTATTGATGGATGGGACACAAGCTAGAAAAGCATAGTGTCAAGTTAGAAATTATGAGAATGTAAACTAATGTGTTTATTATCTTCATGTATTCACTTTGAATAGAAAGGGTTCAATCCTTAGTGGCACCCTAATATTCGAATATTTGGATTGAGTAATATACTAATGCGAAATTTAATCGTCAAGACATTTTATTTATGCATCCGTTTGTTGCTGTTTATGTTTTGTTTTAAGTTTAATTAGTATCACACTTAAATGGGGGAGGTTTGTTGGTGATTTTATATCATCAATATTATTTAAGTGTATTATGATTAAATTTGTTGATGAAAAGTGATCTTGTTGAATATTGAACAAGTTAGGATGGTGTAGGAGTGCACACTTGTTAAATTTTTTCAAGATTCAAAGTACATTTTAATTTATGGGAGAAGCTCCTAAACGAACGGGGGTCCGGAGGCAGCGCCCCTGGAAGTGGGGTCCAGGGGCGGCAGCCCCTGACGGGGTCCAAGGGGCAGAGCCCCTAGCTGGGATCGAGCTGACCCCTTTTTCCCTGATAATCATGTATAATAGAGGTGTGAAAAAAAACGAAGCAGATAAAATAATGTTTGGTGCCCGAAAATCTATTAACTGTTCGTGTCTTGAATATGTAAGAAAATTTATTCGAAAAAAAAAATTAAGACTCGAATAATAATAATAATAATAATAATAATAATAATAATAATAATAATAATAATAATAATAATAATAATAATAATTATTATTATTATTATTATTATTATTATTATTATTATAATAGAAATAATAATAATAATAACTATAGAAATAATAATAATAATAATAATAATAATAATAATAATAATAATAATAATAATAATAATAATAAAAACATAATTGGAAGTTGTCAAAACCTATTGTAGACGAAGAAGGTAAGAAGGTATGGATGTGGCATTCCCGGCTGGTTGGTAGTTTATTTGGTAGTATCAATGATAGACTCGAGTTCGAGTCCCACCACCCATATTTTTGTTGGCATTTCCAATTTTATGGTTTCACAATACTTTTGTCCGCCTCCATTTAGCGGAACCCATCGACGAAATTTTTTATTTTCCCTATTCTCTCTATCTCCCTCCCTTTCCGATTTTAGGGTTTCACAATACTTTTGTTCGCCTCCATTTAGCGGAATCCATCGACGAAATTTTTTATTCTCCCGCTTCTCTCTATCTTCCTCCCTGATTCGTTTTCCCTCTTCTTTCTCACTATTTCCTACTCGCACCTCCCCCTTACACCCCGTCTCGTCTTCGTTTTCATCGTCGGAGTTCCATCTTACCACCGCTGTTGGCAATGTTGTACATAGAGATCGTTTTCAGCCCCGGTCATCTCTCGTCGCCATCGCCATTGTCATCATTGTTTCAAGTAAGCTTTTTTTGGTTTAATTCCACTCAGGTTTTCATTTTGGGTTAGGATTGATTTCGATTAAGACTTTGTTTTGATTTTAGGTGTATTTTGATTTTGAGTTCAGTTCGATGCCTTCTTCAAACTCCTCTGCTCCATCTGTTATCCAGGCGACCAAGGTTATTACTCCAATTCTTCAAATCTGTTTGGAATTAGACTCAAACCATGGTTGTTTGAGTTATGTATGATGCTCCTAGGTTGATGCTTATAGTTTATTGCTTAATGCTTCAAGCCATGAGATTTTTCCATTTGAAGGTCTGCCATCAGATTGTGTGATGCTTATAATTTATTTTTTGAAACCCACCGGATTATTGCCTGATGCTTCAAAACTAATTTCGTTTGATGCTTCCATTTGAAATTTTTCATCGGGTTCTTGTTCCATGCTTCAAGTCAACAGATTGTCTTTGTATTTCATGCTTAAAATGCTATAAAAGGTTCATCTTTTCCTCCCTGTTTATGGTTGTTTCAAAACCAGCATAGAAAATAGTTTTGTGAAATGATATAATTAATCAATCGTTGTCCTAATAGATGTTCTACAAAAGAGAATTCACCGCCCACAGCATGCCAAGAGACTAAAGTGAGCAAGTTTTGACTAATTTCATGAAGAAAACCTATGACTGGTTTTATTTCAATCTTCTCAATTTGTTTTCTTTTATACTTTCAATATTGAAGATCTAAATAGACCTTTTTTTTAGAACAACAGTGAGATCTAACGAGGCTTTATTTCAATGTTAACAGACTTTTCTCCCAAGAGATCCCAACTGATGTTATAATCCACACAGGTAGGGATGAGATTTAGAACCGGAAAATCGGACCGGAACCGGAACCGAACCGGAACCGGACCCGTTAGAACCGGAATATATAGAACCGGGTCCGGTTCCGGGTTTAAAAATTGGCTTTATCCGGGTTCCGGGTAATCCGGGTTTGGGTCCATTGGGTCCGGGAAAACCGGGTCTAAAATCCGGAACCGGTTTTTGGAACCGGAACCACTTTTAGGGCCGGAACCACTTTTTGTGAAACGTTTACAAGATGCATATCTTATTCGTTTCAACTCCAGTTGACATACGGTTTTTTCCAACATGTAGTTTAGAGTTTGTATATGATTGTAGACTATAAATTTTTCATTTTTATTTTTATATTCATTGACTTACAGTCCTTAAAAGTTGAGATACCAAAGCTGAAAGTTTTTAGTTTTTTAGTTTTTTTGTATTCGGTGAAAGTTTTAAAGCATGCATATCTAATTCGTTTGAAGTCGGATTGACATGTGGTTTTTTTCAACTTCTAGTTTACAGTTTGTACATGAGTTTAGACTATAATTTTGTCATTTTCGGTTTAACATTCAATGATTTACAGTCCTCCGAAGTCGGGATATCAAAACTGAAAATTTTCAACTTTTCAGCTATTTGTTTTTGTACTTTGTATTATGTGAAAATATTAACATAAGTATATCTCATTCGTTTAAATTCGGATTGACATGCGGGTTTTTCCAGAGTGTATTTTAGAGTTTGTACATGATTTTAGACTCTAATTTTGTTAATTGTGGTTTCGTATTCAATAAGTTACAGTCCCCCAAAGTGGGGATATCAATATGAAAATTTTCAAAGTTCAACCCACTAAGTTGTAAGTAATTACCAAAAAATTCTGGTTTTTTCGGGTTTTTCAGGTCTAAACCCACTTTATCCGGTTCCAACCTACCCACTTTGATGTTTCCGGGTTTTCCGGTTCTAGACCCACTTTACCCGGAACCATACCCGAAACCGAACCGGAACCGGTTCCTATATACCGGTCCGGTTTCCGGTTCTATAAAATCCCGTTATCCGGTTCCGGGTTTTCCGGGTCCGGGTCCATTGGGTCCGGGTTTGGACCCACTTTCATCCCTACACACAGGAGGTGTTTTTTTTTTCATTATACATGGTATAATTCATGTATACCCTTTTGATATTATTTCTCTTATGTAACTTATACTTTATTTTTTTTAACTCTATGTAGTATCCATATGTTTCAACTTTTAAAGCATGGTTACATAAGGAAATTAGTATCCAACCTCAAAGATTCTTATCTTTTGGTAACTGAAATCTCTTTTAGATTTGAAATTGCAGCAAAGTTTTTGTATGGATTTAACTTCGAATTATCAACAAAAAACATTTTCATGGTGAGATGTGTTTCAGAGTTTCTTGAAATGACAGAAGAGTATGTAGTTAGAAATCTTGTAACAAGATCAGAAGCTAATTTGTAGTAGTGAATAAACAAATAAGTTAAAGTACATTGCTATATTTGTATTTTTTTTCGTGATCATTGATTATAGTGTGGTGAAACGTGAACAATTGGAGGCCTTTGATTCAAAACTCAATTTGAAGAACACTTGTAAGCCTTTACCGATACAACTTACCCAATAATTTGTCAAGTAATCCACCAAATAATTCTCAATTTTATGTTTGTAAGTACCTAGTTAAACATTTGTAGTTGACACATTTAATGTGTATTATTAGACACATTTAATGTATTATTAGACAATGTTCATTTTGTATTTGATACTTTTTTAGGTTTATTAGTTTTATTATAATGTTATTTGTTTTGTGGTTATAAGTTTAATGTAATGGGTTTTTTTCAATAATTTGGACATAAAAAACTAGAGTTTTTTTAATAATTTTTTGTTGTTTTTTTTTAAATTAAAAGTAATTACCTACGGAAAATTTGTAGGTAATGTGAGCCGTAGGAAATCTGTAGGTAATAAAGTAAAAGTGGGCTCCGTTGGTAATCCGTAGGAAATTGATAGTTATGTATTTCCTTAGCTATTCCGTAGGAAAATAGTAAAACTTGACTCTCGTGAGTAACCCATAAATATTCAGTAGCTATTGTTTTCCGTAGCTATTCCGTAGGTATTATACCTGCGGAAAAAGATGTAGCTATTTTGTAGCTAGTCCGTAGCAATTCCGTAGGTATAAATTTTCCACGGGCATTTATGCTACATGGCATTTTCCGTAGCAAATCTGTAGGTATCGCCTTATACCTACTGAATAGCTACAGATCTTGCTGTAGTTGCCCTAGTTTTCTAGTAGTGAGTTGTTGACTTTCTTTCTAAAAACTATGACTGGATAAGATATTTTTTAAGATGCATTTTATAAAAAAAAAATTAATGCAATTATGATTTCTGTTATCACTTTTGCATATTACAACTCAAAGCTCATTGAGAAATGAAAGAGGATTTGTAATTTTGTATTTTATGGTGACACTATTCAAGCAATTTAAGTGCTCCTAATCTAGATGATCCATTTTCAAATAACATAGAAACACAATGGAAATCAAATGATGCACATGTTGTGGAAACGGGTAGTTAATATCAATGAACTTTCATTGTTTTTGTTGATTGTAGCATTACACATTCATTTTTTGATGTGGTCATGTTGATTTCTTATCAGGCAAAGGTATGTGCAGTCTACTGAAAAACAAACTACAGTTGAATTGTTGAAGCAGTTGTGATCTCGTGTCGAAAATTAGGAAGTGTCACCTGGTCGGGTTCGAAAGTCGTAGAAATGTATTTTTCACACTTTGAATTCATTATGTACTTGTGGAATCAATGAAATGACAATGAAAGACGACAAAGTCCAATATTTTTTTTTCTAATATAATCAAGAAACACCGATTAGATAGATTTAATAGGGAAAATTGGAGTTTAAAGAGGCCAAAAAGACAATAGCAAAACTGGTTTCTTGAAGGCGTACCCCTTCATGTTTGTTTGTTTATTTGTCCTAATAAAAAAAAACGTCTAGCTAATCCTGCAACGTGAGATCCTTCCCTAGTTATATATTAATAACCAAATTAACTCACGATCCTTATCTTTGAAAAAACTACAAAAATTGTCCAGGTATACAAAGATATGTTTTTGTTTAATGGTATTTACGTTTAACTAAATTATAAAAATATTCCCTTCAAAATTATCTTAGGGTCCATGTGTTTGAAAAAGTACATAAATAGTCCCACACAGATTTTCTAATGGTTCCTGTATTAAAATTATATTTTAACTAATAATCCTATGTTTGAAAAAATTATAATAACAAATTTTAGAATATTTTAGAAATAATCATAAAAATGATGGGTTCTTATGTAATTATGTAAGACCATCAGGAGTACTCTCCGTGAAGAGTTCCGTTGTCCACATGTCACCAATCACGAACGTGAACACCACCTTGGTGTCTCGTTCTCCATCGCTGTCGTGGAGGATTGCTGTGGGGAGGACAACAAACCACAACCAATAATAATTTTCTTTTTTCTCTCGTTGTCTGAGACTTCTTTTTTTCTCTCTTATAGGGGTAGTGGAGACTACTCTAGTGGTTTGTGGCGACTGATTTGGAAGTTGTCAACGACCTTCGGCATGGAGAGTATTCATGATAGCGTAATCGCGGCAAAGTCAAAGAAAGAGATCTCTTATGGAAATACTGGCTATATGATATCAAAATTATATAATAACGTCTATATGAGACAAAATCACATAAATTATCCCAGCGTAATAATGAAATTTAAAAAAAAAAATGTTCTTTTGTTAAAGAATATTACGTACAGAAATAGTATGAAAAATTGAAAATATAAGATTAACGGGCATTCCCACTAGTATGTGCCAAGAAAAACCATGGTTAATAACATCACATTTTACCTCATAGGCTTATATCCTTCGTTACGTTACCCGTTCTTCATCACTTCTTTGGCGACCGTACGTTGGAGTTGTCTGGAGTGTTTTTTAAAATCACATAATTAATTTATTACTTTTTTAAAACGTTAAAAAAAAAAAAAAAAAAAAAAAAAAAAAAAAAAAAAAAAAAGTCTTTTTCGATACCTATTCCAAAAAGCCTCCCAAACACATCGGCGCCCTCCCACCCGGGCTTATTCGGTTTGCTATCAGTTAACCCCACCCATGGTTCCTCAGCCCTCGTTCCCATCTCCCCTCTCTCCCAGCCTCACCCCCGGTTGCCGTTCATCGTCGCCTCCGCAGTTCGTTACTTTATGATAAACTGGCATCATAAGGTTAAATCTAAATCTTCTTTTCTTCCTTAGTTGATTCTTTTCTTCCTCGCTTGTTTATTTATTTATTAATTAATTTCCCTTCTCTTTATCGCCTTATGTTTCTGCTTTAAAACCTAGAAAACCAGAGAAAATTTTCTGTATCATTTCTTCGCTGAACTCCCTAGTTTTATCTATATATTGAAATAGCTTATGTTTTTCGTCTGAAATTTGATTTGTAGGTGGAGTTATGATACAAGTTTACATGAAAATGGGTCTTAGTAAGCATATTTAGTTAAAATACGAGTGTGTATGTAATAAAGAAGGGCACTATTATATACATTAGATCAATTGCTTATGAAGGGCATCATTCGGATGATTCCTCTTCCAAACTTCCTCCATTTCTTCTGCTCATACATTTGGCTACAAAATCTTCATCGTCAACTATTCTCCAATATTAGCTGTTTCTTGATGATATAGTTTTTGATTGAACTGTTATTTAGTTCAGCCTTAATCAATCGGAGGAATTATAAATTCCTGATGATGCTTTCCTTTTGAAGGAGAGTTTTGCACGTGAAACATTTTTTGTTTTCTGGGGACCCATGTGATCAGGATAACCAAATTTTGATTGGATTGCATTCTATAGAAGGAAGTTATTTATTGTTGTAGTTATAGATTCATGTTTTTATATGTGTAGGTGATTCATCTTTTTAAATCTTCAATTGATATGAATTCTCATTGTTGAGTTGTCCAGATTTTTAATAAAAGGTGTCTTGTGAATTGATTTTTTGTGAAATTTTTTTTTGAATGTAAGGGTAGATTAGGCATTTAGGCTGATTCAACGTCATTACACAGTCCCAGCTCAAAAACATGGGCCTAAACACCGGCCCAAGCCCTAATATTCTATGGGTAATTATTCCTCCAGAGTATCTCAATCTTGCTCGTCTTTGTTTGTAACTTGATTATGTGCCCTCACTCAAACTTTATATTTCAATATTATAATTTCTGATTTCTTAGGTTTTATGCTTTGATTAATTTTGGTTATATATTGCTTGTTTTTTCATTCATTTTGGGGTTTAATAGTTTAGACTAGACATGTGCTTCTATACAACTCCATATATGATACTAATGAATCAGTTATTATCTGTTAGCTTATTGTCCTGATTTTCTGCGTTGGATTATCCAGTGTTTGTTTAAATTTTGGTAAGTTTTTTTTACAAGAAGCATTGCTATAGGCAAAGGTGTATTTAGGAAGGAAACAGAGTAGGTGTAAGTGCAACCCTTTGTGTTCATCAAGAACATTTTGACCATGTGGCTCATCTACAATTTTCATGTACTATAAAGAACTGCTAATGTCATTTTGGACATTTTAAATATTCATAGGCGTAGTTAGATTATATAACCTTTATCAATGACCGCTTTTGTATTAGTGTGAATACTTGTGCCTTGTTTATATCTATTGTCTCTTTTGCATTTACGAAGGCCTTAAATTATTTATTATTTATTTATTAATTTGTTTATTTTATTTTATTTTTTTTTTCGCAAATGTAGGAATGGTAAAAGATTGGAGTATGACTAGAAACCAGAATCGTGATACATCTAGAAAAATTCCTGACAACAGTGGTGTGGCGCCTTGGTCAGATCTTAACCATGATGTGCTTCTTTTAGTTATCATGCAACTGGAGTTGATTTTATGTCATTCAGTGGAGTTTGCAAGTCATATAGTTCGTTGCAAAATATAACAGGAAAAGGTTTATGGGTTCCAAATTAACTACCCATGTTGATACATGGATCTTTGCATATTTTATAAGAAAGACAAGTGTTGTGTTACCTACAGGATATTGAAGGAAGAGTGTTTAAAACCCATGACTTCTGGCTTGTGAATCCTGTCAGAAGGCATGAACTTCATTTCCCTAATGTATGTTTTTCTGTTGACGCTACACCTGAAATAGGAGTTAGGGCTATCTTTATTTTTTAACCATCAATATCTGAGTGGGTGTTTGCCATATTAAATAGTTCCACGAATAAAATATGGTTCTCTACAGCGGGTAATGGAGCATGGGATCTTGTCTGCTCTACTTTGCTTATTCTTGATTACCATCTTTATCAACGGGAATATATATATATATATATATATATATATATATATATATATATATATATATTCTGTAATCATCGGTTTTGATTTATATGTTGAAACATTTTTAAGATTTTCTGAATTAGCATTTGTTGCTTTGCATTTTTCAATTTTCATGTTTAAGCAGTTTCAATGTCACTCACGGTTTTGATCGATTAGATTGTTTTTAGCACCTTTAGCATTTAGCATAATCCAGTTTGAGTGGTAAAACTCAAACATACCAAATTGACCCACTATTGTTACTGCCTCATCACCCTGGTGAACTATCATAAAAGAATAAAGCTGCCTGTCAGATCTCCATGATTCCTTTGATTTTGTTGTTACTAATATTATTAAGATTAGGATTTCGTTGTACATTCTGTTTCTGCAAGTTATCATAATTTGCCCTTTTTAGTTTACTTCCCATAAAAATCTAATATGAAATAATTTATATGTTTCATTTTTGTCATTCCTGATTTGTTTGGTTTTTATAGGATTGAGTTGTGACTTGTGTGTGTTTGTGTATGTTGCTGTAAAAGTTTCCATCGGTTTACTTGTAGGAAGCAAGCATTCTATGACACTTTACCTCAATGGAGTGCTTATGCTATTTGTTTCCTGCAATGAATCCCATCATTTACAGGGAACGTTTCTTTATCATTATATAGTTGACTAATTATTTTGATCCTGATTTTCCAGTTGCAATCAAGCATTCTTATACATTTCATATTGCATATCATGTACTTGGGTTCCATAATCATTTTGCCTTTATTTATTTTTTATTTTTTTGAGTTGAATAGATGGTTAATCAAGGCATATGGAGTAAGTAATTCATACTATATTAGAAAATATTGTGTTAGGAGCTGTTGTAAATACATTTTTTGTATGTCTATTTATTATGGATGATGAAGTTTCTTAATATACTAATGCATACCAGAAATTATATGCTCTAATACAGCATTGAATGACTGGCCCAAGCACAATGATCACATGTGAAGTCACGTGCATTCACCGCGTCTTGTTAAGGGGTATGATTGTCATTTCTCATCCAAATAGAACCCTGATGTTACCCCTCAATTCCCATCTCATCTCTAGTATTTATGCTTTTCTCGAGTACAAATTTGCAATCCCTAGAACTCCACCTTCAACGCCGTGTCTTCACCATTGCAGGTATATTTTTCTCATTGGCTTCTCTATTTGAGTGTTTCCTTTTGTCGACTTGTCTTCTGTGTTTCGATCTTCACCATAGTTTTCATTATTAAAACCTTTTTCCTAATTTGATTCGAAGTTCACGCTACAAATTCTAACTTAATTGTTAAAAGATCTGATATAATCTCTTGAGGATTTTATCCTAGAAATCCGATCATTTTCTTATAATCTGATTGTTTTTCCTTAATTTGGTTTTTGACAAGATTTGAGTTTTTTGCCCTAGATTGTTTCAATGTGTTCTAATCAGTTCAATTTGGTTAATTAGCACTGGAGTTTGTACTTTACATTTAATATAGCTGCAATAATGTTTGCAAAATGAGCTTTTGGATCTCTATACGATGATTTAACATTTCTGATCTAATACTTGGATTCTCACATGAAAATCGAGTTTCCATAAAAAATTGCCGCTAACAACCTTCGAAAAGGGTGTTTATTTTTTGGGTTCTTACCTTTCAGGCATTAAGTTTCAGTTGAAGGAAATTCATTTAATTTTGTTGCTTTTATGTGTTCTGGAAAGCAAGTTACACTTGATCCTCTTCTCAATGTAGTAGAGGGTCATGTAAGCCTATGATACTGTTTCTTCTTTGTGTTCCGGTGCAATGAAAACTGCAAAAAGGAAACATTGCATTGATGGAGAAAATGTTGTATATTTTGTATCTGTATTTTGTGTTTTCCTGATGATTTTATAGGGAAGAACATTCATGGATTTAGGAAACTTGTAACTATTTGCAATCTTAATTCTTTCGATTTATTTGTTTAGGGTAAATGTCTGTTATAAATCAGTGCACTTAATAGTACTGACCCATTTGCAACAACTTTTACCAAGTGGAAGATTTACAATTTTGCAAGCACTATTTTTGTTAAATGCATCCAATTCTTCTATAATTGCTAGTTTCCAGACAGTGTTGATTTTGGGAAAAGTGTTGGTGAGGTCCAAATAAAGTTCAGGGACCTTTTAAAGCTAAAAGTGACACTTTAATGTACTTTTATGTCAATAACCCTTCTTTTAAATGTCTGTATATATGTGTACGCTTTCAACTCTTGTATCTTATATGAAATTTGCATATTGGAATGGACAGGACAAGGAGTATGACCAGAAATCAGAATCGTGATGGTGCATCATCATCTAGCAGGAAGAGAGTCAATGGTGGTGTGGCACCTTGGTCAGACCTTAACCCTGATGTGCTTTTTTTAGTTATGATGAATCTGGGGGTGATTGATTTTCTTGCATTCGGTGGTGTGTGCAAGTCATGGAGGTCACTCGCACGCAATAATAAGAAGATTTTTATGGCATCCAGACCACCCATGTTGATGTCAATCTCTGATCCTTCTTATGAGAATAAAGAGTTGTACTGCTGTCTAGAGGACTTTGAAGGTAGAAAGTTCAAAACCATCCTTCCCCATGCTGCTGGCAGGATCTGTGTTGGAATAACTTGTGGTTACCTGATCTTGTTCGGAGGGGAAACCAAAGACTTCTGGCTTGTAAATCTTATCACAAGGCAGCAACTTCATTTCCCTTGTTTCCCCTTTAATGCACGTACTGATCTAGCAAGAATCAGAGGTATCCTTGTCTATTCACCTTCAGTATCTGGGTGGGTGTTTGTGGTGTTGTGTACATTCTCCTGTCAAATTTGGTTTTCTATGGCGGGTACACGAGCATGGAGTCGTATCTCCACTTTCCTCACGATTGATTTACATGCTTTCAAGGGGAAGATATATACCATAAACATTGGTTGTCGTCTATGTGAAATGAAACTCACACCAGAGCCCAAATTGACTTTACTCCAAAACAAGAATATTCCACAGCCAGGCTTCTTTTTTCCGGAGTTTGTAAGTTCGGGTGAAAACCTTTATGTGATGGACCGTGGGTTCAAAGATTCATACACGGTTCACAAACTAGATTTTGAGGAAATGAAGTGGGTGTCGTCGGAAAAAACATTAGAAGAATGTGCATTCTTTGTTAACGACTTCAAGTATTCTGCTGCTATTAAATCAGACTTGTGGGTTGATCATCGGTCACTATATGAGAGATATGCTTACTTCCATTCCACCATCGATACAAGTCGAAAAGGCGGGTTCCTTCCTTCATACATCTGGTACTTCCCCAGTGATTGTTTGAATGTAAATCTCTTAGATGAATGATGACTTGGATCGGATGCACTCTTATCTTGGTTTTTATCTTTGCATATGTTGAACATTTTCAAGATGTTTCATCCATGGATTTGGATTTTCAGTTTATTGTTCAAAGATTTTGGTTGTCACTCAACCTTTTCTTTTAGCTATAAATGTCCTTTATTTACAATTTGGTGTCCTTTGCTTGCAAATATGTGCCTACTGCATTATGTGTAGCACATTGGCACATGTTGTAAAACGTCCATACGCCATTAAAAAATCCTTTGGGTTTGTGACTAGCAACTTGTAGCGAGATGCACAGGTGAAATGTATCATGCTTGTAGATGCTAATTATATAGGGAGGAGGAATTTCAGTAACCTTGTTATTTTGACTCAAAGTGATCCTTAGGACAGATGTAACAGGTTTAATGAGAACTTCAAATAAAAAAATAACATATATAGTAACCTTTTACTTGTAACTAAATGAGCAAAAATTAAATAGTATCATTATGATGATACATATACAATATTCAAAATCTTTTCTTTTCAAATATATATAATTTTGAAAATATAGAAATATGTGCCTACTGCATTATGTGTAGCACATTGGCACATGTTGTTAAACGTCCATACGCCATTAAAAAATCCTTTGGGTTTGTGACTAGCAACTTGTAGCAAGATGCACAGGTGAAATGTATCATGCTTGTAGATGCTAATTATATAGGGAGGAGGAATTTCAGTAACCTTGTTATTTTGACTCAAAGTGATCCTTAGGACAGATGTAACAGGTTTAATGAGAACTTCAAATAAAAAAATAACATGTTCAGTAACCTTTTACTTGTAACTAAATGAGCAAAAATTAAATAGTATCATTATGATGATACATATACAATATTCAAAATCTTTTCTTTTCAAATATATATAATTTTGAAAATATAGAAATATGTTGATCCCCATATCTATTTTACTTCTCATTTAAACACGATTGCTACAAGAAACGCGAGTATTAGCGGCAACAGGCGTCGCCGCTAAAAGTGAGGTATGTCGTGAAACATTCCAAATTTTAAGACCAAAAATTTCATTTTTTATAATAATAAAACCATCATCCAAAACATTTCATAAAAAACCATAATAAAATCAAAGTATATTAATATTCATCATGTTACATTAGAGTCAAATAAAATGCAATAAAATGCAGAATAATGTGTGTGCGATGCGATCATCTTGAGCTCTTTTCCTTCAATCCGGAAGTACTTGAAACATAAACTGAAAAATGTAAGCACGAAACTTAGTGAGTTCCCCAAAATACCTCATACCATACATATCAAACATATAATGGGTCATGCCCAACGACCATCGAGCCCCACCCGACATCAAGCCCCGCTCGGAACAGATCTATCAGTAATTTGAGATGGGCCCCGCCTTATCACATTCATCAGGCCCCGTCTGGCATCGGGCTGTGCCCGGTATACATATAAACACATAAACACATGCAATAATCACTATGACAAATGGCATACAATAGACTCATCAGGCCCCACCCGGTATACATATCACATACAACTAGCACCCTAACCATAATATATTATGGGCCGACATTGGTGCCTTCGACCTGCTAAATGTTGAAAGAAGACTCACCTAAAACTGCTGGAAATGAGATAATTGCTCAGACTACTGATCTGGAAAGTCCCCTCACTAAATAATCAATAAAACTCCAATTATCAATTGGGCCTTAAACTATAACTTATGAATCTCATTTTTTTGTCCAACTCCCAGGGTAAAAGACTATTTTACCCTTTCCTCACTTGTCCAAACAACCAAGGCCCAACCCAATGCTCCAAAAGCCCCAATATAGCCTAAAATCCTAGAAAGCACCCAAAGCCCATTATGGGCCTAATCCAAGAAGACCCAATGCCAAACAATATCCAAAGTTTAGAAATGATCTAATGCCATAGAAGTTTAAGGTCCAAGCCCAATCAATACAAACCCAAATAATCCAAGCCCACCACTTCATCGGCCCACTGGTTAGCATACGCTCGCCATACCTGACTCGTACGCCCTGTGTATGCGACTGATCCAGAAACGGGGCTCGCACCTAGTACACCCAACGTTCTGGCTTGACTCCAGTTCCTTGCTCAAAAGTCTTAATCACTTAAGAACTTAACATCAAATCCTCAAATTAACATCATATTAAGGCCTTAAACCATAATGTCAAAAACTTTGAGCCTTTACATGGATGAAAACACCCCAAAGTCCAAATCAAGCATTTAAACTCCATTAAGAGGAACAACAACCTTTCATGTTTGAGCTAAACCCATCAAACTATCATTTTTATGTACAAAGGACCTCAGAAAAGCCTAGATCTATCACCCCAAGATGTTGGAGTACCCATACTCCCAAACAAGGATTAAAGGACCCAAAAAATGCACAATTAAAGCCCTAAACTAGATCTATCATAAGGAACCATCAAGTTAGGAGCTTTATAACTCAAATGGCTTGCAAAGCTGATGAAAATCTTGGATCTTCAAGCTCCAAGTCCACCAAAGCTTCACCACCAACCTTCACTTCCGTCAAGGGGCCCAAAACCACTACAAAATCACACAATGGCTCACAAACACTCAAATGAGGCTAGGGTTTTGTTCTTAGGGTTTGAAGAAGTGGATCCTAACCATAAGATGCTCCCAAGGCAACATAAGTTGATTCAATAGGGCACAAACCCTAAAAATTAGGGGTTTGTCCTTGCTTAGTGCACGGCCAATGTAACATCCTATTTCGGCTCATTCTATGATTCAAGGTTTGTAGGCCGTAATTCGGGTATGAGGAGGTTTTAAAGTTTTAAAGAAGAAAGGTTTAGACCCTTTTGGATGCGAGTAAGGTTGGTTGTGTGACAAAAGAGTTCGGTTTGTGCTATAGAGCCCAAGGGTATCAGTAAAGGCGTTGGTTCAGGCATTTCATGAATTTTGGATATGAGTTTGAGTAGGTTTCAGGAAAAATAAAGTTGATAGAAGTGTAGGGCTTCTCGTAACCTTTATGTGGATATAAAGTTCGTTGGAAACAGACTTATAACGAAGAAGTTATGGCAGTTTGAAGATTTGGGCAAGTTTGGCCCTTGGTGGAATAAGTTGGTTGATTGGTCCCTTATGCAGCGCTAAGGAATGTGTGGGAGGACCAGGTATGCCTAGTGTACCTAAGGGTATGCCCTGCATAATGGGCAGGGTGCCAAACCCACATTTTTAGGGTTTGGGCACTATATAAACATCATTATAACCTCAAGACTCTCCCATTTATCAGCCTCCTTGTCCTTAAACCCTAATTTCGAACCCTAGCTTCCTCCAAGAGTGTTGTGAGCTCATTGTGTTCGTCTTTGGTGGGTTTTGGTGATTATTCAAGAAGTGGAAGCCTGATGCAAGGTGGTGAATCAAGCGAAGGCTTATGGATCTGGACTCTCTTCTTCATCTCCAACTCATTAGAGGTATAAAGCTCTAACCTTGCTCATTTGAAGCTTAGATCTATCATTATATGAGTTTTTGGTCCCATTTTGGTCTCATGGGTGAGATCTAGTGGTTTGACACCACTCCAAGAGCTTTGAGTTGCTACTCTTAGTATTTTCCGAGGTTATTAGTTCATAAAGATGCTTGCTTGATGTTTAAGGATGGACCAACACATGTGTTAAGGTGGTCATTATGGGTCTTAGACAATTAATTTGGTTGATGGGACCCACTGAGTCATACAAACTGATAAAGTTGCCAACTTTATCATTTAAGAGCTTATTATGAAGGTTTCCTGAGGTTTTGGAGCTAAGTGCTTAAGGGATTAAGTCATAAGTCGATGTTGGAGAAAGTGCGTCTACGCCCTACGTACTGAGGATTTTGCGAGTACGTGCAACATACCTGTGGGTACGCCCAATATAAATGGCCCAGTACCATTTTAGGCCCGGTTTTGGGTTTGGGTCTTAGGCATTGAGAGTTGGACTTCTTGGTCTGAGGATTTGCTTTTGGAACTGGACTACCTTTTGGTCTTGATCATGGGTATTCCTTGTTAGGCCTTTATAGGCCCAATGGGTATGTGCCATTAGTGGGTCTGGTTAGTTGGGCCGCCTATGGGCCTAGTGATGGGGTTTAGCCTTGTCTAGTAATTGATTATGGTGTTGGGTTGTTTGGCTCAGTTCGGGAGTCAGTTCGCAACATCAGCGGCAGTATGGGATTATTCGTGTAGTAATTTATGTGTGACCAGAGGGTCTTATTCGTGTTATTAACCGGAGGGTCTTCTTCGTATTATTGACCAGAGGGTCTTAATTGTATTATTGACTGAAGGGTCTTATTTACTTATACTGAGATGTGTGTTGTTATGAATCCTGTCTTTGTGACTTATGATGTTATATTATTTTGTGTTTATATTGAGTTATGGCCAGATGGTCCTTACCGAGACGTGAGACTGGAGGACCCTCACCGAGACACGTGACCGGAAGGTCCTTATTGAGATTTAGCCATGAGAGGCTAATTATTGTGTATGTGGTATTTTGGGGACCTCACTAAGCTTCGTGCTTACAATGTTGATTTAAATGTGTTTCAGGTACTTTTGTAGGTTCCGGGAAGGCGAAGACATGATTATACACATTCGTCGGCTTATGCTGTCTTGTGGATTTTGGGATACTCTGATATTGTTCTGATAACGATTTAAATTTTTGGATGACTCAGATTTATGAATAATGTTTGGCAAATTAAAAATGAATTTTTTTTTGAAATTTAAGGTGTTACAATTTGGTATCTGAGCCTTGGTTTGAGGGATTTGGACACACCCTCGGGTATGTCTGGACTCAAACTGAGGAGTGATAACTTTTCAAAAGAAATGATTTTTCATCACACGGTTTTCCAAAGAAATTAAAGAGTTTTGAAAGTAGGTCCGAAGCGGTGTGTACAATCAGGCAGAGCCCGAGCGGTGATTTCCCAAAATACCCTTACGTGATTATGTGTTGCGATGAGTTTTTATTATGCGCTGATAAAATGGCATGCTAGTTTAGGGCTAGGGACCAGGTCAGTATTGCATGCTAGTGTGCCTGCTTAGGAGAGATGCCTTTATGCCTGCTATGTGAGCTGGTAGTGTTGCATGCTTATGATTAGTGATATCCAAGAGTTGTAAGGTAGGATTGCCTGAGTTCGATGATGCATTTTGTGATGTGGATAAAGCAGTTAGGGTTGTATGCTAGTGTGGTTCCATGTGTTGGTTGGATAGCTTGTTAGGTTATATGTTTGTAGAGGTTGCTTGATACCTAAAGCTGCTCGCTTTGTGCTTCTAGAGACTTCCATTAATATCAACTAACTATTAATCAAATACGTTAGGTTGCATGTTACAGGGATTAGATAATTTTAGAAGGTTATATTTAGCTCTATTGCACAACTCTTGTTTGAGTATAATCGTTGTAGGGTGGGATCTTGCAGTCGAAGAGTTATCTAGTGCATGTAGCATGTAATTGTATTCGGGAAGTAGTTAGTAGGTATTAAAAGGAGTTCATTTTGTAGCTAATGACGGAAAGAGGTGTGAAGGGAATCCTAGGAGAGCCTAGGGAGTATTTTTAGTCCGATGAGTGCGTTGTTTAGCATTGAGTATTCACTGCAGAGCAGGGATGTGGAACTAGATTGATTGATAGTGGAGTTGTAACATCCCAAAACTCAAGGGTAAAAATTTCATTTTTAATATATAGATTCAAACATCCATTTACATTTATTCTAACATTAAGGTATTCCAAATTAAAACAATTATCAGAGTGATTCCCAAAATAATAAGTTGCAGAAAAACATAGGTTTGTGCACTGCGATCAAGTCGGACCCTTCCCTTTCGAACCGGCAGTACCTAAAACCATAATCCACAAACTGTAAGCACAAAGCTTAGTGAGTTCCCCAAGCTCCTGGAATGGCTCAAACTCACAAGGAGAACTTAATGTACCATAAAAACCCTTAATCTTGCGCTAAACTTAAACTTGCACAAAAAGAAGACAATATGAGAACTTTATAACTTAAATGAGCTGGAAATGAAGCCAAACGTCTGGATCTAAACGTCCTCATTTGAACCACAAGCTAGCACCAAGCACCCTTTCTTGGGAATGAGCAAGAACACACGAAAAGCACACTTAGGTCTCTCAAGCATTCGAAATGACGTTAGGGCTTTCAAAATGAGGCTTAGAAGGCAATGGAGGCTGAGAATGAAAGAGCCTTGAGCTCAAAAAGATGCTTAAATAGTGCCCAAACCCTAAAAATTAGGGTTTGGCACTTTGACCATTATGTTGGGCGTACCCCTAGCTACGTTGGGCATACCCAACCAGACACGTGTAATCCTTCCTCGCCTGCATGGGACCGATTTGCCAACTGTTTCCATTAGGGGCCAATTCTGCCAAAATCTTCAAAATGCCATAATTTCCTCATCTTAGGTCTGTTTCCAACGAACCTTATATCCACATAAAGGTGACAAGAAGCCCTATGCTTCTAACAAAACACCCAAGCCTTAAAACCTCCTGAAGAAAACCCAAAATCCATAAAAGACCGAAATATCGAATTACAATTATACCCTTGACCTCCGAAGACACAATCGAACACTTGGATCACTTAGACCATAACACCCACATCTGAGAAGGTCCAAATTCTTCCTTTCCCAAAGCCTTAAGCCTCATGACCACTGAAGATTGGGTCGCAACCCTGAATAAAGAAACAAATCCAAAACCGAGCGTTACATCTCTCCCCCACTTACATTAATTTTCGTCCTCGAAATTGCTCCCTACTAACACTCCTATCAAAACAAACAACTTGAGGAATGCAACCGAAAATTCTGCGCATAAAACGACCTTCCCAAGACAACTGAACCCAAATCAAACTTCCATCCCGAAAAAAATAAACCCTAAACCCCGAAGGAAACCACTTCAACCCTTTTCGAAACCTGGAATCTACATTGGTCTGACTCCCGACAAACTGCTCATGCTGAAACAACTCCATGACAAGCTCTCAACCAATAACAGACCAAACATATCACTTCCCACCCTAATCATCTCGATGCTACCAACAGAACAATCCACTAATCATAACCAGATGCAAAACACCCAAACTTAACAGATGGCTCAGATAATCCTTCGAGTAGAAGATCCGTCCCTGCAACGATTAGACTCAAATGAGAGCTGAGACACATGGTCAAATCAATTACTCTAAGCTTATTCAATTCCACTGCAAGTGACATAGAATTTCCCAACCAACAAGCTACCCCACACATAAGAATACCAGAGCATTACCACTGCTCGAAACATCACACTACCTCTAGCAGCTTTCCTAAAGCAGCCGAGACCTCCATGGTCCCAACTTGTGTGAAATACAGGACTCCTACCCGGTTGCTGAGCCAAAAGACAGTCACATAGTTGCCTCACGCAACTTCCGAACGAAAATCTCGACTGACAATAATTATCCGAACCATCACGACATCAACCCGATGCTAAATTGAACTCTACAGAACCAACTGTAGTCTTACTTCATACCCGGTCTCCCGCGACCTACCAATTCCTGATTCCAAACATGTTGTGGCCCTCCCATAGCCTTTTGAACGGACCCACCTTGTCCTAAACCATCTGAAGAGATCCATGAGCAAATTATAGATTTGCCACAATCTTACCGCTGCACTGGGACAGGTGAATGATACCGGCCACCCTGCATTCTTACAAAAGTTCCCATATTAACTAACCGATAGTGAATGCTACGTGCCACCCTGCAGTCTTACAATACTTTTATACTAACTGCTAACTAGTGAATGCTATGGGCCACCCCACAGTCTTATATCACTTCCACCTTAACACAACCACCGCCCAATGCCTTACCAATAATCTATCAATTTGGAGACACCCAGAGTCAAGCACGCACTCGACCAAACACCCAAGCTAAACTCGAGTCATGACTGGAACCCCAACCTGCCCCCTCCCCCTAAAGCCCATTATCAAACACCAAGAAGACGCGAACCCAATGTTTGGAAGTTTCTCGAACTCCCAACTCACATAATCCTCAATCCAGACAGCCACTCGGGCCGCCTTCCTCCCCGACAGGGATACGAAACTCATCCTAGTTTCACACCAGCTCTTGTTCCAGAATAACTAATTGATTCTCCCCCAATTTGATTCAGCTAAGCCCCCGCAACACACGAGAATTAAAGGATTCCCAACCCTTCTTACCCTCCAATGATCGATCTGTTGTCAACCAATGCTTACCAATGCTAGTGTTCCATTACTAACCATCCCAAAAGACCGCACAAACCCTGAAGACCAGCTGAACACTTCCCGAATCCCAGCAACACTAATAATCCCAGATGCTTAAAATGATATCACACTAGAATCTTGAAGTCCATAGGACGGATGCTCCAACCAAAACCTCAGCAACAAACCACTTCCCTCGGCACCCCCAAAAGCAATTCCAAAAACAATTGCTAAAACCACTGAATCCTGGCGATGTTGGATAACTAACCCGCTGAATCCTGACCATAAACCTTCCACACAATGCCCTCGAACCGATCTCGACTATAAACCAATATAACACCGAACACTCCAAACCTACTATAAAAGAAACAACTCTACACTAACCACTAATAATTCATGGAATGCAGTTGGCATATAACATTTCTTGAAAATATAAACTAAGCATAAGCAGAGAAATGAATCCAAAGATACGCTTACCCAAACCGATGCAAGATTCTAACAACATAAATATTGATAAAGCCGAAAAGAAAGCAAAAGATACATACCCGCAACATTGTCTGCTAGAGTCCGGACCTCCCCTGTCTGACACTGCAAAGCCCAACTCCTCTCCGCTGGGGATCCTACCCTACCTTCTCGTCCATCATTGATCCTCAAAGTAGACGGAGCAAGCGCACGCACTGCTCCTCCCCTCAATATCGGACTGCCCACATGATCGTAGTGAAAACAAAACGGGCTTGCCCCCTGAGGACAATCCCCACTGACGTGACCAACCAAGCCACACTTAAAGCAACCCAAATCCTTGGAATGATCAACTCCATTATGCGGTTTCCCACACATGATGCACTGAACCCAAGCTTGCTGGCCTCTCAAACGATGATCAAAAGTCTTGGGTCTCTTCCCGGGACCCTCTGTAGTGTGCAGCTGATCTGGTCCCCTCTTCCCAAGGTGCTCCAAATCGATCTCCCACTCTCGGGATCTAGAAACCATATCATTTAGGGTCTCACACCTTGAAATACTCACAAACTCCCCGATATCATCCCACAACATATCATGATATCTCACCTTCTTCATTTCCTCATCTGGTGCATACTGTGGTACCAATAAAGTTCCTAAAACTTGGCAGTGATCCCTGCCACTGTCTCAGTAGTCTGGCAGAGATCCAGAAACGCTTATGCCAACTATTGTACCTCCTTCATAAGATCAAACTTAGCTCATAACCTGGTCGAGAAGTCATCCCATGACATAGCATCAACAACATCATCACCCAACTCACCACCAACCTCTTCCCACCAATCTCACGCCCTGTCCTTTAATAGGCAGGAAGCATATCTGACCTTTGCATCCTCGGGGCAGAAACTTGTCCTGAATGCGTTAGCCATATCCTCTAACCACCTCCTACTAACAATGGGGTCCCTCTCCCCATGGAACGCAAGACCTCCACAATCCCGAAACTCCTGGAAAGAAAGAGTGCGAGCTCCAACAATAGCCATAATCTCAGCACAGAATGCACCCAAGCACTCATCCAAGATCTACGAAATACTACGAGAAATCTCCAATGAAATGAACTCCCGCAGCTGCTCGCTAATCGACTCAACACATGCACCTGAGCCAGAACCTGAACCTGAACCAGAACCAGAACCTAAACCACCTCCTTGAGTACTCATTTCTAAACTAAAATACAACATGTCAACGATCAAAACATGCCCAAGCATCCTCCTCCCATAAGCTTCTTAGATTCTCCAAGACTCTCATTGATTCGAGTATGGATCATGTGTTTTCAGTAGTACGGACCCAATACTACCTTCCATACTTACCCATACTTTCCTCGGCAATCCTCCCGGATCCTCTAAGTCGCCTCCACAAACCAACGCACCAAAACTCACTAAACCACACTACTAACACACTGAAGCATATCCTAGGCTCTCCTAGCTTCCCGATCTCACCCAGTACTTAGCTGCTGAAGGACTCCCACCAATATCAACTAGCTTCCTCATGAATATAGTCACTTGCAACAAAGATCAGATAATCCTTTGAGTAAAATACTCAACCCTAGAACAGTTGGACTCAAACAAGAGTTGTGTAATAAGGTCAAATCCATCACTCTAAGACTATTTAACTTGTGCCAAATATGACTTAGCATATTCACTTAGTAGTTATTTCACATCACTAAGAGTCCCACAACGCACTAAGCAAGCAGCATTCAGACAACAGAAAAATCTAACCAACATACACTAACCAAGCCATTCTATCCACTCATCTAGAATCCATACTAGCATGCAATTCTAAAGCTCATACAATCAGGCATAAAAACGCATCTCTCCTATCATATAATACTGAGCAGATCCTTAGCCGTAATCTAGCATGTAATTCTAACAATCATAGCATATATCATAATAAACATGTATTGGTATTCTGGGAACCACTTACTTGAGCTCGGCCAATTGCACGCATCACACCCCTTTCTTTGATTAGAATTTTCCTTTTATTTAAATGTCTATTTTATAAAAACATCCATCAAACCCTCATTTTGAGTCTAGGCACACCCGAGAGTATTCCTGAATCCCTCAAAACAAGGCTCTGATACCAACCTGACATCCCAAAAATCAAGGGTAAAAATTTCGTATTTAATATATAGATTCAAACATCCATTTACATTTATTCGAACATTAAGGTATTCCAATTTAAAACAATTATCAGAATGATTCCTAAAATCATAAGTTGCCGAAAGACATAGGTGTGTGCGCTGTAATCAAGCCGGACCCTTCCCTTTCAAACCGTAAGTACCTGAAACCATAAACCACGAATTGTAAGCACAAAGCTTAGTGAGTTCCCAAAATACCACATACCAAACATATCAAATGATCGATATATATCAGACATATCCATCCAATCAATAAAAGCATTATGTGCAAACCGTAGTCTTGTCATTATACCACAAGCCGCCTCGTAGTCTTCCTTGCCAAGTCGGGGGCCAAAACCCTGGGTCTTACTAACAAGTTCTAGGAGCCACCTCTGGGTCTTCTATGCAAGCATCACAAATACAACTAGCATACAATCTACACTACTTAACTAATTAACTGTCAGAGTTCATACTCTGGTCTTGCATCCAGTTTGCTAGGAGCCGCCTCTTGGTCTTTCATACAACTGCCATGGGTTACCCCCGGGTCTTCCTACAATACATAAACCAAATGGGCCAGCATTGGTGCCTTCGAACCAAAGAATAGCGACGAGTCTCACCTCGAACATAGAAGCTCACTGAAAGAAATCCCTAGCTGTTGCCCTGACGACCTCCCAAGCTATCAATGCCAAAATAACACCTAATTAGCAATTGGGTTCCAACCTATGATCCATAATCTATACTTGGGGTAAAATAACCATTTTACCCCTGGCCCAACCAGATTCACAACTAAGGTTCAATCCCAGAACCAAACAAGCCCAAAACTACAAGATCCATAAAAGCTCACTCATGGCCCAATTTTCCAAATTCGGACCAATCCATATGGGCCTTATCCTAAGGCCCAATAATCCATTGCCCAATCATAAATCTCAGATGGATCAAAGGCCCAAACAGCAAGTCCAATAAAGTGGCCCAAAGGAATGCAAAGCCCAAAATGCAACAACCCAAAATCCATTAGATCGACGAATGCGGGGCGTACTCAAGGAGTTCCAAATCGTGACCAAAAGGAGGTACAATGGGTGCATCTTTAGTTACGCGAGGCATAACCGCTATTTCTCCAAAACTTATTTCATGAATTATCTCATTAAGTCCTTCCATCAAAACCTCAGAAGACCTTCCAATTAATCTCTTAATGCATAAAGTCGGCGCCTTTATGCATTTGCATGACTCAATGGGAACCAACAACCAAATTAACCCATTAAGACCCAACATAATCCAACTAGAACATGAATGGGTCAATTCTAAACATCAAGCAAGAACTTTTATGGACTAACAACATCCGAAGAGGCAAGATCTATCACTCCAAGCTCCTAGAGTGGCTCAGACTCACAATGAGAACTTAATATACCATTAAAATCCCTAATCTTGCTCTAAACTCAAGCTTGCACAAAATGAACAAAAGATGAGAACTTTATACCTTGAATGAGCTGTAAATGAAGCCATACATCTGGATCTAAACGTCCTCCTTTGAACCATAAGCTAGCACCAAGCACCCTTTTCGTGGAAATAAGCAAGAAGACACCAAAAGGACACTTACATCTCTCAAACACTCAAAATGTGGTTAGGGTTCCTGAAATGAGGCTTAGAAGGCAATGAAGGCTGAGAATGAAAGAGCCTTGAGGTCATAAAGATGCTTAAATAGTGCCCAAACCCTAAAAATTAGGGTTTGGTACTCTGATCATTAACGTTGGGCATACCCCTAGTTACGTTGGGCATACCCAGCCAGACACGCATAGTCATTCCTCACCTGCATGGGACCGATTTGCCAATTATTTCCATTTGGGGCCAATTCTGCCAAAATCTTCAAAATGCCATAACTTCCTCAATTTAGGTCCGTTTCCAACGAACCTTATATCCACAGAAAGGCGACGAGAATCCCTACACTTCAAACAACACACCGAATCCTTAAATCCTCCCAAACAAAACCTAAAATCCATAAAAGACCGAAATATGAAATTATGATTATACCCTTGACCTCCGAAGACACAATCAAACACTTGGATCACTTAGACCATAACACCCACACCCGAGAAGGGACAAATTCAACCTTTCCTAAGGCCTTAAGTCTCATGACCACTGAAGATTGGGCCGCAACCCTGAATAAAGAAACAAATATGAAACTGAGTGTTAGAGGAGCGGGGTAACTACTTAGAAAATCTGGAACGATTCTTGAGGAAAGTATGTATAGATGTGGAAGGTAGTATTGGGCCCATAGTACTTACATAAGAGGATTCATAATCGAATCAAGGAGAATTCCATGGGTTCTAAGTAGCAGGTTGAGGGTAGATCACATGGTTTGGGTGCCATGATTCATTCCAGAGTGTGTTTCCGTCTTTACCGGTTATCCGAATGCGATTGTTTAGACTGAGAATGGGCCTGCTGATTGTTGGGCCTGAGGGCCAATTCGTTCGGGTTTGAATGGAGTAGGCCTTGAAAGAAAGTTAAATTTAGGTCTCTAAGGATTTGATCGGCGTGGTGCCAGTTTGAGTCATAGGACTCAAAAAGGAAGTGGATATGACAAGCTGTTTGAGGATTTGTAGTAAGAGTTGAGTGATCGACCAATGGTTTATGATGTCATTTTCTATGACGATGATTATATTATTCCAGTTTTTCCATATTGGAAGGAAGTGAGAGCGAGCTTCGAATTTCAGAAATTTGGAGGTAGACCCCGTGGGGTACCAGATAGTTGCGGTACTTGCACCAAAGGGTTCTGGTGGTATGACAGGCTTAAGGTAATTATTATGCCGTAAGAGAGTCATTATAGTGGGGACAGTGAAAGATGAGGACAAGGATATGCCTTATTTGAGTATAGTAAGGCGTATTCTTGCAACAATTTCACGTGATCTGGAGGAGTGTATCGGAAACGACAATCCTTGTTGTTTATGTTGTGTATCGGATGTGAGAGTGAGGCCTCCTAGTTTTATGTCGATTCTTGCAATGGGGTGTTGGTCGAGGATTCATAGATGAAGTGTGTGATAGTCCATTTATTCCCAGACAAAGAGTCGATGCTATTTTAGGATTGTCGAAATATCTACTTGTGCAACTGTATGAGATTCTTGGTGATTGGAGGCAGTCACGTTAGGAAGTTTCCGAGGCCTCCCTAGGAGCTTCGGAATGCCTAAAGGATATTAGTCATTATCTAGAAGGTCATCTTGTGTTTTGTAGTATGCTCCAAGAGCCGGGTATGGTAAATATGGTGAGCCAGTTTGAAGTTCGATCTATTTGGAATGCCAATTGGCAGTAGTTTGAACCCTAAGTGGGGAGGGGGGGGGGGGGGGAACTAGGTATTCTATTGGAAGGATCATCGGTCTGTTCGAGTTCCAACTTTATAAGATTAGGTTCTATCAGACTTGTGTAACGACATGATTTTTCAAAACAAACTTTTCAAATTTAAAACTCATAAAACATATGTCTGATCATTAATTCTCAAAAACAACCAACAAGTTTTCAACACAGTTATTCAAATCCAGGATCCTCTAAAATGTTCCATCTCGACCGTGTGTGTGTGTACAATTTTGCCTGCGCCTTCCCGTTATCTCCCGAGGTACCTGAAACACGTAACACATAACACGGTAAGCACGAATGCTTAGTGAGTTCCTCAAAATACCACATACAACAAATTCGTCACTTGAGGCTATACTTTGCAGGACCTTCTGGCCCGTGTGTCTCATTGGGACCCTCCAGTCCCATAGCTCGTTGGACCCTCTGGCCCGGTCTAGCTCGTTGGACCCTCCGGTTCGGTCTGATTGAGAACCCTCTGGCCTCATAGTTTGTGGTCCCTCCAGTCCGGTCTAAGCAGCAATAATATTGCATACAATGCATATCACACAATCATGCATAACTCAACAAGCACATAAGACTCTCTTGTCAAACATAAGTACCACTCTAGGTAATGTATAGTGAGAAGACTCACCTCGAACTAACTCAGAATAATCTCGGACTCAAATCTCCGGTCTAGCCTCCGCCTAATACACACAAACGAAATTCTCATTTAACAACAACACTCATTAAGGTAGAAAACCCTCCATATGTTCTTACAGAAGGGTAAAAGACCATTTTACCCCTTCATGAGTCCAAAAGTCCACTTGTTGACCAAACCGTAAAAGTCAAATCTTGTGAGTACGCTACGCGTATTAGATCCTTACGTTGGGCGTACTCGACTGCTACGCAGTTATCAGCCTGTTTGACCCCTACGCCCCGCGTACTGGGATTTATGCTCAACGTACGTCCCAGTTCTACTTTTATCTCACTTATGGTCTTAATAAGTTAAGACCTTAGCTCAAAATATAGATCTGGACCCCCTATAATCTCTTAATCCATAAAGTCGAAGACTTTTTGCCTTTGCATGGCTGGTTTGGATTCAAACACTCAAGACCTTCATCCTTTTTCTTCCTTAATCTCATATCCCATGCATGGTTAGTTCTTAATGACCAAGATTGGATTTTTATAACCTTATAACACAAAATACACTAGCAAGGGACAGATCTCGGTTCCTAGGGCTCATCAACTCACAAACCATCAACTTTTGGGACAAAAACCCTAAAACACCCCATGTATGCACACAAAACAGAAAAAGGAAGAAAGTTTGAAGCTTTATAGTTCCAATTGAAGCTTCCCACACTGCTAACCTCATATCCAAGTGCTTTGGCTCTTACTCCTTCTCTAAAGCTTCCTTTCCACTCCTAAAGCTCAAGAACACACCAACAAGCTCCCAAAGGCACTCTCTAGCTTCAAGAACGAGGATTAGGGTTTTGGATAGACAAGTATTTGGAAATGGTGGCTAACAATGAGGCCATAACGTTATTTAAATAGGGGGCTCATTTAGAATTAGGGTTTCATTCTGGGCCTAGTACGCCCCACGTACACCTTGGTACGTCATGCGTACTAGGCAACCTCCGCGTCATGAATACGCTCATGAGTACGTGTGGCGTACTCTCTATTACACCCAGCGTACTCGAATATCACACAAACTACTCGAGGGCTAAATTTGACAACTTAAGTAAAGAAGAAGGGCCAAGGAAATATACCTGATTCTGGGATGTTACAATTTTCCCCCACTAGATTCAGACTTCTCCCTCGAAGTCTTGCTCTGCAAATAGCTTGGGGTACTGCTCCCGCATCTCCGACTCCAGTTCCCAAGTCAAATCGGACCCCTGTCGATGCTTGCACTGGACCTAAACCAGGGGGTACTTCCTTGTTCCTCAGAACCTTCACCTTCCGATCTAGGATCGCGATCGGCCTCTCGATGTAATTCAGGCTTGCATCCACCTGAATTTCCTCTAATGGTACTACTGCCGTCTCATCAGCCACACACTTCCGCAACTGGGACACCTAGAAGGTGCTATGGATATGGCTCAACTCCTCAGGTAGCTCCACCTGATATGCTACCTTGCCTACCCTGGCAATCACCCTGAAAGTTTTAATATATCGAGGACCCAACTTCCCCGCTTCTTAAGCTAGATTACTCCTTTCCATGGGGAAACTTTCAGAAGCACAAAATATCTGACCTGGAACTCAAGCTCGGATCGTCATCTGTCTATGTAACTCCTCTGAAGACTCTGAGCCGTTTGTAACCTCTGTCTGACTCGCTGAATCTGCTCAGTCATCTTCAACACTATCTTAATGTCGCCCATAACTCTCTGCCCCACCTCTCCCCAACAGATGGAAGTGCGACACCTCCTCCCATAAAGAAGCTCAAAGGGACACATACCGATGCTTGAGTGATGGCTGTTGTTATAGGAATACTCAGCAAAGGGTAGGTATGTGTCCTAACTGCCACCGAAGTCCATAACGCATGCTCGAAGCATGTCCTCAGGCGTATGAATCGTATAATCACTCTGTCCGTCTGCCTGTGGGTGGTAGGCAGTACAAAAATGCAATCGCGTTCCCAGCTCCTCATGGAACTTCTTCCAGAAACTGGAAGTAAAACGCACGTCCCGATTCGACACTATGGACGTCAGCACTCCATGCCGAGCTACCACCTCTTGCACATAAATCTCTGCCAGTCTCTCAGCAGAAGAGCTCTCACTAATAGCAAGGAAGTGAGCACTCTTCGTCAACCGATCCACAATCACCCAGATCGCGTCAACTCTACAAGCCGTTCTCAGTAATTTGGTGATAAAGTCCATCGAGATCTGCTCCCACTTCCACTGGGGAATCTACAAAGGCTGCAATGGACCATGTGGACGTTGGTGCTTTGCCTTGACCCGACGGCAGGTCAAGCACCTCTCCACTACCCACGCGACGTCCCTTTTCATATAGGGCCACCAATAGTATCTCTTCAGATCTAAATACATCTTAGTGGCCCCTGGATGGATCGAAAATCTTGACCTATGCGCCTCCTCCATTAGAGTGCTACGAGCCCCGCCCGTATAAGGCACCTAAATCCGACCTCGAAAGGTCATAAGTCCCCGGCTATCCATCGCAAACTCGGATACCTGGCCGATCACCCGCTCCTTCCTGTGATTCTCCGGTCTCATGGCCTCCTCCTGGGCCTCTCGAATGGTATCCAATACCTGAGTCATCACTGTCATCCTCATGCCTATATCCCGAATCGAGGCACTCTCCGCCTTGCGGCTCAGGGCATCGGCTACCACGTTAGCCTTGCCTGGGTGATACATAATCTCACAGTCGTAATCCTTTACCACGTCCAACCACCTCCTCTGGCACATATTCAGGTTAGGCCGATCCATCAGATACTTCAAGCTCTTGTGGTCTGTGTAAATCATACATTGAACCCCGTACAAGTAGTGGCGCCAGATGTTGAGGGCAAACACCATTGCCCCATCTCTAAATCATGGGTGAGATACCTCGTCTCATGAGGCTTCAGTTGCCTCAACGCATAAGCTATCACGTGCCCTCTCTGCATAAGCACTGCACCTAACCCCGATATAGATGCATCAAAGTAAACCACGAAGTCCTCCATTCCCTCAGGAAGAGCTAACACTGGAGCTTCGCACAATCTCTAGCGAAGGATATCAAATAAGGTTTGCTGATCGGGACCCCAGACAAAGCTAACACTCTTCCGGGTCAACTTGGTGAGAGGAACAACAATCTTGGAGAAATCTCTGATAAACCTCCGGTAGTAGCCGGCCAACCCCAGAAAACTTCTGATCTCGGTGGGGGATCTCGTGACCTCCCAACTCATAACCGCCTCAATCTTGCACGGGTCAACTAAAATCCCATTCTGATTAATAAGGTGTCCCAAGAACTGGACCTCTCGTAACCAGAAATCACACTTGGAGAATTTGGAAAAAAGCCTCTCCGATCTCAATACTCTGAGGACCTCTCTCAAATGCTCCTCATGCTGTTCTCTAGACCTCGAATATACCAAAATATCGTTGATGAACACGATCACCGAATGATCCAACTTACGCTTGCATACCCGGTTCATGAGATCCATGAACACTGTTGGTGCATTGGTGAGCCCGAAAGGCATCACCATGAACTCATAATGCCCATAACGAGTTCTAAATGATGTCTTCTGAATATCCTCCTCACGAACCCTCATCTGGTGATAACCAGACCTCAAATCGGTATTGGAAAACCAAGATGCACCCTGCAACTGATCGAATAGATCGTCGATCCTCGGGAGTGTGGATAACGGTTCTTGATTGTCAGCTTGTTCAACTCCCGGTAATCAATGCACATCCGATGCGAGCCATCCTTTTTCTTGACAAAAAGGATCGGTGCTCCCCATGGCGAGCTACTCGGACGGATAAATCCTTTTGCCAACAGCTCCTGAAGTTGCCAGAATAACTCCTGCATTTCTGGCGGCGCAAGGAGATAGGGTGCCTTGGCGATAGGTGCCACCCCTGGAAGCAAATCAATGCGAAACTCCACCTACCTCTCGGGAGGCACACCTGGTAACTCCTTGGGGAAAACGTCCGGAAACTCGCTAACTACCGGAACCTCAGCGATAGTACTCGATCTCTCCGCAACATCCTGCGTATCCGACACATACGCCAGAAAACCCATGCAACCCTGCTGCAAGCTCTGCCTCGCTCGAGCAACCGAAAAAAATGTTGACCCATATCGGGTACCCTCGCTGAATACTGTAAGTACTCCCTCACTAGGGTTTCGGATGGTCACCAGCTGACGCTCACAGTCGATCATGGCTCCGAATCAGCTCAACCAGTCCATGCCTATGATGACACAGACATCCCCCATCGCGAAAGTTACCAAATATATCAGAAACTCAACTCCAAAAATCTCAAACACACATCCCCGGATCACATCAGTCGCAAAAACAGCATGCTCATCAGCTATGGAGACTCTCAAACGTCAACTCAACGCCTCACGTCAGATACTGATGTGACGACTAAATGCTAGGGATATGAAAGATCGACTCGCACCCGAGTCAAACAACACCAAAGTAGGTACATAAATCACAAGAAAAGTACCTAAACATATCACAAATAAGCACCATATATAAACAAAAGAATAAGCAAAATATCACATACCAGCCACAACATCGGGTGCTGCGCGGACCTCCTCCGCTCTCAACTGGAAGGCTCTACCGCGAGCCTTCGGTGCCTCGGCCTTCATGGGACAACTCTCTGTAGCTCAAGTAGTACAAGGAACATATCCCTACGCTGATCCATGAAGCAACTGTGGGCACTTAGCCTTCCTATGGCCATTCTGGTTGCAATGGAAGCAAACCAAAAAACCCTTGGGGAAATCCCTCGCGATATGCCCCTCCTTCTCGCACATGTAACACACACCTGCTCTGCATACCCCATCATGCCTCTTGTCGCACTTCCCACAAGTGCGACCCTTCTGACACCCCCCCCCCCCCCCCCGATCTCGAATCATCAGGCTTTGCCCGCTTGGCCGCCAGCTGAGACTGTGTCGGCCGCCTATCCCTCCTCTGAGACTCCGCCTCCTCCTTGGCTTGAATCACTAGCTCAATATCCCTCTTCCGAGCATTTGCCTAGAGCTCGGCAAATGTTCGGTATGTCGAGTTCGCCATGAACTCACGAATCTCTCTCCTCAGAATGCTCAGATATCGACTCATACATTCCTACTCAGTAGATAGGTGCTTAGGGGAAAACAACACCCTCTCATGAAACATTCGTGTGATCACAGTCACAGAATCAGTCCCCTGCTGGAGGGACAAGAACTCATGGGCCAACCGTTCCCTTTCCACCGGGGGAACGTACTCATCTTGAAACATAGCGGTGAACCTCTCCCAAGTTACCGCGGTAAGCTATGCGGTAGTAAAGTCAGCTGTCACAAACTTCCACCAGTCCTTCGCTCACAAGTGAAGCTGGTTCAACGCGAACGACACCCTCAGATGCTCCGGACAAGAACATGTATAAAAGCATCCCTCAATTTCAGAGATCCATCTCATCACGGCTATCAGATCCTGAGTCCCATCAAACACTGGTGGCTTCGTGTTGCTGAACTCCCGGTACAGCAACGAGTTACCCCTTATAGCCTAGCAGCAGCGACGGCTGCGGTGGCCACAGCAACATCAATATCGGTAAGAGCAACGTACCACTTGTCAAACATCTCAATCAGCGTGGTCTTTATAGACCCAAACATCTTTGGTATCTCAGCTTGAATGGCTGCAACCACCTCATCATGAATCATCCTGCGAATCTCATCATCGCTAACACCGCTGTTCTCTGGGGTGTGGCGCGTACCCACCATGATGTCTCTGAAACACAACATAAAAGAAATTAGAGACTCGCTCGAGTATTCTCGCACTCAGTCACTCAACCCTACTTGTTCCTTAGTACCCTAAGGATTCTTACTTGGACTGCTCACTGGTCTGGTGTTTCTAGTAGTACGGGCCGTATACTACCTTCTACACCAGATCAATATTCACCCCAAGTCCTCCTCCTAGGATTCCAGATCACAAGTACTCTATATCTTATTAAACGCAGGCTACCCTCAAGTAGACCTCTCATAAGCTCCTCTCTGCTACCTACTCACACTCAAAGTAATTCACAGTAGCAGTAACTTCTGGGCTAAGGCATCACAAATCAGGCCACTCTAGTCCTAAATATAAATACCTAGCCTACTCTAGCATGCATAACACATCTCATAACACATAACGTAAGGGTATTTTGGGATATCACCGTTCGGGCGCTGACTGATTGTACACACTGCTCTTTTTCACTTCCTCTTGAAATCTTTTACTCGTTTTGGAACAATCGTTTCTTTTTGAAAACTTTTCTCAAATCCTCAGTTTGAGTCCAGATATGCCCGAAGGTGTATCCGAATCCCTCAAACCAAGGCTCTGATACCAACTTCTAACGACATGATTTTTCAAAAAAAAAAAAATCAATTTTAAAACTCATAAAACATATGTCTCATCATTAATTCTCAAAAACAACCAACAAGTTTTCAACACAATTATTCAAATCCAGGTAACATGTTCCATCTTGACTGTGTGTGTGTGTACAATTATACTAACGCCTTCCCGTTATCTCCCGAGGTACTTGAAACACATAACACGGTAAGCACGAATGCTTAGTGAGTTCCTCAAAATACCACATACAACAAATTCGCCACTCGAGGCTATACTCTGCAGGACCCTCATGTGTCTCAGCGAGACCCTCCAGTCCTGTAGCTCATTGGACCCTCTGGTCTGGTCTAGCTTGTTGGACCCTCCGGTCCAGGTTTATTTTGAACCCTCTGGCCTCATAGTTCGTTGGACCCAACGGTCCGGTCTAAGCAACAATAATATAGCATACAATACATATCACGCAATCATGCATAACTCAACAAGTGCATAAGACCCTCTGGTCACCTATAAGTACCACTCTAGGTAATGTCTAGTGAGAAGACTCACCTCGAACTAACTCAGAATAATCTCGGACTCAAATCTCCGGTCTAGCCTCCGCCTAATACACACAAACGAAATTCTCATTTAATAACAACACTCATTAAGCTAGACAACCCTCCCTATATTCTCACAGAAGGGTAAAAGACCATTTTACCCCTTCATGAGTCCAAAAGTCCACTTGTTGACCAAACCGTAAAAGTCAATGCTTGTGAGTACGCTGCGTATACCAGATCCTTACGTTGGGCATACTCGACCGCTGCGCAGTTATCGGGCTACTTGACCCCTACGCCCCGCGTACTGGGATTTACGCTCAGCGTACGTCCCAATTCTACTTTTATCTCACTTATGGTCTTAATCAGTTAAGACCTTAGCTCAAAATACAGATCTGGACCCCCTATAATCTCTTAATCCATAAAGTCAAAGACTTCTTGCCTTTGCATGGCTGGTTTGGATTCAAACACTCAAAACCTTCATCCGTTTTCTTCCTTAAGCTCATATCCCATGCATGGTTAGTTCTTAATGACCAAGATTGGATTTTTATGACCTTATAACACAAAATACACTAGCAAGGGACAAATCTCAGTTCTTAGGGCTCATCAACTCACAAACCATTAACTTTTGGGACAAAAACCCTAAAACACCCCATGTATGCACACAAAATAGAAAAATTAGAAAGTTTGAAGCTTTATAGTTCCAATTGAAGCTTCCCACACTGCTAACCTCAGATCCAAGTGCTTTGGCTCTTACTCCTTCTTCTCTAAAGCTTCCTTTCCACTCCTAAAGCTCAAGAACACACCAACAAGCTCTCAAAGGCACTCTCTAGCTACAGGAACGAGGATTAGGGTTTTGGATGGACAAGTCTTTGGAAATGGTGGATAACAATGAGGCCATAATGTTATTTAAATAGGGGGCTCATTTAGAATTAGGGTTTCATTCTGGGCCTAGTACGCCCCGCATACACATTGGTACGCCCCACGTACTAGGCAACCTCCGCGTCATGAATACGCTCACGAGTACGTGAGACATACTCTCTATTACACCCAACGTACTCGATTATCACACAAACTACTCGAGGGATAAAGTTGACAACTTAAGGAAAGAAGAAGGGCTAAGGAAATATACCTGATTCTGGGATGTTACAACTTGGGTCTAGATGTGGTCAAGGCGAGGTGCAGAATGAGATGATGCATGTTGTATGTGCTTACGAATAAATGAGTGTCTTCACGGGTAGTAGTAGTTAATCAGGGAGTTTGTTATGGTCAATGTTTCTTTCAGGTTCGCCTATGTTTGGTTTGTTTGGGTTAAGTTTTGGTTGTTGAAGGGTTTGCAAGTTCGATGTATAGATTGCTATCTATACTCCACGAAGAGCAGCAGTTGATCTGTTAATCAACTTCAGAATTGGGATGTGTGGTTTCGCGTGGGTTTTGTTTGGTAAATATTGGGGTTTTGGGTTGTCTTTAAATCATTCTCCATCTTTGATCATTTCTCGTTCTTCATTAACAAGTTGGAATACTTCGAATGTTTCGAGATGTATAATTTGAAGATCAGTGGTTGTGACAAGCTATCGTTAAATTCTGTAATGGTGTATCTTGGCTTCCGAGTATGTTGCCCTAAATTGTTGTTTTGTAGAATTATTGCAAGTCTCGAGTTTGTTTTGGTAGTAAGTGGAGCAACAGATCGACTATTTACCTATCCCAATTATGGGCCTATCAGTTCTTTGTCGTTAGATGGGGTTGTTCAAGGGTCTGGAATTGTATTGAGGGAAGGTGCTTTGGATATGAAAACCCTCTTCGAAAGTGGTAAAGTGCTTAAACTGGTTTGAGTGTGGGCACCTATTAATGTTTGGTCATGAGGTATTAGTTCGGTAAACTCAGTATGGTGGTGGTTTGGTAATGAGATTATGGGATGGTTCAGTAATCTAGCAGTTACGAGGTAGTAAAAGGATGGATGAATCCAAGTGAGGGTAATCACTTAGAACTGTCGGTGGATAGATCAAAGTGTGAGCCATTTTAGGGTTCATACCCATGTCAGAATTTGAATCGGTGTATTTGGAGGGAGCGCTAGAGTTCCTTGCGATAAGAAAGAATCCAAGAGAAGTGTGGTTATGAGTGTGGACCAAGTTTCAGTTAGGCCAGCGGGGCCTTAACCGATTGATCAGGTCGATGGGAATTACGGTTCGGGATCTCTTTTAGTCTAAGTTGGATAGCCTGAGAACTCTTGGTCTAATGCATGTTTGTGATGTTCTTGTATGATTGTTCGCTCTCAGGTGGATCATCTGTTCGACAGTCTACATGCAACTTCCTGGCTGTCGTGGAAAGACTGTGGGGTGAGCCCATGGCAAGTGCGGGAGTGTTGTAAGACTACGGGGTTTCATAGCATTCACTAGTCAGTGTAAGTGTTGTAAGACTGTGGGGTGCCGTAGCATTCACTAGTCAGTGTGGGAGTGTTGTAAGATTGCAGGGTAGCTGTAGTATCCACTAGGTTGGTAAGCGGTTGAGAGAGTGTGTGAAGTCTATGACTTGGCTTGTAGCATTCTTAAGGAGGATTTGGACCATCATAGAAATGGGTGTTGGATTGTGGAAGAGCTGCTACGATTTTGGCTTTTGGATAGATCATAGGTTGATGTGGGGGTCGAAGGTGTTGTGTGACTTCAGATCGGTTTGTAGTATTCTCTTGGAGCGAAATGAACTTAGTGATTACGCGTGCAATGGGATTGGTTCAGATAGCTCCGTGGGATTGAATGACTGGAGTTGTTTTGACGGATGGGCTAGAGCAACCTTTATCGGTTCAACTTTTGGGTTGGGAGTCGATCTTGTATTCAGAGTTTGTGTTAAGCATTGGATAGTAGTTGGGTCTTAGTTTTCAGAACTAGACATCTCCAAAAGGGAGAAATTCAATTTAGTTGATTTAATCCTTAATATAACACCCAAATGAAATATTAAGGCTAGGACCCAACATAATAATTCACAATTCGGAAGAGGGATGCCGTAATACAATTGTAAATTATTTGATGGTAGGTAAATGACGATTTACCAATTCTACCATGAAAAAAAAATTTTAAACGATTTAGGTTTTAAATAAAATTTGTAGATCTTTTAAGATTCATTGAACTTTTCAATGGCATGTTTAATCTCAGTTATGTCCTTCAAACTTGTGACTGGGATACCGAGGATCACAAATAAGGTGTGAATAACCATGCAAATTAGCGTGGTACTCTCGATGTCATTTATCGTTTAATCTATGTGCCAGTTAATCACACATGCTCCATTGATCAACGATAATTTACGAGCTACCCATCGCCAACAATATTGGTCCCATATTAGTGTGCCGATTAACCACACACGCTCCACTAACGACTAATAAGATGCAATGTGTAATTTCATGGATTAGCATCAAATTCACATTTTCCTAAAGCAACTAAGACTGATAATTTATAAAAGCGTTTAGTTACTTTATAATTCATTATACTTTTAATGAGAGTTTAGTCTCCTATCCTACCCGTGCGGCTAAGACCCTCCATTAGTCAAGAGTGTGGTGGGTAAGAATAGATACCCAATGGCGGTCATTTTACATACTGCTTCCTTAAACACCCCTGATATACCAACTTCGTGAATGAAGTCTACTAACGATAAAAATGATTTTTCTTATACATATATATATATATATATATATATATATATATATATATATATATATATATAAATATATATTAGACTTTTAATTTTATATAGTATAAGGGTATATTTTAACCTTTTAAAATACTAAGTGTTTTAATCCTTTAATAAATTAATCTTTTAATTTAGTTAAATTTAAACCATGTAATGGATTTATCAATTCTTTTTTAATTAACAACTTAATCAATTTAATAAAATCCATGAGGGTGTATTTTTAAACTATTCAAAAATACCAAGGTTCTAAAATTTAAGATTTCAAAATTAAAATTATTTAATTAAATTTTAAATTATGAAACCAAATGGTGTATTTTGAAAAACTTTTCAAAATACTAGGTTAAATTTAAATTAGGAAAATAATCTTATCATTATCCAAAAAATTCAACCAAATCTTTCAATTTTGATAAGGATATCATGTTATCTTTCTGAAAAATTGATTTTAGGCTTTAAAAATGAATTATGGCAATTATCCTAATCAAAACATAATCTGAAAACTGAAAAATTAGGCAATAGACGAGTCAACTCGTCGAGTTGGGCACAGAACTCATCGAGTGCACCCAACTCGTCGAGTTCATACTTGAACTCGTCGAGTTCAACCTCCAGACAGCAAAAAACGATTTTCTTGTTCTTTGGAAAGTTCACTACAACATCAATTCAATTGAAAAACATCCTAGGCTATGATACCACTGATTGGTTATGAGCATATCTACATTCCTATGTGATCATGCAACCCTAATTGCTTTGAATCTAAGTATTTCACTAATTGAACATGGAAATAGAACACCAAACCAATAACCCTAGAAACTAGCATACATTTTCGAACTTCACAAAAAAACAGGGTTAGAAGATTACCTTACTTGTTATATAGTAATAACAAGAGTTTCTTGAAAATCATTGACACTTGAAAGCTTACTGCTCCAAGTGTTGCACCTCTAATGGAGTCACAAACACCTAATGCAAGGGGATGAGAGGGAAGACAAGAATTTCCAGCTAGGGTTATGTATCTTATGCATATGCCAAAAATTCCATGATATGGAGGTCGTTATATAGCTATAGACTGCTAGGGCTTCTGGAGGAAACACTAATTTATGCTTTAGGCTTAAGCAACTCATGGACTCTCTTTTAGCAAGCCTTCGACCAAATCTATAGGGCCTCCCTACGGGATTTCGTCCACTCCTAATTAAGGAGTCCATTAGCCCAGTTTTACAACTATCAATGATTTGCAAAACAACCCCTCAATTATTAATCAGTTCCTTTAATCCCAAAATTAATACAATATTAATTTCTGATTAAATACTAATTAATAATATGATTTACAAATATATTAAACTTGTAATGTATTAATAAAATCATTTTGAATACCAATTTATTATTTCACATAGTAAATTCTACTCTCTCTCTCCACTAGTCATCCTGTCAAGTTGCATGAGTGAAGGCAACCCAAAAGGACCATGCTACAATCAAATCAAGTATATACTAATTATAGTTATAGGCTTAGACACCTAATCTAACACCAACTCCTTGTGAAACCTCTTCCAAAACCTAGAAATAAACTGGACATCCCTGTTTGAAACCACTGAAAACGGCACCCCATGTCATGCCACAACCTCCTTGATGTAAATGTCGGCCAACTTCTTAGCAGGGATACTCTCCTTAATCGGAATGAAATGACCACTCTTGGTCAATCGATCCACGATGACCCATATCAAATCCACTCCACGAGCTGTCTGTGGCAATTCCATGATGAAATCCATGGTGATCTCTTCCCATTTCCAAACGGGAATGTCTAGCGGCTGCAACTTGCTGTGAGGTTGCTAATGTTTGGCCTTGACATTCCTGCAAATCAAATGATTCTCCTAGCTTTTATGTCACACATGAGCTTATTCTTCTCATCATTTGGAACATTAGTATGTTTAATAACGAGTGCATTATAATCAACCAGAGTTTTGATTGCTTGTCTGGTACCCGAATATGTGAACGTTTCCTGCGTTATTGTCTGCCACATAGTAGAACCATATTCTTCGATCCCAAGAACGTAGTCTTCAAAGTGGAGTGCCCAAGCTTCATAATCTTTCGGAAAGAGGATTGAATCCTTGTAGTGGATCCAATACTACTTGAGAGATTGAACAAACGAGCGTAAGGATCTTCATTAGGCATATTATCAAAAATTCACTTAAACAAATATAGAACCAGATGTGTAAAACGTGAATCGAGTTCAAGGGTAATCAAGAGATCTAGATATGGGTCTATAATCGATTGACACAACAAGAACGGATCTGAGATAAACGTAAAACACTAATAAAACCCTATACTCAACAGAAGAATAGCAAATTAATCACACTATCTCCTGTTCTGATACCAATTGTAAAAACAATAAAGAAGATCGATAAATGCTATACTAATAACGTGAATTAAAGACCAGAAATAATGATCAAACGTATGGCGAATGATTAGATTCAAACAACTCTAGAAGAGTTCTCAAAGATGGAACTTCTCTATGAGAGCGTACAAAAACACCGTTTAGGGTTTAATGACATAACCCTAAAATCTTACATGCATGCACTATATATAGACTATACTATATAGTGGATCCAAACATGGACAAGTCCATTTCAGAATAAACAAACTATACAAGCACACATTTGACACAACACACTATAGACCTAAAAAGAGCACATGCCACCTGTTTCTGCATCTATGTGATTTACTCTGATATTGATGATGTATCAATAGATTTAATAATCTTGGTTTTATAACAATGTTTTGGGTTGTTGTTTTTATTAATCTAAAAATGAAAAATTTAGTGTCTTATTTTTGGGCGTTAAAATATCTAATCCAATGGGCCGGTATTAGTGCCTTCGATCGGCAAGTACAGTGAGGAAAACTCACTTCTCAGTCCGGGAAGATAGCTAAATAAGACATTGCTCTGAATATCAACTCTATAAAGTCACCTATACATCAAATAGTGACCAATCTTAACTACAACTCAAAATACCCTTAGGTCAAACTTCGTCAAATCTTGATCAAAGAAGTCAACAGAGTCAACTCAGTTGAGTACGCCCAACGTACTTAACTTGTACGCATGGTGTACTAGTGTCTTGACCAGAATACGAGTTGTTGACCACGTACGCATAACGTACGTGCCAACCAGCTTTTCCTTCTATTAAGAGCTTGATCCCTTAACCCCTTTAATCCAAAATCTAGATCTAGTCATCAAATAACGTCCTTAATCATAATGTTTCAAACTTTATGATCTTAAATGGCTAATAAGTGCCCAATACTAAAACCCTAACTTAATACAAGGTCTAAAACCCTAAAGAACATGAATGGAGGGAAACTAATGATTAAGATTACATTTTTATGACTCTAAACTCTTCAAAACGTCTGAAACAACTCAAATGATTTAGAGAAAACCATACTCATAAACACCAAGCTTATGGGACCAAAATGAACACAAATCCATGGCTAACAAGATCTAACCAAAACTTCATCCAGATCAGAGCTTTTTACCTCCAAGTGGTGCAAAATGATGATGTGCTTCTAGATCCAAAGTGCTTCATTCTTATAAGATGGTCTCCTCTCTTTCTCTTTCCTTCAAGAATACCACAAAGCACACTTTCAAGCTCAAAAGGCACAAACAAGGAATTAGGGTTTGCTCGAGATGAAGATGAGGATGCAGGTTGATGAATGAAGGCATATCAAAGAGTTAAGGATGTTTAAATAGGGTCTAAACTCTAAAAATTAGGGTTTGACTCTTGACCACGTACGCCCAGCGTACTCATGCAACCCCCACTGTCCATTTAAATGCTATTTGTGACCAATTTGCAAGCAATTCTCATACCAATGGTCAAAATGTAAAATACCTGGAAATCGAGATGTTACAAACTTCATTTATTGAAATTTAAAAAGTAGATATACATCAATTTGCTTGAGCCTCTTGTAGTTTGACCACCCAATTAGCCTTGAAGTCTAACTTTTACCCAAAATCAAAATTCTTAAATCATCATCACCCATGTCCCAAAACAACCTAAACAAAATAATTCACTTTTTAAACCCCCTTACCTTTTTTTTAATTAGATATATCTATCTTATATACACATTAAAAGAATATGATCCTTGACAATTGACGCGATCTGCAATGTATGGAAAAAATATTAAACATGACAAACAAAGAATAGAAAAAAGGATAATATCGAAATTAGATACTAAACTATTGAATTTGTATCCATTTAGTCGATCAACATTATTTAAGTTGTAAAATATCATCGAACTTGTTATTTTTGGTTTAGAGTGGCCATTATAACATGTGATAGCAGATTCAATAACCACTTTGAATAAAAAGATAATGCACTCAAAGGGTAACATAGTTTAGATTATGTATACATTTAGTCACTTATGTTTATTTTTTACATATTTAATCATTTATATTTTTTTTTGTACACATCTAGTTACTTATGTTTTTGCCTTTGTACACATATGATCATCAAACTTAATGGTCATATGTGTACAAAATGAAAAATATAAGTGATTAAATATATAAAAAAAAACATAAATGATTAAATGTATACAAAAATAAAAGTAAGTAACTAAATATGTACATAATTTAAACTATGTTATCCTTTGAATGTATTATCGCTTGAATAAAAGATAACAAGTTCGGTTACCTTTTATAACTTATATAAAATTTAGTGACGAATTAAAAAAAAATGTCAAGTACCTAATTTCAAACTTAACCACTTCTTTTTATTTTAATTCTATTATCCTTATATTTGTTGTTGGAATATTAATTATATATTAATCTCCAAATTAGCTCATGATCCTTATCTTTGAAAAAACTAGAAAATTGGTCCATGTATACAAAGATATGTTTGTGTAAGGGAATTTACGTTTAAGAAAATTAGAGAAATAATCCCTTCAATTTTTTTTTTTTTTTTTTTGATCCATGTGTTTGAAAAATTACATAATAAGTCCGAGCCAAATTTTATAATGGTTCCTGCAAAAAAAATTATATTTTATCTAATGATCCTAATGTTTGAGAAAATTATAAAAATAATCATTTTTAGAAAACTACAGAAATAATCACAAAAAAATTATGGGTTCTTATATAAGGCCTTCCTGAGTACTCTCCATGGAGATTTTCATTCTCCACTTGACGCGTGAACACCACCCCAGTGTCTCCTTCTTCGTAGTTGTCTCGAGGATTGTTGTGGGGAGGACGATTGACACGACCAATAATCTTCTTCTTTTCTCTTGGTTTTTTTCTCTTCTTTCTCTCTTCTAGGGGTACTGGGGTAGTGGAGAGTATTCCAGTGGTTTGTGGCGGTTTGTTTTGGTTTGTGGTGGCTGACTTGGAAGCTTTGAACGACCTTTGGTTTGAAGAGTATTCATGATTGCCAAATAGCGATAAAGTCACAGAAAGAGATGTCTTACGAAATAGTGAGCTATATGGTATCAAAATTATATAAATAATGCTATATGAGACAAAATCCCACTGGTTAGTGCAGAAACATGGGTCAAGAAAAACCTTGGTTAACAACGTCACATTTTATCTCACAGGCTCATACCCTTCGTTACCAGAATACCAGTTCTTCATCACTTCTCCGGTGACCACCCTTCATATCCGGCGCCCTTCCACCCTCTGCCGAAAAGCCACACCCTGGTTATTCGGTTTGCTTATCAGTTAACCCCACATCTCCCCTCTCTCCCAGCGTCACCCCCGGTGGCCGTTCATCGTCGCTGCAGTTCATTACTTTATGTTAAACTGGCTTCATCAAGGTTAAATTTAAATCTTTTTTTCTTCTTTAATCGATTTTTTCCTTCCTAGCTTGTTATTTATTTATTTATTAATTTTCTTTCTCTTTATCGTCTTATGTTTTTGCTTTAAAACCCTAGAAAACCAGAGAAAAATCTGCTGTATTATTTCATCACTGAATTCCCCCAATTTATCCATATCTTCAAATAGCTTATGTTTTTCCTCTGAAATTTGATTTGTAGGTGGAATTATGATACAAGTTTCCATGAAAGAAGGGCATTGGTCCTAACTGGTCTTTTCGGGTATTCTAACAAAGATAGCACTATTATATACATTAGATCAATTGCTTAAGGGCATCCTATGAATGATTCCTCTTCTCCAAACTTCCTCTGCTCATACATTTGGCTACAAAATCTTCATTGTCAACTATTCTTCAATATTAGTTGTTTCTTGATGATATAGCTTTTGATTGAACGTTTATTTAGTTCAGCCTCAATCAATTGGAGGCATAATAAATTCCTGATGATGCTTTCCCTTGAAGGAGAATTTTGTAGTAATAGATTATTGCTCGTGAAACATCTTTTGTTTTCTGGGGACCCATGTGAGGATAACCAAATTTTGAATGGATTGTAATTCTATAGAAGGAGATTATTGTTGTAGTTATAGATTCATGTTTATATATGCGTAGGCAATTCATCTTTTTAACTCTTCAGTTGATATGAATTTTCATTGTTTTAATAGAAGGTGTTTTGTGAAAATTGTTTGTTGAATGTAAGGATAGAGTGGTCATTTATATAGGCTCGTTCAACGTCATTACACAGGCCCAGCTCAAAACCCTGGGCCTAAACACCGGCCCAAGCTCTAATAGTCTGTGGATAAATTATTCCTCCAGAGGCAGAGCATCTCGATTTTACTGGTCTTTGATGTTAACTTTTATTCAACTTCTGCTCGTCCATAATCGTGATTTCCATCAATTGAAAATCTATGAATTTTAATCATTTTAAATGTCTTCAATTTTATGTGTCAATCAAACCTTGATCTTGTGCCCTCACTGAAACTTGATTTTTCAATATTATAATTTCTGATTTCTTAGGTTTTATGTTCCCATTAGGTTTGGTTCTATATTGCTTGTTTTTTTCATTCATTTTGGGTTTTAGTAGTTTAGGCTGGACATGGGCTTCTATACAACTCCATATATGATACTAATGAAGTAGTTATTATGTATTATGCTATTAGCTTATGGTCCTGATTTTCTGCATTGGATTATCCATGGTTTGTTTGAATTTTGGTAAGGTTTTGATTACAAGAAGCATTGATATAGGAAAAAGCGTTTTTTCTGGAGTAGGTGTAACCCTTTATGTTCATCAAGAACATTTTTACCATGTGGCTTATCTACAATTTCCAAGTACTATAAAGAAGTTCTAATGTCATTTTGGACATTCTAAATATTCATAGGCATAATTAGATTATATAACCTTTATAAATGTCCGTGTCTGTACTTGTGTGAATGCTTGTCCCTTGTTTATAACTATTTTCTCTTCTGGAATTTACATTTACGAAGGTTGTGAATTTATTTATTATTATTATTATTATTTTTTGCAAATGTAGGAATGGTAAAAGACTGGAGTATGACTAGAAACCAGAATCGTGATAGTTTGATACAACTAGAAAAATTCCTGACAACAGTGGTGTGGTGCCTTGGTCAGATCTTAACCATGATGTGCATCATCATCTAGTTGGATTTGTTGATTTTATTTCATTCAGCAGAGTTTGCAAGTCATGGAGGTCATTGCACTATATAACAGGAAAAGGTTTATGACTCACCTTTTTTTTTAGCATATGTTCGAACATTTTTAAGATTTTGAGAACTAGCATTTGTGGCTTTGCATTTTGCAATTTTCATGTTTAAGCAGTTTCAATGTCATTCATGCTTTTGATCGGATGATATTCTTTTTAACATCTTTAGCATTTAGCATAATCCATTTTCTTTTAATTTGTGTTAGAATAGCAATTGATTATTGAATATCTTTATGTTTGTCATTACTTTAGTTGATCTCTGACATCATTCTTACTATATTGGACGAGAGATTGGACATTTTGATTTACTGTGCCCAAAAGTAAACTTTCTATTTCTGTTACTAATAAAGCTACCTATCAGATCTCTGTGATTCCTTTGATTTTTCTGTTACTAATATTATTAAGATTGGGATTTCGTTGTACTTTGAATTTATTGTTTGAAAAATCCATCGCGGTAGATCGGATGATATTGTTTTTGACATCTATAGTTATGTTTGGTATGTTGAAATGGAGTTGTAAAGAAATGGAATGGACTATTACATTCCATTACGATGTTTGGTTGGCTTGAACAATATAAAGAGTCATTCAAACATCTTATTTGTTATGAACATTTAAGTATATTTCTTATCATTAGTTTGATCTCTGTGATTTCATTCATTTTGCTGTTAATAATATTATTAAGATTTTGATTTCGTTGTACTTTCTATTTCTGCAAGTTATCATAATTTGCCTATATGGGCTATACCCTTTTTAGTGTACTTCCCATAAAAATCAATATGAAATAATTTATATGTTTCATTTTTGCCATTTCTGATATGTATGTTCTTTATGGGACTGAGTTGTGTCTCTTGCTGTAAAAATTTCCATCTGTTTAATTGTAGGAAGCAAGCATTCTATGGCACTTTACCTCGATGGAGTGCTTATGCTATTTGTTAATTCATGCAATGAATCCCATCGTTTACAAGGTAAGTTTCTTTATCATGTATGGTTGACTAATTATTTCGATCCTGATTTTCCAGTTACAATCAAGCCATCTAATATTTCATATTGCATATCATGTACTTGGGTTCCAAAACCATTTTGCCTTTATTTTTTTTTTGAGTTGAATAGATGGTTAATCAAGGGGTATGGAGGAAGTCATTCATACTATATTAGAAAATATTGTTTGAGGAGCTGTTGTAAATACATTTTTTGTATGTCTATTTATTATGGATGATGAAGTTTCTTAGTATACAAATGCATTCCAGAAATTATATGCTCTAATACAGCATTGAATGATGGGCGCAAGCTCGATGATCACATGTGAAGTCACGTGCATTCACCGCGTCTTGTTAAGGGGTATGATTGTCATTTCTCATCCAAATAGAACCCTGATGTCACCCCTCAATTCCCCATCTCATCTCTAATATTTATGCTTTTCTCGAGTACAAATTTACAATCCCTAAAACTCCACCTCCAACGCCGCGTCATTACCATTGCAGGTATATTTTTCTCATTGGCTTCTATATTTTAGTGTTTCCTCTTGTCATGTTATCGTCTGTGTGAGCTCTTCACACTAGTTTTCATAATTAAAGACATTTCCCTAATTTGATTTAAAGTTCAGGCTACAAAATCTAACTTAATTGTTTTAAGATATGATATAATTTCTTAAGGATTTCAGTCTAGAATCCGATCATTTTAATTTGATTGTTTTTCCTTAATTTGGTTTGACCTGATTTGAGTTTTTGCCCTAGATTGATTCAATGTGTTCTAACCAGTTCAATTTGGTTAATTAGCACTTGAGTTTGCACTATACAGTTAAAAAATCTGCAATAATGTTTGCTAAATGAGCTTTTGAATCTCTATACGATGATTTAACGTTTCCGATCTAATACTTGGATTCTCACATGAAAATCGAGTTTCCATATAGGCAAACTTTCCGCTAACAACCTTCGAAAAGGGCGTTTATTTTTTGGGTTCTTACCTTTCATACTCTTCTCAATGTAGTAGAGGGGCATGTAAACCTATGATAGTGTTTCATTTATGTGTTCCGATTAAAATGAAAACTGCAAAAATGGGAACATTGCAGAGATGGAGAAAATGTTGTACATTTTGTATCTGTATTTTGTGTTTTCCTGATGATTTTATTGGGAAGAACATAAATGGATTTAGGAAGCTTCTAACTATTTGCAATCTTAATTCTTTTCCCAACTTTTACCAAGTGGAAGATTTACAATTTTGCACTTAATAGTACTGACCCATTTGCAATAACAACTTTTACCAAGTGGAAGATTTACAATTTTGCAAGCACTATTTTTTTTAAATGCATCCATTTCTTCTAGAATTGCTAATTTCCGGTCAGTGTTGATTTTGGGGAAAGTGTTGGTGAGGTCCAAATAAAGTTTAGGGACCTTTTAAAGCTAAAAGTGACACTTCAATGTACTTTTATGTCAATAACCTTTCTTTTAAATGTCATCTGTATGCTTACAACTCTTGTATCTTATATGAAATTTCCATATAGGAATGGCCAAGAAAAGGAATATGACCAGAAACCAGAATTGTGATGGTTCATCATCATCTAGCTGGAAGAGATTCAACGATGGTGTGGCACCTTGGTCAGATCTTGACCATAATTTGCTTTTTTTAGTTATGATGCAACTGGGAGTAATTGATTTTCTAGCATTCAGTGGTGTGTGTAAGAAATGGAGGTCACTCGCACTCGGTAATAAGAAGATTTTTATGGCATCCAGACCACCGATGTTGATGTCCATCTCAGATCCTTCTTATAAGAAGAAAGAGTGCAAGTGCTGTCTTGAGGACTTTGAAGGTAGAAAGTTCAAAACCATCCTTCCCCATGCTGCTGGCAGGATCTGTGTTGGATTAACTTGTGGTTACCTCATCTTGTTCGGGGGGGAAACCAAAGACTTCTGGCTTGTAAATCTTATCACAAGGCACGAGCTTCATTTCCCTTGTTTCCCCTATAATGCAAGTAGTGATGTAGCAAGGATCAGAGGTATCCTTGTCTTTTCACCTTCAGTATCTGGTTGGGTGTTTGTGGTGCTTCGTAAATTCTCCCGTCAAATTTGGTTTTCTATAGCGGGTACACGAGCATGGAATCGTATCTCCTCCACTTCCCTCGCGATTGATTTACATGCTTTCAAGGGGAAGATATATACCGTAAACATCCGCTGTCGTTTATGTGAAATGAGACTCACTCCAGAGCCCAAATTGACTTTACTCCAAACCAAGAATCTTCCACAGCCAGGCTTCTTATTTCCGGAGTTTGTAAATTTGGGTGAAAAACTTTATGTGATCGACCGTGGGTTAAAAGATTCATACACGGTTCACGAACTAGATTTTGAGGAAATGAAGTGGGTGTCGTCGGAAATTTCAGAGTTGGGGGTTGATCATCGCGCACTCTATAAGAGAGATGGTTACTTCCTTGGCACCGTTGATACAAGTCGAAAACGCAGGTGCCTTCCTTCATACATCTGGTACTTCCCCAATGATTGTTTGAATGTGAATCGCTTAGATGAATGATGACTTGGATAGGATGCACTCTTATCTTGGTTTTTATCTTTGCATATGTTCAACATTTTCAAGATGTTTCATCCATGGATTTGGATTTTCAATTTATTGTTCAAAGATTTTGGTTGTCGCTCAACCCTTGCTTTTAGCTATAAATGTCCTTTATTTACAATTTGGTGTCCTTTACTTTCAAATATGTGCCTACTGCATTCACATTGGCACATGCTGTTACTATAGTTGTTAAAACGTCGATACAATAAAAAGTCCTTTGGGTTTGTGACTAGCAACTCCTAGCGAGATGCACAGGTGAAATGCATCATGCTTGTAGATGCTAAATATATACAGAGGAATTTTAGTAACCTTGTTATTTTGACTGAAACTGGTCCTTAGGACATGTTATAGCAGGTTTAATGACAACTTCGAATAAAAAATAGCATGTTCAGTAACCTTTTACTAGTGACTTAATGAGCAAAAATTAAATAGTATAATTATGATGATACATGTACAATATTCAAAATCTTTTCTTTTCATATATCTATAATTTTGAAAATATAGTAATATGATCATCTCTATAACTATTTTACTTCTCATTTAAACATGAGTAAAAAAAATACAACTTTTTGTTGATACATAAAAAATTAATTTATTGAATTTCAAAAAGTAGATATACATCAATTTGCTTAAGCCTCTTGTAGTTTGACCACCAAATTAGCCTAGAAGTCTAACTTCTACGGAAAATTAGTATTCTTAAGAGTGTTGGGTATGGGCAACGCCCTTTAGGCGTTATACGCCTGGCGTTGCTTCCCATTGCCGTCACCACCTTCTGTTAACGCCCACTTCTTTGTTTTTAGCTAAAAACACCGGTGTGAACGTTGCCAACACCGACCAGCCTAAATCATCATCACCCATGTCCCAAACAACCAAGACAACATAATTACTTTTTGCACCTCCTTACCTTTTTTTATTATTAAACTTTAATACTACATTTCTACATATTAATTTGTCAATACTATTTAATTAGATATATAAATCTTCTATACACATTAAAAGAATAAGATCCTTAACGCTTGATGTGATACGCAATGTGTGAAAAAAAATGCTAAACATGATGAACAAAGAACAAAAAAAAAGGGGATAATGTCGAAATTCGACACTGAAGTATTGAATTTGTGTCCATTTAGTCAATAAACTTTATTTAAATTGTAAAATATTAACGAACTTGTTATTTTTGATTTAAAGTGACCATTATAACATGTGATAGTAGATTCAATGACCACTTTTAATAAATGAAATTTTTTGTTTCTGTCCTTACAAATTTTAAGTATTACTTATATATCGTTATAAACTTTAAAATTACTTAAATATCCATATAACTTTAAAATTACTTAAATATCCAATTTGATCAGTAAAACTCACATCTATATCCAAACTTGTAATTTAATTAGTTTAAATTAATTTAATATTTATAAAATTATCTAGATATCAAAATTACATATGATTTTACTAAAATACCCTTACCAAAATAAAGATTAAGATTAAACCTAATTAAAGTGACCATTATAACATGATAATAGATTAAATGACCATTTTTAATAAACGAAAAATTCCATTCATGTCCTTACAAACTTTAAATATTACTTATATATCCTTAAAACTTTATAATTACTTATACATCCAATTTGAACAGTAAAACTCATTTTTATATCCAAACTTATAATTTAAATAGGTTTAAAATTAATTTAATATTTATAAAATTATCTAGATATCAAAATTACATATGATTTTACTAAAATGTCCTTCCCAAAATAAAGATTAAGATTAAATCTAATTAAATATGACTAAACTTCTTGCAAGTCGTTAAACTCCTGCTACCATTTCTTTCCCGCACAGCTCCTAAGATGGTCTTCACCTCTCTTCAATTGCATCTGGTATATCTCTTCTTCATTTAATTGATTTTAGTTTGGTTTAATTAATTTTGCATTCGATTAATTATTGTTCATCCTTATTTAGGTACCTATATAAATATATCATCACTAGACAAATACTTGTACGTTGCACGGAATTCGAAACTATATTGGAAATCTTTATAAATATATGGCTTTTAAATATATCAATGATGTTGATGTTAGCGCATATATAATAAATCTTATAATAAGTTGGTAAAAGCATTGTTTGTTTTGAATTATATGATAATGTAGACACCTTTTAAAATTTTATAATCTCAGTTGTCTCAATGGTCTCTACCTATAAGTTACTCATTAATAAAATTAAATATAATATATGATTTAGTGATATTAATAGTTGTTGTTATGATTAATTAATTTAAAATATTTATTTGATTAAGATTTTAATTTATATCATTGTAATTATTTAAAATATCAAACATTGCTTTTGTTTTTAAAGGTAACAATATAATTTTTATATATAATGCTACTTTTAACTATTGTTGTTGCAAGTTATTTTAAATAATATATTTGGAAACTCTTAATTATTTTAACTTGGTTTTAGAAATTTATTTTTAAAATTTATTTGATGAATATTATTAGTTTCTTTGATTGTAATTATTGAAAACAACAAACATTGTTTTTGTTTTTAAAGAAAAAATTTTAATTTTTTATATAATATTACTTTTAACTATTTTTGTTGTAAGTTATTTTTAAACTAATTATTTGAAAATTCTTAATGATTATCAAAAATAGTTTCATGGTTTTTTTGTTAATTTAGGATTACAATTTACGTTTAAAACTATAATTTATAACTTTTAATTAGTTAGAAAATAGTTTCTCGATTTTTATCAAGTTGAACTTCAATTAACTGTTTAATATCATATTAAAATTAATAATTTAACTATTTTGCATAAAATCATAAATTATACAAAAGTTGTGACTTTAAAAGTACAATTGCTCACATACGACAATATAAATCAACTAAAATATGTTAAAAAATAAAAGTCATAACTTTATAAATAGAAGTAAAATATGATATTTTAATACTGTAGTTTAGTTAATTTATGATTAGAATTTAGTTTTTGCATTAATTAAACATTATTAACCAATTTATAATAATTAATAGAGAAAAATTGAAAAGTCATAGAGGTTTCAAATGCATGTAGTGCAAGTAAAAAAAATGTCTATTTTATAAATATACTAAGCGAATACTTGCGCATTGTGCATAATACAACAATGTATTTGAGATCTTTACAAATACATGTTTTCTAAATATATCAATGGTGTTGTTGTTACCTCTTATATAATAAATCTTATAATAAGTTGGTATAAACATTATAAGTTTTGAATTATATGATAATGTAGATATCATTTAAAATTATATAATCACAATTGTCTCAATGACATCTACATGCGGGTTACTCATCAATAAAATTAAATATAAGATATAGTTTAATGATATATATAGTTGTTGTTATGATTAATTAATTTTAAAAAGTTTATTTGTTTAAGATTTGAATTTCTATCATTGTAATTATTTAAAACATCAAACATTGTCTTTGTTTTTAAAGATATAAATATAATTTTTGTATATAATTTTACTTTTAACTATTTTCGTTGTAAGCTATTTAAAATAATGTATTTGGAAATTCATAATTATTTTAATTTGGTTTCAAATATCTAACCTTTTTATAATTTATTTAATGAATATTTTTAGTTTCTTTGATTGTAATTATTTAAAACAATAAGCATTGTTTTTGTTTTTAAAGATAACATTATAATTTTTTATATGATATTACTTTAACAATTCTTATTGTAAGTTATTTTTAAGCTACTTATTTGAAAACTCTTAATGATTATAAAAGATAGTTTCATGGTTTTTTTTGTTAATTCAGGATTACAATTTAGGTTTAACACTATTATTTATAACTTTTAACTATTTATAAAACAGTCTCTCGATTTTTTTCAAGTTTAACTAAAATTTTGATTTAAATTAACCGTTTAATATTATATTGAAATTAATAATTTAACTATTTTGAAAAAAATTCATAAACTATACAAAAGTTGTGCTTTAAAATATTAAACTAATAAATTAACTATAACATGTTAAAAAGTTAAAGTCATAGTTTTATAAATAGAAGTAAATTATGATATTTCAATATTGTAGTTTAGTTAATTTATGATTAAATTTTAGTTTTTGCATTAATTTTTACATTATTAACCAATTTATATTAAATATTACAAAGAAATTGATAAGTCATAGAAGTTTCAAATGTATGTGGTGTAAGTAAAAATGCCTTTTTTTAATGACTTCTACCCATGAGTTACACATGCATAAAATTAAATATAATATATGGTTTAATGTTATTTATAGTTGCTGTTATTGTTAATTAATTTTTTAAAAATTATTTGTTTAATATTTTAATTTATATCATTATAATTATATGAAACATCAAACATTATTTTTTATTTTAAAGGTAACAATATAATCATTTATATAAAGTTATTTTTAACTATTGTTATTGTAAGTTATTTTAAGATACTTATTTAAAAACTTTTAACGATTATAAAAATATTTTTAGGAAATATTTTAGTTTAATTGGGATTACAATTTAATTTTTGCATTTATTACTACAATTTATCATTTTTAACTATTTACAAAACATTCTTTGGTTGTTTAAGTGGAACTAAAATTTATATTTAAGTTGACACTGTAATGTTATATTTAAATTAACATTTAAGTATTTTGTCCAAACTGTTCAAAAGTTGAAACTATAAACTGATAATGGTTTACTTACAACAACATTTTAAATCTAATAAATTAAGTATAATATGTTAAAAGTTAAAGACATAACTTTATAAATAGAAGTAAAGATATTATTTTAAAAATGAAATTTAGTTTATTTATGATTACATTTTAGGTTTGATATTTATTTAACCTTATTAACCAACTTATAATCATTATTAGAAAGACACTACAATTTATCACTTTTAACTATTTACAAAATATTTTTTGGGTTGTTTAAGTTAAACTAAAATTTATATTTAAGTTGATCCTGTAATTTTATATTTAAATTAATAATGTAAGTATTTTATACAAATTGTTTTAAAATTGTATCTTTAAAATGATAATGGTTTACATCCAACAATATATTAAAACTAATAATTAACTATAATATGTTAAAAGTTAAAAAAAAAAACATAACTTTATAAGTAGAAGTAAGATATTATTTTAATATTGAAATTTAGTTGATATATAATTGCACTTTTGGTTTGATATTTACTTAACCTTATTAACCAACTTATAATTATTATTAGAAAGAAATTGAAAACTTATGGGAGTTTCAAATGAATGTGGTGAAAGAAAAAATAGATGTGTCACACCCCCGAACGGTCAGAACGGACGGCGGAAACATCCGGGAGCGGGTGACGTCATACGTAGTATCACAACAGTTGTATCATAGTAAGCAAAGTAAACACAACCATTACATTACGATATGATTATTTACATCTGTTTGAAAACATAGTTTGTACATAAAAGTATAAAACAAAAGTAAAAGACGTGACTCCAAAATGCTCTGTCTTCTCCAAAAGTTGGCAAGGGTACCTGTCTATTGTTGTCTTGAGAATACAAGCAGTTTTGAAAACGTATCAGCATAAAGCTGGTGAGGTCATAAGCATGATTTTATAGTGAAAACCATTGTTATCAAGTTCTGAAATATGTATGCTTGCTTTCCAAGAAAATCCAATATTTTCTAACATGTTTGTTTGTCACTGTACGAAAAATATGTTCCTTTTGAAAACCCTGACTATCGCCAGTAAGTGAGGTACGTTTCGTTTGAAAACCCTGGCTGCCGCCAGTATATAAGGTAGTTTTATTACTTAAAATAAAGCTGAAGATTGTGTCCCTGGAATACCTTCCAGTAAGTAGATCGGCAGTTTTATTAATTAAAATAAAACTATTGTAGAAAGAAATTAATCTCATAAACAAAGGTTAGTTTATACTTATTGTGAGTCGTATAATCATACTAATATGACCGATGAACCTCCTTGACGTTTCTTCAGGCGTCGTACGATTTTAAAATTTGTCACTCCAGGCGTGTCTGCCTAACTGTAGCTAACAGTTCAGGTGTGGGATTGTCAGTCCCGAATAGATCTATTCACCAATTTCACGCTCTCCCTCCAGGAGACTCTGGTTATGCTAATGGTGAGGATTTATTGGTACCCCAAAGGGCATAACGAAGATAGGTCTCACAATCCTGTATTAACTAGTTTACGTGTTGTTCTGTGGTTCTCGTGTTCGAAATCGTTGTAAACGTTGTAGAGTATAAATAATTATACGCAAAATAATTATTTGACAAGATACTCTTGCTTTCTGTATGTAGTAATGGATAAACTAAGCCTGTATTAGTTTATATGTTTGACTTTGTACATAGTTTGAATCTGTAAAACCGGAGTTGAATTTCCCAAACTATACCTATTATAGTTTGACTGGTAAGTTGTGTTCGTGTATGATTCTGAAAACTATGCAATCATGTTTAGAAACATCCCTTTTGCACCGCATATTACAAGAGGGATAAAGTATCTAAATTTTTCACGTGAAATTTGTTGTAATTGCATCAGTTTTTAAGTTGTGAAAAACCTTTATGTTTAGCTTGTATTCCCCCCTGAAAATGTTTTAAAAACTATAAAAGTGTAGGGGTATGAACTCACCTGTAGTGAGTGGTTCTGACGTGTGGTTGGAAGAGGATTACAGAGTGTCAGGTGTAACCTTGAGCACACAATGATCCTAATAGACACATATAGACATGTATGTGTATGAATTTAGTGTATAGACGACCAAATAAGAAGGGTAACACCCTTTTGGCTAGGAAACTCTAAGATTCATGGGATACAATCACATATGATTGCATAACTAGGGTATATGGCCACCCTATAGAGTTTACGGTCAGAGGGGCATGACCAAAGAGTAGGGATGAGCAAAAGGACCGAACCGGCAGGAACCAGCCTGAATCGGACCCGACCCGGGAACCAGCTTCAGCCAAAATCAAGAACCGAACCAGCTCGGCGGCTCTACCGGTTCTCGGTTCCTATCGGTTCTTGTCGTGTTTTCAAATGTTGGAACTGGTCCTCGAAAAATAGCATCATACGGTTCCGGTTTTAGCCGGTTCTACCGGTTCCAGTTATATCGGTTCCGGTTCCTACCGGTTCCCGGTTCCAAATACCCACAAAAATAATGTCTCGGTCCCGGCCCGACCGATTCCATCGGGTTTCGGTTTCGCTACCGGTTCCGACTGGTTCCCTGGACCATATGCTCATCCCTACCAAAGAGACTTCACGGTCCAAGTGTTCACTGTCCTTGGAGCTTACCGTTCTTGGGTTCATGATATAATGACCTTACGGTCATAGAGTTTACGGTCCATGGGTTTACGGTCTTTGAAGGGTGTACGGTCCATGAGTTTACGGTCATTGAAGGGTGTACGGTCTAAGGAGATACACTAGACTGTAAACACCTTTTGTTCATGGAAAAGGGACGATTTCAAGGCAAAACTCAAGAATCCTAACTAGATATTAGTATAAGAGGATGATACTTACAATTTGAAGGCAAAGAAAGGTGTTTTCGGTCCAAAACACTAAAGTGTTCTTGAGGATTCTTGAAGATCTAGATAAAAATGAAATTCATGGATGAATCAAGAGTGAAACATGGATTTGGGAAGGATTTAACACACAAAGGAGGAATCACTTACTTGTTCTTGAAGATTTGGAAGCAAAACTCGAAAATTGTAGAGAGAGAAAGTTCTTGAAGTGTTTAAAGTATGAAATGAAGGCCAAATACCCTATATATAAGGTAGAGTTTTCGGTCAAGGGGGTGGGGTGGGGGTGTACGATCGTAAACTCGAGTTTGCGGTCATACACTCATCTCGAAGGGGTGTTTGACTCGGATGCTATGCTTTGACTTGGAAAAACTCGTTTTTGGACCCAAACCTCGATTGCACTAAATTTATAATATTTAATTAGACCCAAGATAATGCTGACAATAGCATAAATAAATTCCGAATTTATTTATTTATAACGACATGAACGGAAGAAATTTCGGGGTGTCACATCATCCACTCGTTAGAGGGAATTTCGTCCAGAAATTCGAACATAGAATACAAATCATGGATTATAAAAAGATGCGGATACTTTTGTTTCATCTGATCTTCATGCTCCCAAATAATTCGGGTCCCCGCTTGGCATGCCAACGAACCTTCACTATCAGGATGCGGCTTTGTTTCGTTCGTTTGATTTCTCTATCCATGATTTCGACTGGTTTTTCCACAAAGTTTAGGTTCTTGTTGATTTCAATCTCATCGAGAGGGATCACAAGGGTTTCCTCGGATAAACATTTCTTAAGATTCGAAATGTGGAAGACCGGATGAATGTTGCTAAGTTCTCGGGGTAGACGAAGTTTGTAAGCTACAGGACCGATCCTAGCGAGGATCTCGAAAGGTCCTATGTATCTTGGATTTAGCTTTCCATGATTTCCAAAGCGTATCATGCCTTTACAGGATGAGACCTTCAACAGAACACGGTCTCCTATCTGGAACACCAAGGGTTTTCATCGTTTATCGACGTAGCTCTTTTGTCGGTCTCGTGAGGCTTTCAGTCATTCTCTGATTTTCACAATATTTTCAGTGGTTTCACGGATGATTTCTGGTCCTGAGAGTGCTATCAGGGACTTGTCCCTTGGCTAGCTGCGTGTCACCCACCTCAGCCCAGCACAGAGGGGATCTTCACTTGCGGCCATAGAGGGCTTCGAAAGGCGCAACCTTGATACTGGTGTGGTAGCTGTTGTTGTAGGAGAACTCGACCAAGGGTAAATGGGTGTCCCATGATTTACCGAAGTCAATGATACATGCTCTCAACATGTCTTCCAAGGTTTGGATGGTTCTCTCACTCTGCCCATCTGTCTGAGGATGGTAAGTTGTACTCATGTCCAACTTAGTTCCTAGAGCTTTCTGTAGTGACTGCCAGAACCTCGAAGTGAACCTGCTATCTCGATCGGAGATAATGGACACAGGCACACCATGCTGTCTAACTATCTCTTGAATGTAGATTCGTGTGAGTCTTTCCATCTTGAAGTTTTCTTTGATTGGCAGGAAGTGAGCGGATTTTGTCAATCGGTCGACTATTACCCAAATGGTATCGTACCCACTCGGAGACTTGGGTAATTTGGTGATAAAATCCATGATAATCCTCTCCCACTTCCACTCAGGTATCTCCGCCTGTTGAAGCAAACCTGAGGGCTTCTAATATTCGCCTTCACTTTGGCGCAAGTCAGGCACTTGCCCACGAAGGGAGCAATCTCTGCTTTCATGTTTGGCCACCAATATAGTTTCTTAAAATCAAGGTACATTTTGTCCGAACCTGGATGAACTGAGTATCTGGTCTTATGAGCTTCGTTCATGACAACCTCTCTATAACCACCAAACTTTGGGGTCCAGATCCGGTTCATGAAATAATAGACTCCGTCTCCCTTGACCTCTAGGTTCTTATCCATTCCTCTCAAGTCTTCATTCGTCATGTTCTCTGGTTTTAAGGCTTCCTGCTGAGCCTTCTAATTTTTGCGGGTAAGTGGGAATGGATGGCCATTGTTAGTGCCTTCACCCTATGAACTGAGCATTCTTTACAGCTAAGGGCATCTGCCACCACATTGGCCCTGCCAGGATGGTAGCGTATTTCGCACTCATAATCGCTGAGTAGCTCTACCCATTGCTGTTGCCTCATGTTCAACTCCTTCTAGTCATATATGTGCTGCAGGCTTCTATGGTCAGTGAAGATAGTGCACTTGGTTCTGTAGAGATAATGTCTCCATATCTTCAATGCGAAGACTACTACTCCCAACTCTAAGTCCTGAGTTGTGTAGTCGACTTCGTGTGTTTTCAGGTGTCTTGAGGCATAGGCGATAACCTTTCCCCGCTGCATAACCACACAGCCTGAACCTAGATTGGATGCATCGCAGTAAATAACAAGGTCCTCTGTCCCTTCGGGCAGAGACAGGATAGGTGCGCTACATAGGGCCTACTTTAATGTCTGGAACATTGTGTCTTTCTTTTCACTCCAACAAAAGGGTACACCTTTCTGGGTCAGAGTGGTTAAGGGTTTGGCAATTCTAGAAACATTCTGGATACATCTGCGATAATAGCCAACGAGACCCAAGAATTGACGGATTTCTGTGGGCGTCTTTGGTGCTAACCAATTCTCTATCGCTTTGATTTTTTAGGGGTCCACATGTATACCTTCCTCGCTTACCACATGACCTAGGAAGTGTTGGATTAGTGTCTAAGTCCATAACTATTTTGGTATGTACTTGACCCGATGGTGCATGGTCCTTTTGGGTTGCCTTCACCAAAGCAACTTGATAGGATGAATTATGGAGACCAAGGATTAAATATGATTTATTAATATGTTATGGGAATAATATATTAAAGGAGAAATCATATTGTTTAATTAATATTAGTCAATAATTAATTGGTAATTAGTTTTGTGACTAAAAGTGATTAATTAAACTTAAGGGACTGGAATTGTAATTATAAGATAATTGCAATTTGGGCCATGGATTGCCTTTTATTATAAGGTGGACGAATTCTATGGGGGAAGCCCATATGAAGTCGTCAAAGGCTTTAAGAAAGAGCTCCATGGGTTGCTTAGGGCTTAAGCAACCAAATTAGGGTTTCCTTGTTAGATAACCCTAACAGCCTCACTATATATAGAACCCTTAAGGCTCAAAAACGGGGGAACTTCTTTTCTAGGGTTAGAACACGTTTTGGGCAGCCTCCATCATTTCTCCTCTTCATCCTCTTGCTTATGGTGTTTGTGAACCATTAGAGGAGTGACACTTGTGACTCTAAGCCTTCCAAAGTCAATTCAAATGAGGAATTGGGATTGTTATTGCTACATAACAATCAAGGTAATATCTTAAACCTAATTATATGTTAATATTGATTTCTATATGCTAGAATTAGGGTTTATAGTCTTGGATTCAAACCATGTACAATAGAGAAACCTAGATCCAAGCATTAGGGTTTGTATGAGCACATAGGATGTCTTATGACCAAAACCCACCAGTGGTATCAGAGCCTAGACTGGTTTCAATTGTATTGATGCATTACATGTTCAAAAAATTCGTTTTTTGGTGTTTTGGAGGCCGGACTCGCCGAGTCCATAGCTGAACTCGCCGAGTCCAAGGTGAATCGACGAGTCCAGGCTTGACTCGACGAGTCAACTCGTCAGATAGAGCTTATCTCGGGATTTCTTGCTGTTTTTGCATTGGGATAGTTACCTTATCATGTTAGATCAATATTAATCCGATTATATGATATATTTGACTATATTTTTGATCTAATAGAGGATATTTATCAATTAATAAGATAATTGTTTCCTTATAAGATAATTGATTAATTATTTTGAGTAAATTGATAAATTGTTTTGCAAGAAATCATTAAACAAATCAAATATGGATAATTATGTAATTAAATGTTAGTTTAGATTATTTGTTATTTGATCCTTGTTGTTATGAAAAGTTTCATATTTTGCCCTTTAGGTTTTATAGTTTAAATTTGAACCCAATAGATTTGTAGTTTTGAAATTTAAATAGTTGAAACCCTAATGTGTTGAAATGTTTCAAAACTTGCTCTCAAGTTTTGGAATTTAAAAGTTGATTAAAAGTTTAATTAGGAATGTTAAATTCTAAAACTCTAGTATTGTTTTGAAAAAGTTCAAATCACACCCTTATGGTTTTATTAATTAATTAAGGTGTATAATTAAAAGAAGTTTAATAAATCCATAAAAGTTTAGGTTTACAATTTAATTGAATTAAAGGTATAATTGTTAAATTAGACCACCTAGTATTTTGAAAGTATAAAATACACCCTATACTATATATAACATTAAAAGTCTAACATTATATATATGTATGAGTAAAAGTCAGTCTTACCGTTAGTAGGCCTCATTCACGAAGCTCTATAAGGGGTGTTTAAGGAAATTGCCTATAAAATGGCGATTGAATGGGTATCTACTCTTACCCACCGCACTCTTGACTAGTGGAGGGTCGTTAGCCGAACGGGTAGGATAGGACAAAACCTTCCATTATAAGTATAATGAAATATAAAAGTAATTAAATGTTTTCATAAAATTCCCAATCTTAATTACTTAGGCAAAAGTGAATTGATGCAATTCCATGAAATTACACTTTGTGCCCTTGCAAAGACGTTAGTGGAGCGTGTGTGGTTTACCGGCACACTAAATGGTTCTAAGCAAAGGTAGAAAAGGGTGACTCAATGTTTGTCATAGTTCGGTGGAGCGTGTGTGGTTTACCGGCACATCGAATAGGTCACTGTAACAAGTGAGGGCACCATGTAAGTTTGCATGGTTATTCACACCCGCTTTGTGATCCTCGGCATCTTCACAGAAAACGGATCCCATTCTAAGAAGAAGGGAGAGTACCTTTTATGCTTTATGATAGGTCTTAATGATTAAGAACCATATCTCAATTGATCCTCTAAGTGAGTCTTGGTACAATTGTATGTCCAAGAAGAGGAATCAAAGATGGAAGAAATGGTCAAATCAAGAAGTCAATCATACTTCGTTCCAAAACAAGTCTTAGAGTTAAGATTGTGACAATGAGTGACAAGTATTAAAAGGTTTATAACATTCATCAAATGTGGAAAGTTGTGATGTCTTGGATAAGACAAAGACCAACTAAGACCAATTTATGAAGTGTTTTGATAAAAAGCTACACTAACTCTTGAATATTTGTTTTGTCAAGAAATGGTTATTGACAAGAGAATCTTACATGTCAAGGAGTCAGTGGGACTCTTAATAGTCTTGAAAGGTTTCAAGAACAAATCAAATAAACCTTATCGATCATCACTAGCACACGAGTTGAGGTTTACAACCTATCGTGAAGACATTATTTTGTTTCTGGGCCAATCCAATCAAGTTAATTATGCATGTGAGTCCTATGAGTTCTCATTTTGAACGCATAAAAGGCAAAGCACCTTAATCAATGAAAGGTACATTGATAGGAAAAGGTGAGCTAGTTAACTACTTGGAAGACGTGGTGGGCAGCTGTGCTACCATAAGGCAAGAAATCAAGATTAAGAAAGTTCGGTCCATATGAGTTTGAATTTGTCATAAACTTTAGTTTTAACAAATTCACATGGATAGGAACACATACACCGTTTAAATCTAAGTTTCATAAGATTTCCTCCTTCATGAAAATGATTGTGAGGAAATGCTTTCACTAAGAAAGATCTTAAGAAGATAGTGATTGTAAAGTTGCATTCTCAAATTCAATTATGGTTACGACATCCCTTTCCATAATTTGAATTGTGAGGTTTGGCAATTGTTTACACACACATATGAACTATCGAAGGCAAAGGTGTATAAGTTCAAGAAGCCTTGACAAAAGATTATCAAAGCACTAAGTATTAGAAACATGAACTTAAGAAATTCAATTAGCATTGTTTTTCTGAAAGTTAAGATGTTTATGAATATATGTCGAAACTAGTGGGAGCATAAGTGTTATGTTTTATAATAATCATCATGATAGTGGGAGCATAAAAGTTATGATTGTATGATTATTAAGGAAAGTATTGCAAGGTTAGCAATATTAATTATAGAAAACAAGAGTCATACTTTGCAAAGTTGTAAGAGTTGAAAGGTTGTTTTTCTATAATTAAGGGAGAGAATATTATGCTTCATTTCAAATCTAAAGGATTAGGTTGAGAAATGTTAATATATTTAGTCAAGGGTACATAGTGTGTTCTTAAAATTTCGATTATGATTACGGCATTCCTCTTCACAATTCGAATTTTGAGAACATAGGAAATAAAACATTATGCGTCGTGTCCCATACGCTTTGGGTATAGGATCGATTGCAAATGATTTAATGTTTGACCATTCTAAAATTTTCCAAATGTCAAGTGCATTTAGAGGGAAAAGGGACTAGAATTGGTTTTGACTAAAATAATTAAACAACTATCAAAGGACAATCCAAAGTTTGACGAGGATTGGTCACTTGTGAGTAGTTGGAAGCATGGTATTGGATGGACCATATCGACATTATTATGAATAGAAAAGATTCTATTAAGAATGAGTTGTCATATGGAAATCATGGAAATGTTTCCATATTGGATGGACTATATCGACATCATTACGAATAGATAAGATTCTATTTAGAATGAGTTGTCATATGGAAAATATGGAAGCGTTTCCATATTGGGAATTGAATATTGAAAATCTATGTCTAGATTAGAAACTTTTATGCAAAAGGATGTTCAAAGGAATGTACTTTGAGTGAGAGACATCATAGGAATTGTATTGTAACAATCTCCGATAGAAGACTTTGTAATATCATTGGCAATAGTCTCTGTGACTTTGGTGCAGTGACATTACGAAAGGATCGTTGCATAGAATGTTAGAATCTAGCATATTCTATAAGTAGCAAGAATTTGATATTTTTTCACTTATGAAAAAAGATTTGGAGTTGTGAAATGAGAATGATTGGAAGTGTGTTCAATTTGATCTATTTCACAAAGTAAGAACCATAGGTAAACATTGTGTGCATGCTAGGAGCATAGGACAAGTGTAATAATTCAAGTAAGAAGTTGATTACCCGAAACGACAAATAATGAGTAATCGATATGGTGATAAATAAAAGGTGTTTTATTTATGCTCAAAGGTTTGAGGCCATATGGGATTAGTATTATTTTTGTGTTTCACTTTGCATGTTTTGACTTCCAAAATAATTGAGTTTATTAAGAATAATCGAATTATTCAAACGGGCCACAGTCGTTCATATGTTGGAAGTAGATATGAATGAAGACTGTCCTGAATTGGTGTGTGGATTGTCTAAAAGTGTATTAGACATAAGCAAATGTTTGCTGCAACATTCATGAGTGCTTATGAATATGAATTTGAGCATTGGATTAAACCCACGCTCACTTGGATCACTCCATGAAATTGTATCACGAGTGATTAGTGAGACTATAACATCTTATATTCTTGAAACCGAGATGTGTGAGTTGTATCTTACAAATCGGTGGCACATTGATAATATGTAAATGCACTAGTAACTTGGTGTTATAAAACATATTGTTGTGTGTGATTTGGTGAGTGAGGGCAAGCAAGCATTGTATCAAATTTTATCCTTTCCTTTTATCCAAGGTAGGATAAAAGCGATGTCTTTGGGCCCCTCGATGATTTAGTGATGACAAACGTAAATGCTCGGTCGGGCTAGGGCTAATTTGATTTGTTCAATTAGTCAGTCGTCATAAATCGAAAATCGAGATATAGTACAAAGAGAATGATTTGAAATCATATCTCATATGATATCTAGAATGGAGGAATATATGATCCCTTATCTAAGGACACGCGTATCTGATATGATCAGAGTTGACAGCGGCTTTGGAAAGCTATGATTGCAGATCAGGATCTGAAGTCATACGCAGAATAGTTTTTAGACTTATCCAAGTAGGAGACTGTTGGATTAGTGTCTAAGTCTATAACTATTTTGGTATGTACTTGACCCGATGGTGCATGGTCCTTTTGGGTTGCCTTCACCAAAGCAACTTGATAGGATGAATTATGGAGAGAAAGGATTAAATATGATTTATTAATATGTTATGGGAATAATATATTAAAGGAGAAATCATATTGTTTAATTAATATTAGTCAATAATTAATTGGTAATTAGTTTTGTGACTAAAAGAGATTAATTAAACTTAAGGGACTGGAATTGTAATTATAAGATAATAGCAATTTGGGCCATGGATTGCCTTTTATTATAAGGTGGACGAATTCTATGGGGGAAGCCCATATGAAGTCGTCCAAGGATTTAAGAAAGGGCTACATGGGTTGCTTAGGGCTTAAGCAACCAAATTAGGGTTTCCTTGTTAGATAACCCTAATAGCCTCACTATATATAGAACCCTTAAGGCTCAAAAACAGGGGGAACTTCTTTTCTAGGGTTAGAACACGTTTTGGGCAGCCTCCATCATCTCTCCTCTTCATCCTCTTGCTTATGGTGTTTGTGAACCATTAGAGGAGTGACACTTGTGACTCTATGCCTTCCAAAGTCAATTCAAAGGAGGAATTAGGATTGTTATTGCTACATAACAATCAAGGTAATATCTTAAACCTAATTATATGTTAATATTGATTTCCATATGCCAGAATTAGGGTTTATAGTCTTGGATTCAAACCATGTACAATAGAGAAACCTAGATCCAAGCATCAGGGTTTGTATGAGCACATAGGATGTCTTATGACCAAAACCCATCAGGAAGGTTACTTTTCGAATCCAGAATTCGCACTCAGAGAATTTTGGGTACAGCTTCTCTGTCCTTAGAGTCTCTAGCACTAATCTCAAGTGCTGTCTGTGATCTTCTTCACTTCTGGAATAGAAAAGTATATCGTCGATGAATACGATGACGAAATTGTCCAGGAAAGGACGAAACACCCCATTCATCAGGTCCATGAATATTGTCAGTGCGTTGGTTAGATCGAAGGGCATTACTACAAACTCGTAGTGACCATATCGAGTCCGGAATGTTGTTTTAGGAACATCACTCTCGTAGACTCATAGCTGATGGTACCCTAATTTGAGGTCTATTTTGGAAAAGTAGCTAGCTCCTTGAAGTTGATCGAAGAGGTCGTTGATCCAAGGAAAAGTGTAGCGGTTTTTGACGGTGTGCTTGTTTAGTTCACGATAGTCGATGCACATCCGAAAAGACCCATCTTTCTTTTTCACAAATAATATCGGGGCTCCCCAGGGTGAGGAACTCGGTCTGATGAATCCTTTACTAAGTAGCTCATTGAGCTGACTGGATAACTCCTGCATTTCTGCTGGCGCTAGACGATATGGGGATTTAGCTACGGGGGTAGCTCCGGGGATTAGGTCAATGTGAAACTCGACTTGGCGCTCGGGAGGAATTCCCGGAAGCTCTTCGGGAAGACATCAGGAAAATTGCAGACTTCGGGGATGCTCTCGAGGTTTTTAACTTCCTGTTTCTCTCGTTAATGACATGGGCTAGGAATGCATGACACTCCTTTCGCAGAAGTTTCTGGGCTTTGATACATGAAATGATACAAAGGTTCGAACTGAGTTTATCACCATAAATCATGAGGGTTTCACCAAAGGGGAGATTGAGACAAATAGCTTTTTCGTAGCAAAGATCAGCACGATTGGGGCTCAACCAATCCATACCGATGATGACATCGAAACTCTTTATGGAAACAGGCATGAGGTCGATGGGAAAGGAATGGTCATTTAAGGTAAGGGTACAGCCGATGAAAATGTCGTTAGTGCTCTCCTTCTCACCGTTAGCCATCTTGACGGTAAATGTTTCGGTTAGCAGTTGGGGTTTATGTTTGAGAATATGTTTGAATGCATGGCTAACAAAACATCTCTCCGCACCAGAATCAAAAAGAAAGCATGCAAAAGAGTTGTCGAGGAGGAATGTACCCGTAACAACGGTAGGATTAGCAACTGCCTCCTCTTTCCCCGTCGCTAGCACTCTCCCTGTGTTTCCAGTTGTTATTGCTTTGGGGAATTTTCTTCTATAATGTGTGACTTCCCCTTAGCCATAACAGGCTTGACCAACACCTGCTCCAGGTGCCTGATTGGTTGGTTGGGATGGTGTTCTGCAGCTTCGAGCCGTGTGACCCTTCTTGCCATAATTGTTGCAGAGCATTTCACGGCATGGGCCGGAAATGTAAGGATGATAGTTGCACTTGCTGCACCAAGGGAGAGTACTAGTATATATGTTGGTAGGTGCTTGAGTGGAAGGAGCAGTGGCGGGAGTAGTAGCAACGTGAACTGTCACCGTATGTTGTTTCTTGGAGGGCTCCTGTGAAGACTGGCCCTTTCGTTGCTTCCAGAACTTTCTTTTCTCACCACTTCCCTTAGCTGGTTCAGGAGTAGCTGTCACTTTATCGTGATCAACGTTGTGATCTATGAGAGTTTATGCCAGGCACTTGGCGCTATCAAACATGGTTGGCCTGGCAGCCAAGACATTCCCTTGAGTTGGGGGCATCCATCCCCAAATGTATCTTTCTATCTTTTTACTTTCCGGGGTGACCATTCCTGGGCAAAGAAGCGCTAGGTCTTTAAACATAGAAGTGTAGGCAGCAATATCGGAACCTTTCATCTTCAAGTTCCATAGCTCGTACTCCAGTTTCTACATTTCTCCCTGAGGGTAGTACTCAGCTAGCATGAGCTCCTTCAAGGTCTCCCAACCCATAACATTTGCTACTGGCAGGGTTAAGGATTTTACCCTACCATTCCAACAGGTCAATGCTTTGTTGGTGAAAGTGCAAGCGGCGAATTTCACCTTGTTAGCTTCAGAACAGGAACAAATTTCGAAAATGGACTCGATCTTCTCAAACCATCGAGTCAAGGCAATAACACCTCAATTGTCGTTGAAAGATGTGGGTTTTGGGTTCATCAAGTCTTTATAGGAGCACTCCTTCTGGTGTCCCTGACTACCTTCATGATTTTAGGGATGAGTACCACCTCCTGGCCCGCCAGATGCACCAGGATTAATCTGTGACATCGCGGCAGCTACAGCGGCAGTAACAGCTGCCTGGAACATTGCAAGATCGAACTGACGAGATGGAGGAGCTGGATCTGGAATCAAATCAAGAGATATGAAGCAAGATATATCTCAATATGATAGCTAGAGTGTTTTACTAAGCGATAAACAAGGAAAAGCTACCAATTCAAATAAGTTATCACTAAAAGGAATAAGTAGCAACACTTGGAAATGAATCTTTGTAAAGAATTTGACTCTAGTAAAATACTCCTATAGTATTTTAAGTTGTCTGCTTTGTTCTATCGACGTCTTCTTGTATGGATACTTGGTAAGTTTTAGGTCTGCTGCAACACCACAGTCACTCCCAAGCACATCTTGGTCATGTCTCCAATAAATGTAGTTGATCAGGCTATATTGACCTTAGACATGATTACATAACTGCCCGGGTTTAACAATAGTATCCAATATCCAAATACTTTTGTTTTGTTCTACACATGAATCTGTTTCTGGCATGTAGGTATACATGTATACTTTTCGTAAAAATACTTATGTTTTAAAAGTATACTTTTTAGTTCAGAGCGCTTCGGCTCCTTTAGTGTTTATAGTTGTATACCATGTAAGGTTCGGTATACTTTGTTCACTATAAACAATAGCTCTGATAGCAATCTGTCACACCCCCTGAACCGTCAGAACGGACGGCGGAAACGACCAGGGGCGGGTGACGTCATACGTAGTATCACAACAGTTGTATCATAGAAAGCAAAGTAAACACATCCATTACATTACGATATGATTATTTACATCTGTTTGAAAACAAAGTTTGTACATAGAAGTATATAACAAAAGAAAAAGACGTGAATCCAAAATGCTCCGTCTTCTCCAAAAGTTGGCAAGAGTACCTGTCTATTGTTGTCTTGAGAATACAAGCAGTTTTGAAAACGTATCAGCATAAAGCTGGTGAGTTTATAAGCATGATTTTGTAGTGAACACTACAAGAAAATTTCGATTTAGCTACGAAAAAATTTCGTAGCTAAAAGCTAAAATTCCGTAGCTAAACCTGAATAACTACAGAAGTTGCTACGGAATTTGTCAATGAGATTCCGTAGGTATATTTCTTGTAGCAAATTGTTTAGCTACAAAATTATAGTTTCCGTAGCAGTTTTGCTACGTCATTTATTTCGTAGTAATTTAACTACAACACACTTCCATAACAATTCTGTAACAATGGGGAGCGTAGCAAATTCCGTAGCCATTTCTTCCATAACAAATTTCATAGCCATTTGTTTTGTAGCAAATTCCGTAACCATTTGTTTCGTAGCAAATTTCGTAGTCATATGTTTCGTAACAAATTTCGTAGCCATATGTTCCGTAACAAATTCCATAGCCATTTGTTTCGTAGCAAATTTTGTAGTCATTTGTTCCGTAGCAAATTCAATGTCAGTTGTTCCATAACACAAATAGGTTCCAAAACAAATTCATAACGATAAAAATATTCTACAAAATCCAATTTCCATTTATAATATTCGTTGAAATATATAAATATGCAATAAATTTAATTTTAATAGTTACATAGATTTTTATAGATATATTACATAATTGAAAATCCTTTTACATGGCTCCCTAATCATTAAAATTGAATATTAATTACAAATACACAAACAACCTCAACAAAAATAACATAACCTGCAAAATCAAATTTATAAACAACTTGATTAACATTCAAATCTCTTGTATGAAATCTCATTATATCTCTAATTTTTGACCAACTAGAGATTTAAAATCTAAAAATAAACAAAAAAATTTAAATATAATCACAGCGGATTTCAAAAAAACTGAATTTGCATACTGAAATTTTTTAATTGTAGTGGCAGGAGTTGTTTATGATCTTATTATTGATATTGCTCCCTAATTCCAAGAAACCACTTTGTTTGTTAATTATATATATATATATATATATATATATATATATATATATATATATATATATATATATATCAGTCAAATTTGGACTCTTTTCCATGAAAATGAGGTAGTAACTCTTAAAATTAACTGCATGTAATGTATTTTGCATGATGAAAATTTATGCATACCTGAAGCAAATCCATCTATCTTTGACCAACTTATAAGGTAATCTAATACCAAAAATTCAATAAGCTGGATCATGTGAAATACAAAGTAAACATGACAAAAATATTCAGAACCCAAATAATATTCTTGCTAAATAGTACAAAGGTCATGAGTATCAACATTGCACATGAGAAACAAGAAACATATCATGTTGCATTCATATAAATAATAATAATAAAACATAGGTAGTAAAGAGATTGTTGAGAATGATTGAAGTTTATTACTTACAAAACGTAGAGACTGCTATGCATTTCAAAAAAAGCTGAATCAAATGGATCACTTCCAATCATGATTCACTTCCAATCTTACGAAGCAAATGCAGAACATGGAACTAGGCATCAGTTTCAAATTGATTATGAGCTTCTGAAACAGAATTATTGGATAAAGGAGACTCAATTAGAAAGACATAGCTTCAAGAAAATAATTACAATTTCAGAAGAGCATGACAATCTCATATGACTACATAACAAAACAATATTTACCGTTTCTTTGTGAGTTGGTGCACATTTTTTTGACTAAACGTAGTGACAAGCTACCAACAATCCCTTTGAACATGTTTGATACTTGTTCCCCTGGAAAAAATATTCTTGACTGCATCTTCAGGGAAAGGACAAAGAGAAGATAATAAGAATAGAGCATAGGTTTTAAATGGAAATATGCAAGGGTTGACTTCAAAATGAAACAAAAAGGAGATACCCAAAATAAGTACTACAGCTTGGTGGGACCAATTTGCAAAATTAGCATAATCTAGCTGCAACAATAGCACACGCAGAAAGTAAAAGGTGGAAGATAAGACTCGCTTCACATAGTCGGTAGAATAAGAAGAATGGAAAATGGGAAGAATTCAATTAATTAGCAAAACACTCTTACAGACGAAATAGTATCACATAACTCCACAAGAAAATCAGCTGAAGACTTAAGTTGTTCAATCTCCTCATCATTATGCTCTGCAAATGCAAATGGTATACACAATCAAGTTGCATTTTCCCGGAGTAATAAGATAATGGAAAGTTAAATAACATACGAAAGCCCTAAATTAAGAACATAATTTGGATGATAATCGTAGTAATCCAACATGATCCTTGTGTGGAATTGGAACCCTTACTTCTTCTTTTTCTTCTTTCTTTCAGTCTCATTGCAACAACAATTCCAAAAATTACCAAAAAAACACTGCAGGTGATAATTTGATTTGATGCCATACTAGCAATGAAGGCATTGTATTGGTGAACTGTAGTGAAGCATCAACTGGAAAAGATGATGACAATGGACCCTACAAAAACTACCAAAAGAACCCTAGTCCAGTGTTATTTAGGGCAAATAAAGTAAAGAGACATATATACCAACACTAAAACATCATTCAGTAGCTTCATAAACAAAAACGAAAACACAATTACAAACAAAGAATTGAACAAGTGTGTAAACAGAGATGGAAGAGAAAGTATATATGGAAAAACATCAAATATAATTTCACCTGGAAGCCAATATTAGAGTAGGAGATGGATGTTGAATAAATGAACCCTATGAATTCGACATTCCTCTCAAAAATCAGAAAATTAGTTGTAGGTTAAGAAAAAAAAGTCAGTCTTCTCCAATTCCGTTCTCTGTTGACAAAAGAATTGAAAGCTATCAATTAAATGGCGAAGAGAAATGAGAAATTATGCCAGTAACTAAATTCGTTGCTTACCTTCCATTTCTTGCACATTATGATCATACCTTAATGACCTGGTAATGACGGACATAATGGTCGACAAAAGAACCACCAGAGAAGGCGAGAAGCAAAAAAGGCTGATGAAAACCGACGACCAGCGGCGGCGGAGGGTAGCTGTGTGGTGGTAGAGGTGGCGGCGGCGATAGTTGTGGCCGTGACGTTTGCGTTCAGCAGAGGTCGGAGGTGTGAAGTGTTTTGACAGAATGAAATCGATCACCATGTATATGCTTAGATGAAATCGAAGGAAGGAAGCGGCGGAAACAAACGGAAAAACCTAATTCGAAGGTTAGGAGGTGTAATCTAAGGAAAGGTGGGACATTTGATTAGAATATAAGGCTGGGAGCCGATGGAAGGAGCACAGCATGTCCAAAAGGGAAAAACCCTAGCAGAGGAAGAGAACACGTGAGTATGCATTGACCAGGGACAAGACCAAGGACTAAGCTGTCAATCCCTCAAAAAATACCATGCCTTAATGAAAACATCACAACTACAAGGACAAAATGTGACAAAATCTTCAAAATCATATGGCTAATGTGTAAAACTAGAAAAAGTTTATGGCCAATGTTTAAAACTGAGAAAATTATTGTTGCTAACTTGTTCCACTTTTAAGAATAAGTAAAAAAACTTATTTTTTATATATATAAAGTAATGATAATAAGAATAAATAAAAAACTTATAATAATATATAAAGAGTTTTATTAATCATAATTAAATTATAATCATAACACAATTAAAAACATTAATTTTTTTGGTAAAATATTTTTTTATTTTACTACGGAAGTATATTCCATAACTAATTGACTACGAAATATTCCGTAGCCAAATAGCTACGGATTTAGACTCTGTAGCTATTTTACAAATTCAAAAACAACTTAGATACACAAATAACAACACTTAACATTTCCGTTATAAGTTACGTTGTAGATTAGCAATAGATTTTTTTGTAGCAAATTTTCGTCACCAAGTAGCTACGAATTTCTATTATGTAGCAAACTAGCTACATATTTTTATTCCGTAACCGATTTTGTAGCCAACTAACTATGAAAACGGATTACGTAACAAGTTCCGTAGCAAACTAGCTACAACCAACAACAATGTAGTATATTTCATAGTAAAATAGCTACAAGTTTTGATTTTGTATCAACAATTCAAGATTTAGCTACGGAAATGCAACTCCGTAACGATTTCCGTAGAAAAATAGCTACGACCAACCATTTTATAGCATATTCCGTAGTATAATATCTACAGAGTTTGATTACGTAGTAACTTTTTGTAGTTATTCCTAGTTTAGCTATGGAATGTAACTTCGTAGCCATTTCCGTAGCAAAATAGCTATAACAAGCCATTTTGTAGCACATTCCGTAATAGAATAGCTACGAATTACAATTCCGTAGCAACTTTTCGTAGCTATTTATGATTTTTCTTGTAGTGGAAAACCATTGTTATCAAGTTCTGAAATATGTATGCTTGCTTTCCAAGAAAATCCAATATTTTCTAACATGTTTGTTTGTCACTGTATGAAAAATATGTTCCGTTTGAAAACCCTGGCTACCACCAGTAGATAAGGTCGGTTCAATTCGAAAAACCCTGGCTATCGCCAGTAAGTGAGGTACGTTTCATTTGAAAACCCTGGCTACCGCCAGTAGATAAGGTAATTTTTCTACTTTAAATAAAACTGAAGATTGTGTCCCTGGAATACACTCCACTAAGTAGATAGGCAGTTTTATTAATTAAAATAAAACTATTGTAGAAAGAAATCCCGTAAACAAAGGTTAGTTTATACTTATTGTGAGTCGTATAACCATACTAATATGATCGATGAACCTCCTTGACGTTTCTTCAGGCGTCGTACAATTTCAAAATTTGTCACTCCAGGCGTGTCTGCCTAACTATAGCTAACAGTTCAGGTGTGGGATTGTCAGTTCCGAATAGATCTATTCACAAATTTCACGCTCTCCCTCCAGGAGACTCTGGTTATACTAATGGTGAGGATTTATTGGTACCCCAAAGGGCATAACGAAGATAGGTCTCACAATCTTGTATTAACTAGTTTACGTGTTGTTCTGTGGTTCTCGTGTTCGAAATCGTTGTAAACGTTGTAGAGTATAAATAATTATACGCAAAATAATTATTTGACAAGATACTCTTGCTTTCTGTATGTAGTAATGGATAAACTAAGCCTGTATTAGTTTATCTGTTTGACTTTGTACGTAGTTTGAATCTGTAAAACCGGAGTTGAATTTCCCAAACTATACCTATTATTGTTTGACTAGTAAGTTGTGTTCGTGTATGATTCTGAAAACTATGCAATCATGTTTAGAAACATCCCGTTTGCTCCGCATATTACAAGAGGGATAAAGTATCTAAATGTTTAACGTGAAACTTGTTGTAATTGCATCAGTTTTTAAGTTGTGAAAAACCTTTATGTTTAGCTTGTATTCCCCCTGAAAACGTTTTAAAAACTATAAAAGCGTAGGGGTGTGAACTCATCTGTAGTGAGTGGTTCTGACGTGTGGTTGGAAGAGGATTACAGAGTGTTAGGTGTAACCTTGAGCACACAATGATCCTAATAAACACATAGAGACATGTATGTTTATGAATTTAGTGTATAGACAACCAACTAAGAAGGGTAACACCCTTTTTGGCTAGGAAACTCTAAGATTCATGGGATACAATCACATATGATTGCATAACTAGGGTATATGGACACCATATAGAGTTTACGGTCAGAAGGGCATGACCAAAGAGAGTTCACGGTCCTTGGTGCCTACGGTTGTTGGGTTCATGGTCTAATGACCTTACGGTCAGAGAGTTTACGATCCATGGGTTTATGGTCTTTGAAGGGTGTACGGTCCATGAGTTTACGGTCATTGAAGGGTGTATGGTCTAAGGAGATACACTAGACCGTAAACACCTTTTGTACATGGAAAAGTAACAATTTCAAGGCAAAAATCAAGAATCCTAACTAGATATTAGTATAAGAGGATGATACTTACGATTTGAAGGAAAAGAAAGGTGTTTTCGTTCCAAAACACTAAAGTGTTCTCGAGGATTCTTTAAGATCTAGATAAAAATGAAATCCATGGATGAATCAAGAGTGCAACATGGATTTGGGAAGGATTTAACACACAAAGGAGGGATCACTTACTTGTTCTTGAAGATTTGGAAGCAAAACTCGAAAATTGTAGAGAGAGAGTAGAGATAGAAAGTTCTTGAAGTGTTTAAAGTTTGAAATGAAGGCCAAATACCCTATATATAGGGTAGAGTTTTCGGTCAAGGGGGTAGGGTGGGGTTGTACGACCGTAAACTCGAGTTTGCAGTCGTACACTCCTCTCGAAGGGGTGTTTAACTCGGATGCTATGCTTTGACTTGGAAAAACTCATTTTTGGACCCAAACCTCGATTGTACTGAATTTAGAATATTTAATTAGACCCGAGATAATGCTGACAATAGTAGAAATAAATTCCGAATTTATTTATTTTTAACGGTATGAACGGAAGAAATTTCAGGTTGTCACAACATGGGAGTTTCAAATGAATGTGATGAAAGGAAAAATGTTTCCTTTATAAGTATACTAGACGAATTCTCGCGCGTTGCGCAACGCATGTTAAAAATATATTGTTAAAATATTGAAATACATATGTTTAAAATGGTTATGTTATTGAAATTAACTTTGAGAAAATATTTTTACACTAATATATTATATATATATATATATATATATATATATATATATATATATATATATATATATATATATATATAGAGAGAGAGAGAGAGAGAGAGAGAGAGGTAGGTTCAATTGAGAAAATAAAAAAGGTTGAGAATGGGAGAATGATTCTCAGCCAATCATTTATTTAACATGTTCACCTTAAAAAAAAGCGCGTGCCCCTTTTTCATTAAGGGTATCTTTGTAAATTAGCAACTTTTTTACATAGAACTTATATATTCGTTGTTATCAGTTTCCAATTTGATGATATCTTTAGCTCGTTTGAATCAGATATCACTACAAATAATATGTCATTTAGTGGCACACAAAAAGTTCCACTAAAAACCCAAAAAAGTGTCACTAAAGGTTTTTTAGAGAATTGGCGGCACATATAGTAAACGTCACTAAAAACGCTCCCACTAAAACCCTTTAGTGGCACTTTTTGCTTTAGTCGCTGCAGTTTTTTAGGCTTTTAGTGACACTTTTTTATGTACCACAGTAGAAGAAAAAAAATTTGTGGCACACATTTTGCGCCATTGAATGCTCGTTTGTTTCAAAAATCCATTGTACTTTTAATTACACATTTTATGATTTTTAGTGGCACTTTCTTATTTGCCATTATAAACAAAAATATTATGACATTATTTACTGGTAAATACTCATGAGGTTTTATAATTTTGGCTACTTATATGTACTTAACTTCTATCTATAATATAAAATAAAATAAATAATTAAACTACAACACTAGAAAATAATAAAAAAATTCATTCCATAATACGAAACAAACGACATTTTCTTTTTTATTCCAATGGAATAAACCATTCCATTCCTTCCACGATTCAATCCCACCTTGAGAACTGTAAGATATTCATTAATCCTTTGACTTAAGACTAAACCATAGTGGTTACTATATCCTATTTTTTTGCAGCTTTTAAGTCCAATTCAACTTCCTTTTACTTGTTTTTTGTCATGGAAAATCAACAAGATGCCAAAGTAAACACGTGAGCTAGTGTACCCTGGTCATGAGCTTGCATTTTTTTCAATCACCTGATAAAATAACATTTTACATAAAAGTTAAAAAAATTCTCATCAGAAAAACCAAGATATATTTATTTTTCAAGAGTTTAAATAAACAAAAAAATACCCAAAATCCCATAATGAATGATGTAAGACAATTATAATAAGGATCGTAAATTACCTTTTGGTCCAAGTGTAATTCTTTTTTTTTTTCAATTTTGATGATTGCATTAGGTTTTTGTAACATTTTTGGGCCTACTCTAAGTAAAATGTCTATTTTGGGGCCAAGATTGCAAAAATCAACTATTATCAATGACCTATTTTACTTGGAAGACAGATGGACCAAAAACGTTACAAGAACCACAAATATTGACCGAAACTGCAAAAATCAACTATACTTGTGGAACAAAAATTTAATTTATCCTCCACCACAAGTATTAATAAAAACGCACATTAATCCCCTTTGTGCATGTTTCCAAACATTTGGAAGTATTCCAACATCTTGTATCTTTCTTTCAAGGCAGCTCTTCTCTAATAGTTCTCATCTGGTTTACATTCAAGAAAAATTATATAAAAACGGAAACAAAATTTAGAGATATTTTCATGAGGGACCATTTTGTAATTTGTTTTCTAGTTAGGGACCATTTATGTAATTTTCTATTAAAATAGGGTCCATTTTGTAAGTTATATGGACCATTTATGTAAAATGAAAATATTGTTGATCTCAACTTTTCATCAATATTTTTAGTAAAGGATTGTGGGATGAGGTAAAAATGTTCATGTGTCATCCGACTCAACTCTCCACATGCCAAAAAAAACCAAGAGATTGAGTAAAGCAAATTATATATTACCGTTTTGATTTTATTTTTCACATTTTTTTGTTCTTGTCTTGATAGGTGGAAAAGTTTTAAAATACCTGGCGACATGAATCTTCAATAGGCCATTCCATTCCAATTGTTATGATGGGTTCCAGATGATGATTTTTGATTTCCTAAAGGAGAGTTATTATAAGCAATATAAAAGTTATTAAGATTCCAAAACAAATGCATAGTAAGATTGTCGCACATATATATTGTAATTAATACTAGAATAATAATTAATTTACATGTAATTTCCTAAAAGAGAGTTATTAGGGACCATTTCTTTAACAATTTCATGCAACAAATATCATTTTTGTAACACTTTCTACCATAATGATCAATAACTCTAATATGAAAAATGGTGTTATGAAAACAAGACAAAAAAATAATAATAATAACACAGGGGCAAGGAAGATTATTGAAGCTAAGCCACCACATGAAACTAAATATAAAACTGTAGCATAGGAAGTCAAACCTGGTCAATGGTCCTAATGTATGGTGAAAGACCACCATGAACGCATAATACCCGTGAAAAAAAGAAAGACACAATTTGTATTAAAATCACAAATTCAAAATCATAACTGTAACATAATGATAATTGTGAAAAAAAACATACGGTTCCATCTATTATTGTTGACAAAGTTAGATAATCAAAAACATCTGTGTAGTATCTCCATGCATTAGCATTCCCAAACTTTCTCTGACATTCATCGTAGAATCCATACACCTACACAATATTAATAAACAAGTAATCCAAGATGACATCAACAACAAATTAACTCATACTTCTTGTTTTATTTTCAATTTTTAAAAATACTTTCCTCTTCATTTACTTCATGAGTAATATCAAAATATGTTGTGTGTTGTTACCTGTGTTAATTGCCTACTTTCATGGCTTCCACGCAGAAGAGTAATGTTTGCAGGGTATCTACAACCAAACCACATATAAACATAATACAGAGACATTAAGAATCAATTTTGATTATATATTTTATTCAGTAACATAGAACATAATAATTAACAAATGACACAACAGGAAAACACAGTGGATGATGGAACTGGAGCAGTAGATGCCACTTGTTGGCTGTTTGGAGCAGAATAAGCATTGTCAACAACAGGAATAGGAACAGGAACAGGAGACACCAGATTGAGTGCACTTGTAGAATATACATTTTCTATCCTAGGAGCACATGTGACTTCAATTTGGTTATAATAATTTGTCCATTGTTTATTATAATCTTGTTGATATTATACAGATGCCACAGGAGTATTATTTTGAGCAGTATAAGCAACATTAGAATCTGTAGTGTAGTTTGGATATTGGTGAACATAACCTGTTAAGGGTATTATTGATTTGGTTGCTAATGCTGATAGCTACTACTAGAGTAACTTACATATCCTATGTTTCCATATCCATATGGATCATTGTTCGGGTATGTAGCAGTTGCAGTTGCAGTTGGAGTTGCATAGTTAGCATACTCTAAATTAGCTGCTCCAGAACTTAAAACAGTGCCAACAGACGCCGCACTCAATCAGTTTAAGCACAAGTTATATACTTTTAGTGAAAAATGCTTAATTTGGACAACTATTACTTGATGCTATTATGGTTAAAAACAAGATATAGCATCATGCTTTTATTTACTTTTTTATTATAGCATCTTATGTAACTTCTTTATATCACAACATTAAACACTTATACTCATAGTTGTTTTCTTATTAGGACACCATACTTTGAATTTATTTATTTATTTTGCAATAATAACTTGTGTTTTCAATCTTTTTCAAAGTACAATGCTATAATAGGAAAAAAATGAATATACAATGCCATTTCTTCTATTTAAACTGATTAAAAACACATGCCCATACTACACACCACATAAATACACAATATGTTGGAACAAAATAGGGAGATTTTGTCAAAACACTAACATTATAGTTTGAGAAAATACATTCTTTAGATCCTTGTTTAGAACATGCTTGAATATTGGTACCTATCTCATGTTGCAATGACTGTTAATTTATAGCATTGTAATTTGAGAAATCAATTGCTTCAGATCCTTCATCAGATTCCTTGTTCATTTTATACAGAAAGAATAAGGTAACAATGCTTAATAAGCAAAGCATGAATACAAGAACAATAATCTGTGAGTTAATTCAAAACATGAACTTTGATAACAGAAACAATTCTTAATAACTAATAGAAACAATCAAAGAAAAAAACACATTAATAACATATCTATGGCAAGAAGGATGATTGTACTAGATGATTTAAAGTTGAGTACTATATAGATGTTTACAATACTTAGAATAGGAAATCAAACCATCAGTATGTAAAATAGTTCAGTGAATCAGAAGAATTGATGACTTCTAAGAGTCGACGTGTGTTTCCAACAGTCGATAGGTTTCCCAATCTAACCAGGCTCATTTCAGGTATCAATTTCTAAAATTGAACGATTCGCATTTTGTAACTAATCTCTAATATAACCAGGCTTATTCTAGGTATCGATTGAGGATGACCTCAACATCGTACATATTTCCGATCAGGTGAACGAACTATGTGACTATACTAAAAAAGGTGTCCATCGAGTGGTTTAATCAAAATACATGAAACAATTTGAGGAGAATGTGAAGGAGTAAGAAAATGCATGAGATATTACCTGATTAAATTAAAAGCACAGATGAGGAGAATGAAGCAAATGCAGCGGCGTTGGTGGGCGAGGAAGACTGGAAAAATCGAACATTAGTGAGGGCGATGACTTGAAGGTGTGGCGACGGGGTTAAAGCACCGGCGATGGAATTGAGCGATTGAGTTCAGAGCGTATTTACCACTTATTAGCCCTAGGTTGAAACATAAATGAGGGTAAAAAATGTAAATGTAAATGAAAAGCACCTGATGGGAAAACAATGAGGGGAACAAAAATTCAATATATTTTTTTAGTTTTAGTGGCATAAAAGTTAAACTAAATAAAACATATAAATTTTTTTAGATTCTTTTTTAAGTTATGACCGTCACTAATAAATATGACTTTTAGTGGCATAAAATGTAAATGTAAAGTGTCACTAATAAATATGACTTTTAATGGCTTAAAGTGTAAAGTGACACTAAACCCATTAATTTTTATAGTGACACCTAAAATGTGCCACTAAAGGCTTGATTTTGTGGCATAAATTAAATATGCCACTAAAAGTGTGTGCCACTAAATATCAATTTGTTTGTAGTGTATGAGGAATTCATTATGAAAATTCTTTTCTTTATATAACTCGTTAGCAATTATACGTATTTTTTCATTAATCGTGAAGTTTCACATCTGTGTTTCAGTTTTCTTCTTCGTATTCAGTTTCCGATTTGATAAGGTATGTATATCATTTGATTCGGATAGATCAGAGTTAATTATCAAGATTATTGCTTTATATAATTGGGAAAACTGCAATAAAGTCTTTACATATTGGTCTCATAATCGATTTAGTCCCTATACTTTTTTTTATTCAATTAAGTCCCAAAAACCGGTAATCGTATTCAATTTAGCCCGTTTACCTGGTCAACAGGTCATCTAACTTTCAAAAATTACATTTTTGGCCCAGATTTCAAAAATATTTACAAATTTGGTCCAAAATTTACACTTTTGGCCCATATTTTAAATTTTATTACAAATTTGGTCCAAAATTTACCCTTTTGGCCCAAGTTTTAGAATTATGTTATGAATTCATCCTAACTTTAGTTTTTTTACAACTTTTTTCTCAAAAAAAAAATTCGAATAAGTTTTTTCTTTATAAAATCATATTTATACAAAAAAAAAACATATTTTCCCATAAAAAAATCTTACATTTTCTATATAAAACATTTTTTTTTAAAAATTTGTATACGAAATACCTATTTATAAAATTAGGTATTTATTAAGTACATAAATATATACAAATCCGTTTTTATAAAAAAAGAATATACAAACATATATATATATATATATATATATATATATATATATATATATATATATATATATATATATATATATATATATATATATATATATATATATATATATATTGTAACAAACTAGCAATGCTCATTGGAGATTCGACTTGTCAACCTTCAATTATGTCAAAAATCGTTTATGAAAATAAACGTGCAACACTCAAACGTGTTCAATATATAGGCAATCATGACAATTTATATTAAGTTCTTCAATTCCGTGTTTGGGGGGTGATAGGAACTAGTACTATTGCTTTCTTCTTACCAATTTTATTTAGTTAAATGTTCGGTTGTTTTTACTTATAGTTAATAGATTAAATAGGCTCTCACGCATCATTCATGTATGCTCTATAAAAATATAAAACTTAAAGCATATTGTCCTTAGAAAAGAAATTCGAAAGTAATTACTAATTAGCACAATTGTTTTGTTATGAAAACAAAAAGAAAATGACATCAAGTTTGTATTAATGCCACATTTAGAAGCAAACGTTTTGGTTTTATATTGTTATGAAAACAAAAAGTAATCACTAACATAATCCCCTGAAATGTTGGCCTATCCTGGCTGCCCACTCCCGATCCTAACCTGGATCCGGTCTCAAGACGTCTCGTAACCACCATTCTGGTAAGACACCAAAAAGATCTCTGATAATCCATATAATGACATGGGACCAACTCCCAACCCAAAACCCTAGGGGTGATGACTTCCTTGCTACGCGTATGGGTCTTGTGCTTTTAGTAGTACGAGCCCATAATACCTTCCACACCTACCCATATTTGTCTCAAGTATCATCACAACGCCCTAAAAATATACATAATCACAGCGAACGCTCAATCCTCACTCCTAGAGGAATGCTAAATATCTCGTAACTGGCCTCCCGACCTCACACAACCCACCAATCCATGAAACTTCCACCAAACCTGTAACACTAGTGTATGCTAGCCATACATAACGATGGACCCTATAGACTTTCGAATATCTGATCCTACCCTAAGTCCCTAATCAACAAGAACATAACATGAGGCCAAATCAAACATTCTCAGGCTATAAGATCTTAATTATGTACAGCCGTGATACATACACAAGCAACTATAGTAATGATGTCAATCTCATATAAGGAAAACCCTAGGCTAGCAGGCATCATGTAATAAGGCAATTCTATCATGCAATTCCTGAAGATCCCTAGCCTAGTACTAGCATGTTGTTCTAAGTTCTAACATATCACAATATCAAATAACTATACGATATTTTGGGGTCTACTTACTGGCTCCAGTTGATCGTACAATTCGCATCCTCTTTTACTTATTTTGAAAACCATTTGAAATCATTTTGAAAATCTTTTTCCTTAGTTTGAGACTCGATTCACACGAATGTTCCTCCAATTCGCTCAAACCAAGGCTCTGATACCAACTTGTAACATCCATAAAATTCGAGCTTATTTAAAACTTTTTAAATCCTTTAAAACCATTCAGATATTACAATTTATTTTCAAAATAGTTTAAACATCAGAGTTCCCATAAATCATAATCATTAATCGAGGAAGTGTACGGTCACGCCTTCGCCTTCCTGCGGTCATCCGTTGAACCTGAAACAATAAACTGAAACTGCAAGCTCGAAGGCTTAGTGAGTTACCCCCAAAATACCAACGCCATACCGATATAGCCACAACATATATCATATAAGTAAACAACATGCATAATGAGCCTTCAGCCTGACTGGACAGGCTCGCATGCCTACAACCTATCTGGACCGCTCCCGAGCCTTCGGCATCACTGGACCGCCTCGCAAGGCCTACAACCTATCCAGACCGCTCGCTGGGTATGTTGGCCTACAACACAAAGTAGGACCACTTCAACCCAACCCCCAACCAAACAACCATGTGCACATATAACAGATAATTACATAATAGTCTATAGACCAAACTGATCTAACAGATCAATAGCATAGCAACATCCTATAACCAGGATACCGACCTAACCGATCACTAACATAGCATCATCCTATATACCAGGATACTAATGTGTAGATAAATATCATACACTAGCTCATATCGTATAACAGTCAAGCTGATCTAACAGATCACTAATCATAGCAACATCCCAATAACCGGGATACAGACCTAACCGATCACTAAGCATAAGCATATCACCATCCTAACTACCAGGATGTAATCAATAAACATATCATGCCAAAATCCGGATACAAATCCATATAAGGCCGGCCTTGGTGCCTTAGACCCTGTTGATGTAGTGAGGATAACTCACCTCGCACTGCCGATCTGAACTAAAGAATCGAACTCCCGAATCGCTGCCTCACCAGAAATCCCGAACAACTGATCTCTCGACTCCCAAAGCTAGCAATACCAAAATATCACTTAGTTCAAAACAATAATCCTCCTTAGGGTAAAATGACCATTTTACCCCTAGTCCAACTTGGTCCATATCTAAGGCTCAAAATCATAATATAAAAAGCCCAACACTAGATGGGTTCCCAGACCCACTAGTGGCCCACTAATGGCCCAATTTGCTAAATTGGTCCCAATCCCTCTTGTGGGCCTTACCCTAAGCCCAAACATCTTCTTGGCCCACATTATCTGACTTTTGATGGCCTGCTAAGGCCCAAAGGACAAAAAGCCCCCTGCATGGCCCAAACCGAGGCCCAAAATCCATAAGGCCCATAACTAATGAGTACGTTGGGTGTACTCCTATGAATGCTAAACGTACTAGCCAAATGGTACGTACGTTGGGCGTACCTGCTTGTACGCTCAATATACTCCCCTGTTAAGTCATTTTCCTATTGAGTGCTTAATACTCAGATTCAGAAGCTAAAATCACAGATCCAAGTCCTTTCCAACGTCTTAATCCATAAAGTCACTGACTTGGTGACTTTGCATCCCCCCCAAAAGACCAAATCTCAAAGTATAACATTCTAGTTCCATGGAAATGACTCAAACTTCAACATGGATGGTCATAAAATCTAAAGGAACCAACTTTATGGACCTTAAGCCTCAGAAACACTAAGAGGGGCAACTCAAAGCTCCTGGAATGAAATCAAGACCACTAGATCTCATCTTTGGGACCAAAATGAACTAAAACTCACTAGTAAGAGATCTAAGATATCAACCATCAAGTTAAAAGATTTATACCTTCATCAAGCTGGAAAATGAGTCCCAAAAGCTAGATCCATAAGCTTCCCCTTGATCCCCATCTTTGCACCAAGCTCCACCTTCTTGAAAATGGACCAACACACTCCAAAAATGGATTCCATAAGCTCAAAATGCCACCATGAGTGATTGAGGATGATTTCTAGGCTTTGGAGGGATGGAGGCTGAAGATATTAGGGTTAAGATATGAGATAAAGAGCTTAAATAGGGTCCAAGTCCCTAAAATAGGGTTTTGATCTGACTGGAGTACGCCCAACTTACTCCTGGGAACCTTCGCGACCATCCTAGTCAGTACACCCAATGTACTCCAAGGTACGCCCAACATACTACCTTTTTCACTAGTATGCCCCGCGTACTTGGCTAAGCATAAAAACCACAAAACTTCCGAAGACCATAACTTCTTCGTTATAAACCCGTTTCTAACGATCCTTATATCCACGGAAAGGTAACGAGAAGCCCTACACTTCTATCAGTTCATACCTTTCTTATAACCTTCTGAGCAAAAATCTATTTATCACAAAATCCCAAGTGACACTTCACCGAAATACCCCTAGGCTCCAAAACACGAATAGAACACCTGGATCACTTCTAATACATCACCCGCACCCGAATGGGCCTAGAACCTACCTTTTCAAAAGCCATAATCCTTATGATGACCGATATTTAGGCCACAACCCCAGACTAGGAGTCGATTCGGAATAGGGTGTTACATAAAGCGTCTTTAAATTGACCACGTTAACAACCAAGCTCACAAACAATAAACCACCACTAGTTCACGCCATTTCCATCTGCCTTACCTTAGCATAAATCACCCTTACCATCTTCACTTCCTGAAAACAACTCCTACATCTTCACGAGTCTGCTTCACCTCCGCTTCACCATTTCGCTACCTCCGACCACATGCCGTCTTCACCACTAACCACCACCGAGAACACCTACCATAGAGCACCTACCTTTTGCTGAGAACCATCCATGCGTCATCATCTCCTACATACTTCCGATTTACCACCATTATTCCACCTTACACAACCTGACGCCACCAAATGTCAATCAGAAACATAAAAGGAAGAAGAAAAAAAATTAGTTTATCTACGTACTTGCCATCGCCACCACTAACCAACAAGAACACTGACCACAACCCCTGACTTTGCCTAGAACCATCAAATCACCACCATCTCTTACATATTTCTGATCTACCAACCTTGTTCCATCTTATGATGCGGTCCCCATTCTTTAATGATGCGTTTATTAGATTGAAGAGTTAGGAGGGAAATAGAAATTTTGGTTTGTTAGAAAATCAAAAGTTCAGGGGAAATGAAACATTAGAATGAAATTTTAGAGGGAAAGAATAAACAAATGATGTGGTTACCATATCATTTTTTTTAGGCGGTTTTTATTTATATAAATGTGTTTAATAGTGTGGTTTCGAGCTAACACATTAAATAATGCGTTTTTAATGTCTTTTAATGCGGATATAAGAAAACCGCTCCAACAAATGCTTTAGATGGTGAAGTTTTTTATTTTATTAATACGAAAGTGTTTTAACGGTGTGGTTTTAGTCTCTCGCCGAAAAAAAAAAAAAAAAGTCATCGCACTATTAAAATCTGTTCTGTGCTAGTGTGGGTTATGTGATATAAAAATCATAGAAATAATGTCTATATGAGACAAAATCACAGAAATTATCCGGGCGTAATAATGAAATTAAAAAGAAAATGTTCTTTTGTTTGAGAATATTACAAAAAATAATATGGAAAAATATAGGGTTAGTGCAGAAACATGGTTCAAGAAAAACCTTGGTTAACAACGTCGCATTTTACCTCATAGGCTCATACCCTTCTTTATCAGTTGTACATCAATTCCCCGGCGACCGCCCTTCATATCCGGCGCCCTCCAACCCCTCCACCGGCTCTCCACTCTCTGCCGAAAAGCAACGCCCTGGTTATTTGGTTTGCTTATCAGTTAACCCCACATCTCCCCTCTCTCCCAGCCTCACCCCCGGTGGCCTTTCATCGTCCTGCAATCCATTGCCTCCGCAGTTCATTACTTTATGTTAAACTGGCATCATCAAGGTTGAATTTAAATCTTCTTCTCTTCTTTAATCGATTTTTTCCCTTCCTAGCTTGTTATTTATTTATTTATTTATTAATTTCCCTTCTCTTTATTGTCTTATGTTTCTGCTTTAAAACCCTAGAAAACCAGAGAAAAATCTCTTGTCTTATTTCATCACTGAATTCCCCCAATTTATCCATATCTTCAAATAGCTTATGTTTTTCGTATGAGATTTGATTTGTAGGTTGAATTATGATACAAGTTTACATGAAAATGGGTCTACGATAAGCATACATAGTGTATATAATAAAGAAGGGCATTGGGCCTAATTGGTCATTTTGGTTATTCTAACAAAGATAGCACTATTATATACATTAGATCAATTGCTTTTGAAGGGCATCCTATGAATGATTCCTCTTCTCCAAACTTCCTCTGCTCATACATTTGGCTACAAAATCTCCATCATCAACTATTCTTCAATATTAGTTGTTTCTTGATGTTATAGCTATTGATTGATCGTTTATTTAGTTCAGCCTTAATCAATTGGAGGCGTAATAATTTCTTGATGATGCTTATAACTATTGTCTGTGAATACTTGTCCCTTGTTTATAACTATTGTCTCGCTGGAATTTGCATTTACGAAGGCCTTAAATTTATTTATTTATTTTTTGCAAATGTAGGAATGGTAAAAGACTGGAGTATGACTAGAAACCAGAATCGTGATACATCTAGAAAAATTCCTGACAATGGTGGTGTGGTGCCTTGGTCATATCTTAACCATGATGTGCTTCTTTTAGTTATCATGCAACTGGAGCTGATTTTATTTCATTCAGTGGAGTTTGCAAGTCATATACTTCATTGCAGTATATAACAGGAAAAGGTTTATGGGTTCCAAATTAACCACCCATGTTGATACACGGATCTTTGCATATTTTATAAGAAAGACTAGTGTTGTGTTACCTACAGGATATCGAAGGAAGAGTGTTTAAAACCTATGACTTCTGGCTTGTGGATCCCATCAGGAGGCATGAACTTTATTTCCCTAAGGCCTAATGTCTGTTTTTCTGTTGATGCTGCACCTGAAATAGGAGTTAGGGCTATCCTTATTTTTTAACCTTCAATATTTGAGCGGGTGTTTGCTATCTTAAATACAGCGGGTAATGGACTGTAATTATCGGTTTTGATTTATATGTTGGAACATTTTTAAGATTTTGGGATTGTTTAAGCAGTTTCAGTGATATTCAAGCTTTTGATCGGATGTGATTGTTTTTAACAACTTTTAGCGTAATCCATATTCTTTTATTTTGTGCAGTTTCAGTGATAGAAATAGAATATCTTTATGTTTCTCATTACTTTATTTGATCTATAACATCATTTTTACTATATCGGACGAGAGATTGAACATTTAGATTTACTGTGCCCAAAAGTTGGAAATGAACTTTCGAATTTATTGTTTGAAAAGTTCATCGCGTTGGATCGGTTGGTATTGTTTTTGACACCTTTAGGCTTTAGGTATGATTGGTTCTGATGAAATGCAATCGTAAAGGAATGGAATGAACAGAGTAATAGAATGGGTTATTGCATTCCATTACGATGTTTGGTTGTCTTGAAGAATATAAAGAGCGATTTATTTGTTATGTACATTTAGGTATATTTCTTATATTAATTTGATCTTTGATAGATGGTTTGAATCGACAATCTTGTGGTTCCTCATCATTCATCACCCTCGTGAACCATCATCAAAAGTAAAGCTACCTGTCAGATATCTGTGATTCCTTTGATTTTTCTGTTACTAATATTATTAAGATTGGGATTTCGTGTACTTTCTATTTCTGCAAGTTATCATAATTTGCCAATTTGGGCTGCCCTTTTTAGTCTACTTCCCATAAAAATTTATATGTTTCATTTTTGCCATTTCTGATTTGTTTGGTTTTTTATAAGATTTAGTTGTGTTTGTGTATGTTGCTGTAAAAGTTTCCATTCATTTACTTGTAGGAAGCAAGCATTCTATGACACTTTACCTCAATGGACTACTTAAGCTATTTGTTTTCTGTAACGAATCCCATCATTTACAAGGTACTTTTCTTTATCATGTATGGTTGACAAATAATTTTGGAAAAAAATTTCCAGTTGCAATCAATATATATATATATATATATATATATATATATATATATATATATATATATATATATATATATATATATATATATATATATATATAAAGAGAGAGAGAGAGAGAGTTAGGTTCAAATGTTTTCACTATCTATTGTGTGCATATATTATTGATTCTGGACCAATCATTTTAGTTATTTAAGAAAGTAATTAATGCATATTAAATGCTGAAAATGTAATTAATATTCATTATATCTTCAACATATAATATGTATTAATTACTTTCTTAAAATAACTAAAACGATTGGTCGAGAATCAGTCATACATGCACACAATAGATAGTGAAAACAAAATAACCTAACCCTATATATATATATATATATATATATATATATATATATATATATATATATATATATATATATATCATATCATATGGAGGTTTTACAACTTAGTGCATTACCATTTTGCCATTATTTTTTTGAGTTGAATAGATGGTTAATCAAGGCTTATGAATTACGTGAGGGGGGGTGTTGTAATTACATTTTGTGTATGTCCATTTATTATGGATGATGATGATGAATTTTCGTAGTATACAAATGCATAACAGAAATTATATGCTCTAATACAGCATTGAATCACTGGCACGAGCACAATGATCACGTGTGAAGTCACGTGCACTCACCAGTCACCGCTTCTTATTAAGGGGTATGATTGTAATTTCTCCTTGAAATCGGAACCTAATGTTATCTCTCAATTCCCATCTCATCTCTAGTATTTATGCTTCTCTCGAGTACAAACCCTAGAACCCCACCTTCAACGCCGTGTCTTTACCATTGCAGGTATATTTTTCTCCTTGGCTTCTATATTTGAGTGTTTCCTTTTGTCAAATTATCTTCTGTGTTTCGCTCTTCACAATAGTTTTCATAATTAAAACCTTTTCCCTAATTTGATTTGAAGTTCAGGCTACAAAATTTAACTTAATTGCTCAAAGATCTGATAAAATTTCTTGAGGATTTCATCCTAGAAATCCGATCATTTTCATATAATCTGATTGTTTTTCCTCGATTTGGTTTTGACCTGATTTGAGTTTTTGCCCTAGATTCATTCAATGTGATCTAATCAGTTCAACTTAGTTAGTTAGCATCGGAGTTTGCATACAGTTAACAAAGCTGCAATAATGATTGCAAAATGAGCTTTTGGATCTCCATACGATGATTTAGCGTTTCTGATCTAATACTTGGATTCTCACATGAAAATCGAGTTTCCATATAGGCAAACTTGCCGCTAACAACCTTCGGAAAGGATGTTTATTTTTTGGGTTCTTCCCTTTCAGGTATCAAGTCCTAGTTGAAGGAAATTGATTAAAATTTGTTGTTTTTATGTGTTCTGGAAAACAAGTTACACTTCATCGGTTCATCCATATTCTGAAAACTCCATCCTTCAGGTGGTTAGTAGTCTGTAGATAGTGCACTTAATTGTATTGACCCATTTGCAACAACTTTTTACAATGTGGATGATTTACAATTTTGCAAGCACAATTTTTGTTAAAAACATCCATTTCTTCTAGAACTGCTAATTTCCAGTCAGGGTTGATTTTGGGAAAAGTGTTGGTGAGGTAATTATATTGCAACAGGATGATGAGTACATGTTGTTAACCCTTTTTAATTTATTATGCATTTTTTATGGAACTGCAAAACAACTTCAACTGGATTGTATATGTTTTCTTTTCATTGGGATCTCGGCAAGTTACAAAGCCACTTATTGGGCTCCCGAAATATAAATGTATCTATGGACGTAATATTCAGTAATGTCAGTTTTCTCCTTTTCTTGCAACCTCTTGTAATAATTCAATTATTCGGTAAGGTAACGTCTGTATATATGTGTATGCTTACAACTCTTGTATCTTATATGGAATTTGCATTTACCAAGCGCTCAAATATTTAATTTTCTTTTGCACTATAGGAATGGCCAAGATAAGGAGAATGACCAGAAACCAGAATTGTGATGGCTCATCATCATCCAGCAGGAAGAGAGTCAACGGTGGTGTGGCACCTTGGTCAGATCTTGACCATCATTTGCTTTTTTTAGTTATGATGCAATTGGGTGTCATTGATTTTGTTGCATTTAGTGGGGTATGCAAATCATGGAGGAAACTTGCACTTGATAACAGGAAGATTTTTATGGCATCCAGACCACCTATGTTGATATCGATCTCTCATCGTTCTTGTAAGAAAGAGTGGTACTGTTACCTGGAGGACCTTCAAGGTAGAAAGTTCAAAACCATCCTTCCCCATTATGCTGGCAGGATCTGTGTTGGAATAACTTGCGGTTACCTGATCTTTTTCGGGCGGAAAACCAAAGACTTCTGGCTTGTGAATCTTATCACAAGGCATGAACTTCATTTCCCTTGTTTCCCCTTTGATACAAACATTAATCCAGAAAGTGTTGCATGTATCCTTGTCTATTCATCTTTAGTATCTGGGTGGGTGTTTGTGATGTTGCTTACATTCACCTATCAAGTTTGGTTTTCTATAGCGGGTACACAAGCATGGAATCGTATCTACTCCACTTCCCTCATGATTGATTTACATGCTTTTAAGGGGAAGATATATACCATAAACATAGGTTGTCGTGTATATGAAATGAGTCTCAATCCAGACCCCAAATTGATGTTACTCCATACCAAGAATTTTCCAAAGCCAGACTTCTTATCTCCGGAGTTTCTTACTTCGAGTGAAAACCTTTATGTGGTGGATTGTAGGTCTAAAGATTCATACGACGTTCACTATCTAGATTTTGAGGAAATGAAGTGGGTGTCGTCGGGAAAAACATTTGAAGAATGTGTGTTCTTTATTAACAGCTTGAAGTATTCTGCTGCTATTAAATCAGAGTTGTTGGTTGATCATCGGTCACTATATAAGAGATTTGCTTACTTCCTTTCCACCATTGATACAAGTCGAAAAGGCCGGTTCCTTCCTTCACACATTTGGTACTTTCCCAATGATTGTCTGAATGATAATCGTTTACATGAATGATGACTTGGATTGGATGCGCTGTTATCTTGGTTTTTATCTTTGCATATGCTCAACATTAAGATGTTTTATCGATGGATTTGCATTTTCAATTTATTGTTCAAAGATTTTGGTTGTCCTTTGCTTTTAGCTATACAACTACCAATTATATGACCCTTTTATACTTTTTGGTGTCCTTTGCTTTCAAATCTGTGCCTACTGCATTATGTGTACCACATTGACACATGCTGTATGAAGGACCATTTGATGTTATATTGCTGTGTATGCAACAACGTTTTGTTGAAAAAACATTATTCGTTCTTTTTTCTTTGTCAATGTTTGAAATATGCTGATAGTATAGCTGTTGTTAAAAATCCTTTGGGTTTGTGGCTAGCAGCTTGTAGCGAGATGAACAGGTGAAATGCATTATGCTTGTAGATGCTAAATATACAGGGAGGAATTTCATCTACAAAAGTTATAATTACATTGTCCGAGTGTAATTTACTTTCTTTTATATTGATAGACAACTTTGCTACAATCACTTGCTTGACATTTTATGTTCATTTATGTGGTTACCAGGATCTAATTAATACAATAATTATTATGACAATCTCAAAGGTAAAATTACATCAAATGTTCATCGCGTATTTCACATCTACAAGAATTAGGGGTGGCAAAAGTTGACACGACACGATAAAAATACACGACACGATATAAAATTGGGACGAAATAAAAAATCGAATTCGTGTTCGTGTCGTGTAAAAGAAACACGAAATCGTGTCGTGTCGTGTTCGTGTCTGTAATTCGAAACGATAATAACACGATAACAACACGAATATAACATGATTATAAACACGATTTTAAAACGATTAAACCACGATATTGACACGATAATTTATTTTTGTAATAATTTAAATAATAAATTTTATATTTTAAGCGTATAATATAATTATTCAAATAAAAAAGTTTCGCCGGCTCCTTTGAGAATTGAAAGAACGTGCACTGGAAACTCAATCGACAATTTCCCTTCCCCATACTTGTATTGATGGCTTTGTTAACGGCACTATGCTCAATCGATTGTATTAAAGGGTTCCAATTCATCAATTCTCCCTTAAATCACACGTATATGCTCTAACATTTATCCCAATCAAGTGAACAACCCTAATTTTCCAATACCTTCACATCGTGTTGCTGACCTCCATTGCTGATCGAAACAAGTGAAGACGGTGAAGGTGTGAAGCACTTAGTTCTTATCGATTGCAATCAAGGTATTTATTTCATGTGCTCTTAAATCGAAAATAACTTCTTTAAAATTTTGTTCTTAATCGATTCTCAGTTTGCTCTTAAACCGCTAAGAACTTATATAACTCGTTTTTTTCCCTCTTAATCGATTATTGAGACATATTCATAATTGATTCCAGTTATTAGATGCTCTATCATTCTCGTTTTTCTAATCAAGGGTTTAATTTGATTTCTTAAACAGTTTAATAAGAAATCAAGTTATGTCCTTTTTTCCTGTTCTTCCTGATTCATGTTCTTGATTCCGTTTTTTTTCCTCTTCTTCCTGATTCACGTTCTTGATTATAGTTTTTTAGTATATTTTGCTGTATAACTTATACTTAATCTCTGTTTGCCACTGCAGAACTTATCATTTTTTTCCTGTTCTTACTGATTGTATGGGATATAGCTATTGATTGTACACATTTTTATTAATGTGTGTTGTGTTTAATATTCTTCTTTTGTATCTGATTACATACTTTTTTCTAGAATGTTTCTTATCTTTTACACAAATGTAATACTTATTATTCATAGATTTTTTTCTGTTCTTACTGATTGTGTAGGGGATATAGCTACTGATTATACACTTTTTTGTTATTGTGTGTTGTGTTTAATGTTATTCTTCTGTATTGGTTACATACTTTTATTTTCTAGATTGCTTCTTGTCTTTTACACAAATGTACAACTTATATTTCATAGTTTGTTTTTTCTTTTCTTCCTGATTGTAGGGGATTTGGCTATTGGTTAAATTTTGATATGAAGAGGCCAAAACTCAACACAGCTTCTGCAGTTGTAGCTCCACATGTATTTTAATTTTTTATTAACTTTTTGTTTACAAGCTCTTTTCTGATTACTCTTGTGCTTAAGTTTCTGATTACTTTTTTTTTTTTTTTTTTTCTAATTTCTTGTTGTGCTTCTAAGTTTTTTAATATATGCTTGCATTTGTATCTTAGGATGTTGAACTTGAAGAATCTGATGACATTGATGTAGTGGAGATAGATGTTAAAATAGAAGGTGAAGAAGAGGATGTAAATATGGAAAGAGAAAGGTGGTCTGAGGTTTGGAAGTTTTTTACTAGACTTCCAATTAGTAAAGATGGCAGGGAAAGGGCGGAATGTAATCAGTGCAAAAAAAGATACATCTGTGAAACTAGGACTGGGACGGGTAGCATGTGAAAACACATCACAAAGTGTCCTAAAAGGGACAAAACAGACATATCACAGTTTATTTTTTCAAAGTCAGGTGGTTCTTTTTCAATAAACTCTATTGTTTTTAAACCTGAAAGATTTCGTGAACTTCTTAGTGAAGCTATTGTCAAGCATGACCTTCCCTTTAAATTTGTAGAGTACGAGGGAATTAGAGAAATCTTTCAGTACTTGAATGAAAAAGTTATCACCATTACTAGAAACACTGCTAAAGATGATGTGTTGAATTTGTTTAAAAGAGAAAAGTTGAAACTTAAGAATCTGTTTGAGTTACTTCCTGGTAGGATTTCATTAACTGCCGATTTGTGGTCTTCAATTAATACAAATGGTTTTTTATGTGTTACATCTCACTTCATTGACATGGAGTGGAAGTTGCAAAAGAGAGTTTTAAGTTTTCAATATATGCCACCTCCACACAATGGCGTATGCTTAACAGAAACAATATCTAGTATATTGTCTGATTGGGGGATTGATAAAATGTTGTTTACAATAACGTTAGATAATGCTTCCAGTAATGATACTTTTGTCAATCTCCTAAAAGGTCAATTATGCAATGAAGGTGCACTTCGTAGTGATGGAGATTATTTTCATGTTTGATGTTGTGCTCATGTGTTGAACTTAGTTGTTCAAGATGGATTGAAGGCTATTGATGAAGGCATTGTCAAAGTGAGAGAATCAATTAAGTAGGTGAAGGCTTCCCAAGTACGAAAAACTAACTTTATGAATGCTGTGAAGCAAGTCAATTTGATTCCAAAAAAAGGCTTGCGACAAGATATTCCCACTAGATGGAATGCTACATTTCTTATGATCGAAAGTGCTATTTTTTATCGTCGTGCTTTTTTTCGATTAGCACTAATGGATTCTAATTATTTGGATTGTCCAAGTAATGAGGAATAGGGTAAATTGGAAAAGATTTTCAGATTCTTGGAAGTATTTTATGAAGTTACATGCATTTTTTCTGGAAATAAATATTGCACATCAAACTTATATTTTCCTTCGGTTTCGACGGTTGAAAGAACTTTGAGAGAAGAAATGAAAAGTTTGGATCCACGATATAAGATGCAATATGTTGAGTTTACTTACAAAAAACTCTATGGAAGTAATTTTCGTGAGCATAGTGATCGTGTTTGGGAGAAGTTACATGATCTCTTTAGTGAATATGTTACTGGATTGCCTTACAAAATATCAACTATATCAACAAGTGATTCATGCAAAAGTGTCAACAAAAATAATGACACAATGCTTAGCAAAAGCACAAGAGAAATGCTACAGGTAAGCAGAAGCTGTTTTTAGTATTTAATTAATTTTTATTAATTTAATGCTTCAAATTTTTTACATTTACTAACTAATTTTCTGTTTTATAGGAGTTCACAGTTTATGAAACTAAGGAGTTCGCTTTGTCTCAAAAATCACAATTGGAGATGTACCTAGATGAGCCAAGAAGTGATATTACAGAAGATATAAACGCTCTTTCATTTTGGAAAGCTCATCAATATCGTTACCCGGAACTCGCTTCCATGGCTCGGGATATTTTAAACATCCCTGTTTCCACTGTAGCATCCGAGTCAACTTTTAGTAATGGTGGTCGTGTTCTTGATAAATTTCGAAGTTCGTTGGCACATAAAAATGTTGAAGCTATAATTTGTGCAAAAGATTGGTTGTTTGGGATTTCAGGTAGTTTTTTTTTTTTTTTTTTTTTTTTTTTTTTTTTTTTGAATTATTTTTATAAAGTGATTTAACTATTATAATATGTTTATTATTATTTGTAGGTGATGAAGAGTTGTGTTTACAAGATCTTACAGAAGATATTATGGAATTGGATAGCAAGGGAAGTGATACACATGAAGCGATGGAATGACAAGTTTGAAGATATTTAGCATTATTTGATGTGATTTTTTGCTGTTTTTTTCATTAAGTTTGCGTTTTTCGTTTTTAAACTTAATTTTTGCAAGAACTTATCGATGACATTATTATGGAAATTGCTTTTTTATTAAATTTTGTCGTGTTATCGTGTTGTCGTGTTTTTCGTGTTTTTTATTTTTATTTTTTCGTGTTCGTGTTAATGAAAACTAACATGACATCGTGTCGTGTCGTGTTCGGGTTGGGTAAAATTAATTCGTGTCGTGTCGTGTTAGCTAAAAACACGAAACGATGGCACGATTTGCCACCCCTAAGAATAAAGCATTTTGTTGTTTTGCATCCACAACTTATTGCAAGTTTTAATCTCGAAATTGTCATTAGTTATTATAATAATATCTTTCACATAAGCAATCAAAAGATTCACTTTTAATTAAGTAAATGTTTGTATAATATACAAGGATTTTTTTATTATTTTGATTAGAGCCCGTGATTTGACCATCGTCCCAAGCACTCAAAGTCTCAAACATAGCAGCGGGAGACAATGTGAACAACACAAATGATTTTCTCGGCTTGCAAACATTTTATTATCAAATGACAACAAAAATAAAATGGTACGTTTGTAGAACCCTTGGGACCTTCTTCAACCCCAGGATGTGATGAGTCGACATCGAGGTGCCAAACGATTCCGTCGATTAGAGCTCTTGGGAGTCATCAACCTATTATCCCGGTGAACGTTTGATCCGTTGAGCGAGAGCCCTTCCACACGGGACTCCCGGATCACTATGGCCGAGTTTTATCTTCAAATTTACATTTACATTTTTTTACATATAACTACAGTAAAAGTCTATATTATATATAGTAAAACTTCGATAAAGTATATTTTTCCATTAGGATAAGCATCTATTCTTAATCATCACATAAGTTCGCAAGAACATGCTGTTACGACACTTGAATTAGGTTGTGTTAATCTCACCGTGTGGAGTTAAAAATAACTTTCGATTGCCAAAGCATTGGAGTTGCAAATGGTAGGGAACATCATCATATTGTATATGTTAAATTTTAAATCACTCGGTTTCCACATTATATAGCTTCATATCGGAAGCAAAGGTTTGTACATTGGAAGATTTTGACTATTTCCTAGATCCTTAAGCAATCAGTTCCTAACTACAAACAAGAAACAGTTCCTAAGTACAAACAAGAAGATTAGAACTAGTTATGGAAACTAAATACAATAAGATATGCTCACTGGTCAACAAAATAATTTGAACTTCTCTGTTTTGCTTCCTTGTTGGATATATAACAAAAGACCGTCCATATGCCTCTTGTTTTCTTATGGTTGATTGAGGTTGAACATATTAAGTTATCCATCTATATAGAATAGGAACTGTTTCAATTAATTATGGTTTTTTTGTTGTCTTTAAGCTTTTTCCTATTGATGAGATGATGGCGACCCATGTTTATACATATCTATCTTCTTGGTTATAAGGATGCCTGCTACCTAATTGATTTTGAAGGAAAGAAGTTCGAAAATCATCATTCATCATTTGGTTGGAAGGAGCTATTTTGACTCGACATGTGGTTACTTGATATTGTTCGGGAGCAAAGAGCATGACATTTGGCGTGTGAATCCTATTACAAGACATGAACTTCATTTCCCTGGTGTTCCTTTTAATAGTTATTTTCTTGTAGGAGACATTAGGTTCATCCTTGTTTTTTTTCATCTTCAATATTTGGGTGGGTGTTTGTTATGATAAATACATTCAATGAGGATATATGGTTTTCAATAGCTGTCTAAGGAGCATGGAATCATGTCATCTCCGATTTCCTCATCCTGGATTGCATGCTTTCAAGGGAAATATATATCCTAAATGGTTTTTACGAAATAAGATTTTTTTTTCTGAGACTTAACTAAACTTGAAATCAAGAATTACCCTAAGACCTACTTGTTGGATTAAAGTGCTAAGATCATAACTAAATTGGTATATACTTGAATTGAAAGCAAAACCTTTTTTGAGTTGCCCTAAGAACTAGTAATTATATACAATGACTTTTAGATAGAGATGATGATTTATTGATTTATTATATGATTAATAAATAGAAATGAATGATTTGTTAATATATTATGTGATTAATATATTAATTAATAATAATATTGTTTAATTAATAATTAAATAGAAATTAATTGGAATTAATTTTCGGATTAATTAAATTTATTAAAAAGTATAAGGACTTAAGCTGTAATTGCGTAAAAGTTGAACATGAGAATGATTCTAGCTTCTTCCTAGGGTGGCCGAATTTTGGCTTGTCCATTAAGATTTCTAAAATGCTTCATGTGGATAATAATGAAACTAGATAAATACCAAATTTGAAATAATATTATTTTATTTCGAATTAGGGTTTTTAGGGTTTTCTTATCAACTATAAAAAGGACCCTTTGAGTTCCTCATTTTCGTCCAACCTCTCACACAAGAAGAGCCAAAAATTTTCTCCCCTCTCATCTCTTCTCCAGTATTCTAATTAATAGGGTTTGGGTATAAACCATTAGAGACACAAAGCTTTTTTTGGTTGCTTTCCAAGGCTTTTGAAGAAGGATTTTATTTGGTTGTTTGCTATAATAATCAAAAGGTATGTAAGCCCTAATCCCTTGTATATTTCAATTATTATAGGATTCCTTTAGGGTTCTTGATGTTCAATGTTTTATTTCTATCAATTAGAGAAAACGTAGATGCTTTATAAGTTGCATGTGCACTTAAGAGTTAAGATTTTATGCTTCACATGTTTTTGTTATAACCTATAAAACCTATCAGTGGTATCAAAGCCATAGTTTTCTATTGATTGTGCATAAAATTGAATGGGCAAAAATTAAGGTTTATGGAAAATAAACTCTTTGGCTTGAAATTTTCGACTTTGCTAGGGTTTCTTGAAACCCTAACCTCCACCTCTTATTTTCGAAAATTGCTAGGGTTGTCATAGGGTTTTCTAGTTTCCTTAATTATTATTTTAGTTGTCTTAAAATTCGAATAATTAAAACATGATAATCCTAAAACCTAATTTTCGAAAATTAATAGGGTTTTGGATTAGGATTAAATTTGAATTATTTTAGTAATTGTTTAGATGAAAATAATTATTTAATCCGTAAATGATTTAAATTAATTTAATTAATTAGTTAATTTGTAACAGCCCGAAATCTCAGGTATTGTTTAAATTATGTTTTTGGGTGATTTAAGAGGGGACTCGGCGAGTTGGGGCCTAGACTCGCCGAGTAGGATCGCAGACTTGGTCGCGGGATCGCGACTGGACTCGACGAGTCCAGATATGGACTCGGCGAGTCGACGCTGTTCAGCAGAAACCCTAACCGTTCGGTTTTGGATCGTATATAATGCTCTTATATGCCGTCATTGTTCGTTTTTAGTCGATTGAGAGGAACCCTAAACGGTTGTGGGCATCTAGAGCAAGATTGGAGGATATTAAGGCTTGAAGAGGTTGTGGGGCAAAGAGGAGAAAGGTTTTGGCTAAAGGAACAACAAAGGATTCGAGTTCTGCGGTTTGGAGACACAGAGAGGGCATATTCCAGGTAATATTTCGGATTCCCTTCTGTTGTTTGATGTGTTTGTGAAGTTAGGGTTTATGAAACCCATTTAGTGATTAGATGGGTTATTATGTTATTACCCAAACGTTTATACCCCAGTAATGAGATGTTTAGAAGTCCAGAAGTCCCATGGTTGTATATCTCGGGACCACACGTAATTCAGGAAGCAGTTGCTCGTCTGCATGGCATGGACTCGCCGAGTTGTTCTTCAGACTCGGCGAGTGGAGTCGGGGTGGCCCCGCGATTCTTCCAGGAGTAACTCGTCGGGTCGAGGAGGGTACTCGACGAGTAGATAAGGAATCTCAGAAAGTTGGAAGACGTCCAGACTCGCCGAGTCGCCATGGTACTCGCCGAGTCCGGTCGAGCTGACAGTTGACCGTTGACCAGAGTTGACCTAAGTCTGGCTTCTTAGGGATAGTCACACTAAGAAGATATAAGTATTAATGAGATATGTAATGCTATAGGGAGGTTGTAGCTCGTCGGTTGTGCACGAGTCATTTCGGAGTTTGCTAGCATTCAGCTTCTACGAGGTGAGTCTTCTCACTATACTGTACCCGGAAGGGTTTTGACTGTGTGACCAGAAGGTTGGATATGTTATGTGATATGTATGCTGTATGTGGTAAGCTAATTGTTATATGTGCTATGTATGATATGTGGGCCGGAAGGCAATATGTTATGGGCCGGAAGGCGATTATGTTATGGGCCGGAAGGCGTTGTAATGAGGACCGAAAGGTCAGGGCCTGGAAAGGCGTATGTGCGTAAGTGTATATTGGGGAAATCACTAAGCATTTATGCTTACAGTTGTTGTGCATGTATTTCAGGTACTAGCGAGGACCGTGGAAAGGCGCCGGCATGATCGATACACACTGAAGATTGTCTTTATGATCTTGGGATTTTGAATAATTGTACTTGACAGAATAATTAAACTATTTATGCCTTGTTTAAAATAGAAACAATTATGTTTTAAAAATGAAAAAGTTGTTTGAAAAATTTGAGTTGTTACAATTGGTATCAGAGCCTTGGTTTGAGGGATTCGGGTGCACCTTAGGGGGTAACTGAACTCAAACCGGGGATTTGAGGAAGCTTTTCAAATAAAGGCATAAACTTTTGTAAATGGTTTTGTGGTAAGCAAGAAAGAAGCAGTGTGTACGATCAGTCAGCGCCCGAACGGTAAAAGATCCCCAAAATACCTTACAATATTATATGATATGAATTGTTATGCATGCTAGAAGACTAGGTATTCATGATAGGACTAGAGTGGCCTGATTTGTGATGCCTTAGTCTAGGGAAGTTGCCTATATGAGATGCTTTGCTAGTATGCGGGTAGATAGAGCGTATCAGAAGTAGAGTACTCACTATCCGGAGTTTGGGGAGGAGGACTTGGGATGAACATTGATGCGGTGTGGTCGGTAGTATTGGGCCCGTACTACCGAGGACACCGGGTCAGTGGGAGGCCCAAGTAAGAATCCCTGGATATCTGGGACTGAGTAGGGTTGCGTATCGAGTACGATTATACTCGGCAGAATCTCTGATAGTTTTATGTTGTATTTCAGAGATATCATGGTTAGACCGCGTCACGGAGCAAGTACGAGCGGTGTGAGTGACGAGGATATTCGTCAGATGATCCACGAGGAGGTGGCGGCGGCGATCCGGGCTGAGATCCCGGAGATGTTTGGGTCTATCAAGACCACCCTGATGGAGACGTTCGACGAGCGGTACGCCGCATTGACTGAGGTTGCAACCGCTGCAGCTACCGCAGCTGTGGCCGCTGCTAGGCCACAGGGGGGTGATTCATTGCTGTTCCGAGAGTTCAGCAACACGAAGCCACCAGAGTTCGATGGGACGCAGGATCCGATTGCTGCGATGAGGTGGATCGCAGATATAGAGGGGTGCTTCTACACTTGTTCATGCCCGGAGCACCTGAGGGTACGGTTCGCTTTGAACCAGCTCCGTCTGGGAGCAAAGGACTGGTGGAAGTTCGTGACGGCGAACTTCACTTTGGCAGAGACTGCGGCAGTGACATGGGAGGGGTTCACTACCATGTTCAGGGAGGAGTACGTTCCCCCGGTGGAGCGGGAACGATTGGTTCAGGAGTTCTTAACCCTCAAGCAGGGTACTGATTCGGTGGCGGCGATCACGCGGAAGTTCCATGAGAGGGCGATGTTTTGCCCCGAGCTGGTGGCCACAGGGCAGGCTCGGATGAGCCGGTACTTGGGTGTTCTGAGGAGGGAGATCCGGGAGTTTGTGTCAAACTCCACTTACCATACTTTTACTGAGCTTCAGGCGAATGCCAGGAAGCGTGAGATCGAGTTAGAGACTCAGGCCAGGGAGGAGGCCGAGTCTCAGCAGGCAGACTGGCGGCCGGCTCAGTCTCAGCCGGCAGCCAAGCGGATCAAGTCCGCCGATTCGAGGACGGGAGGTTCGAAGAACCGCACTTGCGTAAAGTGCGGCAAGGGTCACGATGGGGCGTGTCGAGCCGGTGCCTGCTACAAGTGCGGCAAGGAGGGGCACATTGCTAGGGAGTGCCCCAAGGGGTTTATGGTTTGCTTCCATTGCAACCAGACCGGCCATCGGAAGGCCGAGTGTCCGCAGCTTCGTCAGGGATCTGCAACTGTTGCCAGGACTACTGAGACTCGACCGGTGAAGGTCGAGGCCCCGAGGGCTCGTGGGAGAGCCTTTCAGCTGACTGCGGAAGAGGTCCGCGCTGCGCCCGATGTTGTGGCAGGTATGTTGTAATTCGTGTAATTATTTTAATGTCGATATGTTATGCTTATGTTATTATGCGCGTAGGTACTTTCCTTGTGAACTCTGTGCCTGCCTTAGTGTTATTTGACTCGGGTGCGAGTAGGTCCTTTGTGTCCTTAGCCTTTAGTCAGCAGATCGGCGTTAATCGTGAGTCGTTGAGTCGACCTTTGAGAGTTTCTATAGCTGACGAGAAAGTGATTCGTGCTACGGAGGTTCTTCGGGGATGTGTACTAGAGATTTTCGGGGTTGAATTCCCGATTGACCTGGTTCCTATTGCGATGGGGGATGTCTGTGTTATCGTGGGCATGGACTGGTTGAGCCGATTCGGCGCTGTCATCGACTGCGAGCGTCAGTTGGTGACCATACGAGACCATAGTGGGGGAGTTCTTTCGGTGTACGGTGAGGGTACCCGTTCAAGATCAGCTTTTTGTTCGGCCGCTAGGGCGAGGCAGTGTCTACAGCAGGGCTGTAAGGGTTTTGTGGCGTATGTGATGGATACGCGGGAGGTTTCCGAGAGACCGAAGTCAGTTAAGGAGGTCCCTGTGGTGCGTGAGTTTTCAGATGTTTTTCCCGAGGAACTGCCGGGAGTACCTCCTGTGAGGCAAGTAGAGTTTGGTATCGATCTGGTTCCGGGGGCCGCGCCTATTGCTAAAGTGCCCTATCGTCTTGCACCTCCAGAGATGCAAGAGTTATCCTCGCAACTCCAGGAGTTGCTGGGAAAGGGGTTCATTCGGCCGAGCAGCTCGCCTTGGGGAGCACCTATTCTGTTCGTCAAGAAGAAGGATGGTTCACACCGGATGTGCATTGATTACCGGGAGTTGAACAAGCTAACGGTCAAGAACCGTTACCCGTTGCCGAGGATCGATGATTTATTCGATCAGTTGCAGGGAGCATCTTGGTTTTCCAAGATCGATCTGAGGTCGGGATACCATCAGGTGAGAGTACGGAATGAGGACGTCCAGAAGACCGCGTTTAGGACGCGATATGGGCATTATGAGTTTGTGGTGATGCCTTTTGGACTCACCAACGCCCCGGCCGTGTTCATGGATCTCATGAACAGGGTATGCAGGCCGATGTTGGATCGGTCGGTGATTGTATTTATCGACGACATTCTGGTGTATTCGAGATCTAGAGAGCAGCATGAGGAGCATTTGTGGGAGGTCCTTGAGGTATTGAGGTCGGAGAAGCTTTATGCAAAGTTCTCCAAATGTGACTTCTGGTTGCGAGAGGTCCAGTTTCTAGGACATGTGGTTAATCAGAAAGGGATATTGGTCGATCCGGCCAAGGTTGAGGCAGTGATGAGCTGGGAGGTGCCGAAGTCACCCTCTGAGATCAGAAGTTTCCTTGGGTTGGCAGGGTATTATCGGAGATTTATCAAGGATTTCTCCAAGATCGCAGTGCCACTCACCAAATTGACCCGGAAGGGTGTTGCATTCTCATGGGGGCCCGAGCAGCAGACCTCCTTTGAGACACTTCGCCAGAGATTGTGCGAAGCCCCGGTATTAGCCCTCCCAGAAGGGATGGAAGACTTTGTGGTATATTGCGACGCGTCAATTTCGGGACTGGGCGCAGTGTTGATGCAGAGGGGTCATGTGATAGCTTATGCGTCGAGGCAGCTGAAGCCTCATGAGGCGAGATATCCCACGCATGATTTGGAGTTGGGGGCAGTAGTGTTCGCTCTCAAAATTTGGCGTCACTACTTGTATGGGGTTCGATGTACGATATACACGGACCATAAGACTTTGAAGTATTTGATGGATCAACCCAACCTAAATATGCGTCAGAGGAGGTGGTTGGACGTGGTCAAGGATTATGATTGTGAGATCCTGTACCACCCAGGCAAGGCTAACGTGGTAGCCGATGCATTGAGCCGCAGGGCGGAGAGCACTCCATTGCGAGATGTATGCTTGAGACTGACTGTGATGACTCCAGTATTGGACGCTATTCGTGGGGCCCAGACAGAGGCTGTGCGACCGGAAATGCAGAAGAAAGAGCGGGTTGTGGGGTTAATCTCAGAGTTTGTCAAGGATAGTCGAGGCCTTATGACGTTGCCAGGTCGGATTTGGGTACCGTTCGTGGGCGGTACGCGTATTACGTTGATGGAAGAGGCTCATAGATCGAAATTCTCGATCCATCCCGGTGCTACAAAGATGTATTTGGATTTAAGGAAGGAATATTGGTGGCCCTGTATGAAGAGGGACGTAGCATGGTTCGTTGAGAGGTGCTTGACCTGCCGTAGGGTTAAGGCCGAACACCAGAGACCGCATGGCAAGTTGCAGCCGTTGGAGATCCCCGAGTGGAAGTGGGAACAAATCACTATGGATTTTATCACCAAATTGCCGAGGACTACTAGGGGAGTGGACGCAATTTGGGTGATTGTGGATAGGTTGACGAAGAGTGCACACTTCCTTGCCATCAATGAGAGTTCGTCAGCGGAAAAGTTAGCGGAGATATACGTGAGAGAGGTGGTATCTCGGCACGGGGTGCCGATCTCGATTGTGTCAGACCGCGATGTGCGCTTCACTTCCAGGTTCTGGAAGAAATTCCATGAGGAGCTGGGTACTAAATTGCATTTTAGTACCGCATACCATCCCCAGACGGACGGTCAGAGCGAGCGGACAATTCAGACGCTGGAGGACATGCTCCGGGCGTGTGTGTTAGACTTCGGGGGTAGTTGGGATGCGTATTTGCCATTGGCAGAGTTCTCCTACAACAACCGCCACCATTCGAGCATTAGTATGCCACCTTTCGAGCTGTTGTATGGTAGGAGGTGTCGGACCCCCATTTGCTGGGGAGAGGTGGGACAGAGAGTGATGGGCAGCACGGAGATCGTGCTCCAGACGACAGAGCAGATTCAGCGAGTGAGACAAAGGTTATTGACGGCCCAGAGTCGACAGAAGAGTTATGCAGACAGGCGCCGATCCGAGCTTGAATTTCAGGTCGGCGACTTCGTTCTCCTGAAGGTCTCTCCTTGGAAAGGAGTGATTCGGTTCAGAAAGAGAGGCAAGTTGGGGCCCCGGTATATTGGGCCATTTCGTGTGATTGCAAGGATAGGTCGGGTAGCCTATCGGTTGGAGTTACCAGCGGAGTTGGGTCAGATCCATGACACTTTTCATGTGTCGCAGTTGAGGAAGTGCATAACCGATGAGTCGGCAGTGGTTCCATTGGAGGATATTCAGGTGGATGCGAGCCTGAATTACGCGGAGAGACCAGTGGCGATCAGGGATCGGAAGATCAAGCTTCTGAGGAACAAGGAGGTACCCTTGGTGTTGGTTCAATGGCAACACCGTAAGGGATCGGAAATGACTTGGGAACCGGAACGCGAGATGCGGGAGCAGCATCCGGAACTATTTGCGGAGTGAGACTTCGAGGGCGAAGTCTAATCCAAGTGGGGGAGAGTTGTAACAGCCTGAAATCTCAGGTATTGTTTAAATTATGTTTTTGGGTGATTTAAGAGGGGACTCGGCGAGTTGGGGCCTAGACTCGCCGAGTAGGATCGCAGACTTGGTCGCGGGATCGCGACTGGACTCGACGAGTCCAGATATGGACTCGGCGAGTCGACGCTGTTCAGCAGAAACCCTAACCGTTCGGTTTTGGATCGTATATAATGCTCTTATATGCCGTCATTGTTCGTTTTTAGTCGATTGAGAGGAACCCTAAACGGTTGTGGGCATCTAGAGCAAGATTGGAGGATATTAAGGCTTGAAGAGGTTGTGGGGCAAAGAGGAGAAAGGTTTTGGCTAAAGGAACAACAAAGGATTCGAGTTCTGCGGTTTGGAGACACAGAGAGGGCATATTCCAGGTAATATTTCGGATTCCCTTCTGTTGTTTGATGTGTTTGTGAAGTTAGGGTTTATGAAACCCATTTAGTGATTAGATGGGTTATTATGTTATTACCCAAACGTTTATACCCCAGTAATGAGATGTTTAGAAGTCCAGAAGTCCCATGGTTGTATATCTCGGGACCACACGTAATTCAGGAAGCAGTTGCTCGTCTGCATGGCATGGACTCGCCGAGTTGTTCTTCAGACTCGGCGAGTAGCTTGAAGATTTACTGGGACTCGCCGAGTTGTTCTTCAGACTCGGCGAGTGGAGTCGGGGTGGCCCCGCGATTCTTCCAGGAGTAACTCGTCGGGTCGAGGAGGGTACTCGACGAGTAGATAAGGAATCTCAGAAAGTTGGAAGACGTCCAGACTCGCCGAGTCGCCATGGTACTCGCCGAGTCCGGTCGAGCTGACAGTTGACCGTTGACCAGAGTTGACCTAAGTCTGGCTTCTTAGGGATAGTCACACTAAGAAGATATAAGTATTAATGAGATATGTAATGCTATAGGGAGGTTGTAGCTCGTCGGTTGTGCACGAGTCATTTCGGAGTTTGCTAGCATTCAGCTTCTACGAGGTGAGTCTTCTCACTATACTGTACCCGGAAGGGTTTTGACTGTGTGACCAGAAGGTTGGATATGTTATGTGATATGTATGCTGTATGTGGTAAGCTAATTGTTATATGTGATATGTATGATATGTGGGCCGGAAGGCAATATGTTATGGGCCGGAAGGCGATTATGTTATGGGCCGGAAGGCGTTGTAATGAGGACCGAAAGGTCAGGGCCTGGAAAGGCGTATGTGCGTAAGTGTATATTGGGGAACTCACTAAGCATTTATGCTTACAGTTGTTGTGCATGTATTTCAGGTACTAGCGAGGACCGTGGAAAGGCGCCGGCATGATCGATACACACTGAAGATTGTCTTTATGATCTTGGGATTTTGAATAATTGTACTTGACAGAATAATTAAACTATTTATGCCTTGTTTAAAATAGAAACAATTATGTTTTAAAAATGAAAAAGTTGTTTGAAAAATTTGAGTTGCTACATAATTAAAAGATAAAGATTAAATCATAATTGGTTAAATTTTAATTAATTAAAAGTTTAAGAAAAGTCAGTCAAATCAATAGTAGGTCTCATTCACAAAACCATACTATAAAGATGGTATAAGGAAACGACCCATAAAATGATCGTTGATTGAGTGTCCTTTTCACCCACCGCTCTCCTGTGTGGTGGAGGGTCGCTAGTCGAACGGGTTTAATAAGACATAATCTCTCTAAAAGTATAATGATATAAATTATAAAGTACTAGAACCTTCTTTAAAATCTCACTCTAGTTACTTTAGTAAAATACGAAAAGCATGTTAATCCATGAAAACACACATCATTCTCTATAAGTCGTTAGTGGAGTGTGTGTGGCTAACCGGCACACACATTTAGGACTATAAAGTTGACATGATGGCACAACTCAAAAATTATCATTGTTAATGGAGCGTGTGTAGTTTACCGACACATTAATTTGAGATGCTAAATAACATTGAGGTTGTCAAACATGTTTGCATGGTTGTTCACATCTTGTTTGTGATCCTCGATATCCCAATCATAAATAGAAGAGCATAATCTGAGATGAAGCATGTCATTGATAAGATTTAATAAATATCAAAAGATCTAGGAATTTCATATTGAATTGAAATTGGTGAATTGTTTTACCTACCTTTATAAATTCACAATACTACGACATCCTTCTTCTTGATTGTGAATTGTTTTTGGATCCTAGCCTTAAATATTTATTTTGGGTTAAAATATTAAGGACTTGTGTCATCCAACTCAAATTATCTCTCTTATATAGATGTTTACTTCTGGAGATGCTACTGTTGCTCAATCTTCCACCAACTATAACATCCCAAATTTCGAGACCAAAAATTTCATTTTTGAATTAATATTTTATAAAACATTCTACCAAAACATTGTCGATAAAACAACACATTACAAAATCATAATGTTGTTTCCCAACCTAGGACATCAAAAGTAATGAAAATCAGTGTACAATCCCAGAAACCCAATGCGGAAACCATATGTGTGTGTGATGCACTGCTATACCGTCGGCTCCTTCCCCTTCGACGAAGAGGTACCTGAAACCAAAACCAAAACTGTAAGCACAAAGCTTAGTGAGTTCTCCCATCATACCACATATAATATCATATCATCAGCATCTTTCGACCGGTAACTTCCATCGGTATCTTTCAACCGGTAACTACCATCGGTATCTTTCAACCGGTAATCGCCATCGGTATCTTTCAACCATTACCTGTCATCGGTATCTTTCAACCGGTAACCGAGAACTATTTCACCCCTACTGCTATCATACAATATCAAGATATAATCATACAGTCAGTCATATCCGGGTATAGACCTACCCTACGATCCTAACGACCGATGTCAGGGAAAAACTATTCCCTACTACTACCACTAGCATACACATTGCATATCATACATGCATATCTTATGACCATATCACATAAACACACCAAGATAATTATCACAGAGACAATTATCCACCAAATACCCCAGATGGTGGGCCGACATCATGGCCTTAGACCCACCCCTACTGGAAGGTAACTCACCTCGATGTTGTGAAGTGTCTAAACTATCTTCGGCATACAAGTCGTCTACCCTCGACTCCACGATCCCTACATGACAATACTTTAAAGTTATTTATTTGAGTATGCAACCCTAACCGGGGTCATACCAAAACCAGGCAAAGTCAACACCCAGTTGACCTGACTCGCCGAGTTGGTCTACCAACTCGTCGAGTCCATACTCCACTAACTCGATCCAAACCCGACTCCACTCGTCGAGTCTAGCAAGAACTCCATGGGTTCTCTTCATACCTCCAATAAGCTGAAAATGAGCTCCAAACTCTGGATCTTCTTGTTTCCCCTTGGTCTCACAAGTCTCCTTCTCCTTTCCAAGATGCAAACACAAAAAATAGCACCAAAAGGCTCAAGAATACAATAAGAACGGTTAGGGTTTCGATATACAACTTTCTGGGAGTGATAGGGACGATGGAGGCTGAGATAAGGTGTTTAAATAGGATGCAAACCCTCAAATTTAGGGTTTCACTCAAACAACACCTACTCACCGAGTTAGTCTTCCGACTCGTCGAGTAAGTCACTTAAATTGTCCGCGGATCTTGACTCTACTCAACGAGTTGGGCCTCCAACTCGTCGACTCCTAGAGAAAAACACAAGAAATGCTTGAATTAACTGCGTACTAGGAATCGGGTGTTACAAATCTCCCCCACTTATCTTAGTCTTTGTCCTCGAAGTCTGCTGCTCGATCCTAAAAAAGATCGGGGTAATGCTCCCTGATCTCGTCCTCCGGCTCCCAGGTCCACTCCGAGCCCTTTTGGTGCTGTCACTGCACCTTTACCAGCTCCACTCTCTTGTTTCTCAGATCCTTCGACTTCCTGTCAAGGATTGCCAGTGGCCACTTGATGTAGTTCAGGCGGTCATCAACCTGAATATTCTCCATAGGCACCACCGCCGAATCGTCTACTATGCATTTCTGCAACTGGGAGACATGAAAAGTGTTATGAATCTGACTAAATTCGGCTGGCAGATCTAGCCTATACGCCACCTTGCTCATCCGAGCCATAACACTGAAGGGTCCAATATACCCGGGGCCTAGCTTGCCCCGCTTCCTGAATCGAATGACGCCCTTCCATGGAGACACCTTCAGGAGCACCATATCCCCAACCTGAAACACCAGATCTGATCGACGCTTCTCGGCATAACTTTTATGCCGACTCTGAGCAATCTGAAGCCTGCTCCGAACCTGTTGGGTCCTCTACGTAGTCTTAAGTACTACTTCGGTACTATCTATGACTCTCTGCCCAATCTCTCCCCAACATATCGGGGTCCTGCACTTCCTCCCATACAACATCTCGAAATGAGGTCGGCCGATACTCGTATGATAGCTATTGTTATAGGAGAACTCCGCCAACGGAAGGTAAGTATCCCAACTACCACCAAAGTCTAAAACGCACGCTCAAAGCATATCCTCTAGTGTTTGGATGGTCTGCTCGCTCTGACCATCCGTCTGCAGCTGAAAGGCGGTGCTAAAATGCAGTTGAGTACCCGACTCGTCATGAAACTTCTTCCAAAACCTGGAAGTGAACCGCACATCCCTATCTAAAATCACTAAAACTGGCACCCCGTGCCGCGCCACTACCTCCCGGATATAGATGTCGGCCAACTTTTTCGGCCGAAATACTCTCCTGAATTGGAATAAAATGGGCGCTCTTGGTCAATCGATCAACGATGACCCAAATCGAATCTACTCCTCGCGTGGTTCTGGGAAGCTTCGTAATGAAGTCCATAGTAATATACTCCCACTTCCACAACGGGATATCCAACGAATAGACCTTGTCGTGAGGTCTTTAGTGCTCAGCCTTGACCTTCCTACATGTTAGGCACCTCTCCACGAACCAAGCTACATCCCTCTTCATACAAGGCCACCAATAATCAAGACGAAGATCCATGTACATCTTTGTCGCCCCGGGATGGATAAAGAACCTGGATTTGTGTGCCTCTGACATCAATACCTGGCGCACACCCCCATGATAAGGGAGCCACACTCTATGGTGAAGAGTCAATAATCCTCGGCTATCATAGTCGAAGGAGGAAACCTGTCCCACGATTCGCTCGCTCTTCCGATGTTCCTCCTTCATGGGCTCCTGCTGGGCCTCCCAAATCCACTCCAACAACGGAGTCACAACTGTCATCCTCAGACAGATGTCCCTGATCGGTGCTGCCTTGCGGCTAAGTGCATCGGCCACAACATTGGCCTTCCCCGGGTGGTAGAGGATCTCGCAATCATAATCCTTCACCACATCAAGCCATTGACGCTACCTCATATTCAGATTTGGCTGGTCCATGAGATACCTCAGGCTCTTGTGGTCCGTGTAAATGGTACAACGAACCCCATAGAGGTAATGACACCAAATCTTGAGTGCGAAAACAATAGCCCCCAACTCTAAATCATGTGTCGGATAATTCGTCTTGTGAGGCTTCAGTTGCCATGAAGCGTAAGCAATAACATGCCGCCTCTGCATCAATACCGCGCCCAAGCCTGAGATGGACACATCACAATATACCACAAAGTCCTCCATGCCCTCTGGCAGGGCTAAGATTGGTGCCTCGCACAATCTCTGTCTCAACGTCTTAAATGTGTCCTGTTGCTCAGGCCCCCAACGAAAGACCATGACTTTCCTTGTTGACCGGGTCAGGGGCACAGATATCTTAGAGAAGTCTTGAATGAATCTCCGATAGTAGCATTCCATTCCCAGAAAGCTCTGAATCCCGTATGGAGACCTCAGAACCTCCCATCTCATCACGACCCCCACTTTGGTCGGATCAACCGAAATCCCGTCCTGGTTGACAAGGTGCCCAAGAAACTGCACATCGCGCAACCAGAACTGACACTTAGAGAACATAGCATACAAGCTCTCCCTCCGCAAATTATCCAACACCTCTCGCAAGTGTTCCAAATGTTGCTCTCATGTCTTGGAATAAACTGTAACGTCCGTAGATCCAGGCTAGTCAATTTAGAGATAATAGGGGTCGAAAACGACTTTTCGACAAAATATTATTTAGAATAAATAATCTTAACCAAGTTGTAGAATATGTCTCAAGGGTTCCGTACATATAAAGAACGCCAAAATCCGAGTTATAATGAAGAAGTTATGGCCCGTCGAAGTTTTACGCGAAAATCGGCACGGCACCGGGAGACGTTAATAGTGAATTTTTGATAAATTACTTTTTATCCTTAGTGATCTAAACAAAATTTGTAGTATATATTAAACCAAGAACATACAAAAAAAAAAGAACGCCCAAATCTGACTTCGTATGAGGAGTTATGAATTTTTTAAGATTTGGCATAGCAGTACACGCTCCGAAACTCGAATTTTAGATCGAGTGGTTTCTGGACTACACGGCCTAAATGATAATTGAAGATCTTATTAATAGGAACTCAACGGTAAAAAGACAGACGAAAACGGAATTCGTATGTAGAAGTTATGAATTTTACGCGGACATTTAACAATATAATCTCATCGTGCTGTTAAATTTAAGATTGGTCAAGAATTAGCCGACGGAGTCAAAATGAAAGTTGTAGATCTTATTTTTACCTACACGTGGACATAAAACACTTCAAAAACGGAGCTCTTATGTGAAAGTTACGGATTTTAGAAGTCGGAAGTGTGCTGTGCGAAAATGGGTGATGTGGCACAATCTTGGCGGTTGCTTTCTCTCCAAGTCTTGCCACTAGATGGTGACATGTGGCACGAAGTTCAGCCATTTTCACCTTATAAATAGAACCTCTCCCACCCTCATTTTCTTCACACCTTTCCTAATCTTTCTTCTCTTTACTCTCTCTCTCTCTCTCTAGAACCTCTCTTTAGCCCCGAAACCCCCCGAAAAGCCTGGGGAACCTCCCTAGCACGAGGCGGAAGCCTCGGAGTGCTCAACGGCTCCGAGAAGAAGAGCTTTTCGGCTCGGGAATGCTGCTCCAAGCAAAGTCCGGTTTTCTATCAAACCCGCTGTAAGTGAGCTACGCCTACGCTATTTTTAATATATCGTTTATTTATATATAGTAACGTTATTAGGAACCTATAATAAGTACTTGCACTATTATTATGGGTTATATAAGTATTGTTTAACGCTTATATAATAGTAATAATAGCTAGACTATTAATTAGTCGGCAAATAATAGACTAAACTCTAGTTGTAATAATACTAGGCTTCGTCGAAGGAAATTATTTTTAAGAAGCGAAGCGCTGTCTGAGTTCGGATTCACCACCTTTTCAAGTGAGTGCATAGTCCCTTTCATCTTACACATAGATATGAAGTATTTTATATAAATTACGTGTTATGTGTGCATATTGTCTGAATACCTGCTGTCTATACTGGGTGAAAGATTTTATAAATGTTTTAAATGATTTAAACTATATATGTATTTTTTATCTACAAAATGTGTTGGGTAAAACATGGGTAGATGAAATAGTTGTTGTGTTATAACACGATGAAAGACATCAATGTTGACAGTGATCCAGTCATCTAGTGGTGTATAGATGACGACCACAGACGATACTAGACAGTCCAGTGGAACGCTAGCAGGCTCGTAATCTTTATGTGTTTTTGAACTAGGTGCTCATTAGGTATTTTTGAGCTGAGTGTGTTCACTAGGTATTTTTGAACTAAGTGTGTTCACTATATATTTTTGAACTAAGTGTGTTCACTAGGTATTTGAACTGAGTGTGTTCACTAGGTATTTTGAATTAAGTGTGTTCACTAGGTATTTTTGAACTAAGGGTGCTCACTAGGTATTTGAAATGAGTGTGTTCACTAGGTATTTTGAATTGTGTGTGTTCACTAGGTATTTTTGAACTAAGTGTGTTCACTAGTTATTTTTGAACTAAGTGTTTACCAGACGTTTTGGACTACGTGTTCACCTTTGGTAATCTATAAACCTTGGTAACGATGGACTTTGTACCTATTCCTTAGGATAATCCGTAGGAATAAATGAAAGATGAATAGCTGATTCTTAGGGTAGATCCTTAAGAGTAAAGAAGATAATGGGGATGGGTAATTGGGTTGATTAATTTTTTGAAGATTAAACATAATTATATTATTGTGGGTTGAAAACCCTATGTACTCACCAGATTTCCTAACCCGACCCACTCAGTTTATTTATATCACAGGTGTTGATATGAAGTCACATTACACTGAGAGATTAAAGGAGATATAAATCACTAGTGATATTGAATGTATGTTATGTTTATACTTATGTTTATGTATTGACGATGACATCCCAAATGTTTTAAAATGAATACAAATACTTTTCTTCGAAAATGCTTTGATAACGTATTTATCATATTTTACTGGGAACAAACTCCGCAACATTTTTATTAAAATAGGTACTCTGATTTTTATAAAGCATAAACAAAATCGGTCTTTTCTGGCCGTGAAAATGAGGATGTCACAGTTGGTATCAGAGCATTAGTTTAAGCGAACTAGGAATAAGGGTTTATTTCTAGATTTAAACTTAGAATGCTAAGCGATGATCGTGAGGATTGTGTCTAATATATTTTAGGAAGTACATCTGAATAGACACAAGCACTAGCTTAATTAGGGAAGATGCATAAAATGCTTTTTTGTGCTAAATGATTTGTGATGGTTTATGTTATCATTTGATCGGATCTATGGTATGTTGTCGACCATATCTAGAAATTTTATGTGCACTGGTTTCTAAACGTTTAATTACGATATTAGAATTGGCATGTAACTTTTTGGACTAATAAGGAGGAATACTCGTCTAAATCTTCCTCTATCTATATTCTCGCCTCGGTACACCGCACGTCTTCTTGGGTGTACAAAACGTCATGGTGAAGACAGACTAGGAAATATCCGAGGAAGATGACAACCCGAGCCTAAGAATGTGATGGGTCATGCATCGGTCGTTGCGCCTGCACCTGAACCTATCACAATGGAAGAAGTTCAGGAAGTGATGCGAACCATGATAAACTGAGAAAATAGAGGAAATGAGATGGCTTACGATAGTGAATGATACCTATCGTAAGATATCATAAGAGAGGTATCTTGTCTTTAGAATACGTTTGATAAAATAGCAGTACGTCTAGAGAAGTACGGTACATCTGAATGTACACATTTGAAGATGCGCATGGAAGAAGTCCTAGTAGAGTTTAAGGAAATTTTTATGATTATTTGGACACACTCGTATGTGTTAAATTGTTTTGTGATTTTACGACTTGGGGATTGAGAGACAATACTTGGGACGAGTATGAGTAGGTGTGAATGGTAGTAGAGGCCTATACTACCGGAAGCACATGACTCACACTTGGATCAGGGAAAGTCACAACGTTACCAAGAAGCTGGTAACTGATACCATTTTATTCAAATATGTCGTTACCATCGTTTCGGTAATGACTAAGAGGATGATTGTTATTCCGACCCTAGTGGTCATATCGAATTGAGTCCGACTACGATAAGTATGTTAAGTGGTTCAGAGAAACAAGTTTGATGTAGCATTTGACTTAAGCCGGAAGATTGAAATAAACAATAATCAAAGCGATCGGTAGAGGTATCGCGATAGTTGCTTGTAGCTAGAAATGCTATATTTTAAGATGTTATTAGAACATGAAGAAATGTATAGTCAATTTTGGAAGACTGTAAGAGACCCGAGTCTAAGCGTGGGAACATACGATGATAAGTCATTAGAATATGACACATCAGTCCGTTGTAGTAATAAAATAACTTATTTTAAGTTTGTTAAGAAAAAGAAGCAGTCTCTAGTAAGGATCGATATTGTGACTTGAAGGTCATAATTTGGAGTCTAACGTGAGATAGGGAGCAAGTACAAGATCAAGCACCGCCTACAATCAGGAAGTCTTAGATTTAGATATTCGTTCGAAGAAACATCGAAGTTACGGTTATTACTTAGGATGAAGAGATAACGTATGGAGTCATCATGCGAGCCATGTTTCATTGATGATTTCGGGACGTAATCATCCTAAGGAGGAGTTAATTGTAACGCTCGTAGATCCAGGCTAGTCAATTTAGAGATAATAGGGGTCGAAAAAGACTTTTTGAAAAATTATTATTTAGAATAAATAATCTTAACCAAGTTGTAGAATATGTCTCAAGGGTTCCGTACGTATAAAGAACGCCAAAATTCGAGTTATAACAAAGAAGTTACGGCCCGTCGAAGTTTTACGGCAAAATTGGCACGACACCAGGAGACGTAAATAGTAAATTTTTGATAAATTACTTTTTAGCCTTAGTGATCTAAACAAAATTTGTAGTATACGTTAAACCGAGAACATACAAAAAAAAAAAGAACGCCCAAATCTGACTTCGTATGAGGAAGTTATGAATTTTCTAAGATTTGGCATAGCAGTGCACGCCCCGAAACTCGAATTTTAGATCGAGTGGTTTCTGGCATACGCGGCCAAAATGAGAATTGAAGATCTCATTTATAGGAACTCAACGGTAAAAAGACCGACGAAAACGGAGTTCGTATGTAGAAGTTATGAATTTTACGCGGATATTTAACAGTATAATCTCATTGTACTGTTAAATTTAACATCGGTCGAGAATTAGCTGACGGAGTCAAAATGAAAGTTGTAGATCTTATTTTTACCTACGTGTGGACATAAAGAACGTCGAAAACGGAGCTCTTATGTGAAAGTTACGGATTTTAGAAGTCGGAAGTGTGCTTTGCGAAAATGGGTGATGTGGCACAATCTTGGCCATTGCTAACTCTCCAAGTCTTGCCACTAGATGGTGACATGTGGCACCAAGTTCAGCCATTTTCACCTTATAAATAGAACATCTCCCACCCTCATTTTCTTCACACCTTTCCCAATCTTTCTTCTCTTTACTCTCTCTCTCTAGAAATTCTCTCTAGCCCTGAAACCCCCCGAAAAGCCTAGGGAACCTCCCTAGCACGAGGTGGAAGCCCCAGAGTGATCAACGGCTCCGAGAAGAAGAGCGTTTCGGCTCGGGAGCGCTGCAAGCAAAGTCCGGTTTTCTATAAAACCCGTTGTAAGTGAGCTACGCCTACGCTATTTTTAATATATCGTTTATTTAATTATAGTAACGTTATTAGGAACTTATAATAAGTACTTGCACTATTATTATGGGTTATATAAGTATTGTTTAATGCTTATATAATAGTAATAATAGCTAGACTATTAATTAGTCGGCAAATAATAGACTAAACTCTAGTGGTAATAATACTAGGTTTCGTCGAAGGAAATTATTTTTAAGAAGCGAAGCGCTGTCTGAGTTCGGATTCAGCACCTTTTCAAGTAAGAGCATAGTCCCTTTTATCTTACACATAGATATGAAGTATTTTAATATAAATTACGTGCTATGTGTGCATATTGTCTGAATACTTGCTGTCTATATTGGGTGAAAGATTTTTATACATGTTTTAAATGATTTAAACTATATATGTATTTTATATCTACAAAATGTGTTGGGTAAAACATGGGTAGATGAAATAGTTGCTGTGTGATAACAAGATGAAATACATCAATGTTGACAATGATCCAGTCATCTAGTGGAGTATAGATGACGACCACGGACGATACTAGACAGTCAAGTGGAACGCTAGTAGACTCGTAATCTGTAGGTGTTTTTGAACTAGGTGCTCATTAGGTATTTTTGAACTGAGTGTGCTCACTAGGTAGTGGAACTGAGTGTGTTCACTAGGTATTTTGAATTGAGTGTGTTCACTAGGTATTTTTGAACTAAGTGTTTTCACTAGTTATTTTTGAACTAAGTGTTTACCAGATGTTTTAGACTACGTGTTCACCTGTGGTAATCTATAAACCTTGGTAACGATGGACTTTGTACCTATTCCTTATGATAATCCTTAGGAATAAATGAACGAGGAATAGCTGATTCTTAGGGTAGATCCTTAAGAGTAAAGAAGATAATGAGGATGGGTAATTGGGTTGATTAATTGTTTGAAGATTAAACATAATTATATTATTATGGGTTGAAAACCCTATGTACTCACCAGGTTTCCCTACCTGACCCACTCAGTTTATTTATATCACAGGTGTTGATATGAAGTCACATTACACTGTGAGATTAAAGGAGATATAAATCACTAGTGATAATGAATGTATGTTCTGTTTATACTTATGTTTATGTATTGACGATGACATCCCAAATATTTTAAAATGAATACAAATAGTTTTCTTCAAAAATGCTTTGATAACGTATTCATCATATTTTACTGGGAACAAATGTAAGGACCCGAAAATCCTTCTAGAAACGACGTTAACTTTTCGTTACTCGATTATCAACGGTTGTAAAGTTATTTCGATTCTCAAGGTAAGAATTGAAATAAATTAAACAAAAAAAAGATATTAATTAATATCTAAAAGAAGTAATTTATATTTAACGGGCATATAATTTAATTAAATGATTTTGTGGGAATATTTAGGTTGATATAATCAATAATTGGATAAATAAAGTCTAGGGGGTAAAGTGCCATTTATAAAAGTGTTGAATATAGTAATTTTACAATTGGGGTTTAAAGTATTATTATGGCTAAAACCAATGTTGTAACTTCATTTAATAACTCCCTTACAATTAGAGGAAACGATCACTTTTCTTTTCCTTACGTCTGTTACTTACGGCGTCTCATGTGCCGCCTTCTACCCTAGAAAAATTGACCGCACCATTTCATGTGGGGGCTTATTGCTTACTCCGACCTTCTCGTTCAATGGTCTGGTGACGTTAGCAAGATACCGTGGGACTGCAACCGGGTTTTCCATAGAGCGGGCTCGGTATTGATGCAATCCATCGAAATTATGATCTCATAGGATGAAGGCTTCGATCAAGGAAGCAATTCAGATCTGGAACATATTGTGGGAAATGTAATTCTGATTTAGTCCTTGTGTTGACCGTGTCTAATGGAATAAGTGGAGTAGTTGCCACCTATTTAGGAGGGCACGTCTTTCAGTTTTAGCTTAGCAGTTTCTCTCTATTGTTTAGTATTTAAAGCTTTGTAAGTCTTTTGTTTTCATTATCCGAAATTGAATAAGAAGAAAAGTGGGAATCTTTCCCTGCAACTCTGTTGTTTGCTTTATTTGGGCATACTCTTTTGATCAGTAACAGGGCCTACACCAACACTTGGTATCAGAGCTTTCCAGCTTATGCCCAAATACATAAGGTACGACAACATGACAGGTTCAGTCAACAGGTTCCAAAAGATAACGGTGGGGTGTCGTTCCAATGTCCATTGTTGACTTCAACAAACTATACAACGTGGGCAATCAAGATGGAGGCTATCATGGATGCTCAAGGTGTTTGGGAATCCATAGAACCAACAGTCGGGGTAACTGTTGACGAGAAGAAGAATAAGATGGCACGAGCCTACATCTTCCAAGCAATACCGGAGGACATTCTCATGCAGGTAGCAAAGAAGAAAACCGCAAAAGAGATGTGGGAATCATTAAAAATCCGTTACCTGGGGGCAGATAGAGTGCAAAAGGCGAGGTTACACTCACTCAAGAGTGAGTTTGATGCACTGAGGATGAAAGAAGGAGAGACCATAGATGAGTTCGCAGGAAAGTTGAGTGGTATTAACTCAAAATACATCAGTCTTGGTGCAACAATGGAAGACAGCACTTTGGTGAGAAAGTTGCTTGATTCTGTCCCAGAAAAATTTCTACAGCTTGTGGCCTCGATAGAACAGTATTCAGACTTAGATACAATGCCATTTGAAGAAGCTATTGGCAGACTCAAGGCCTATGAAGATCGACTACGAGTTCGGGGTGAAAACTCGAATGCTGAAGTGGGTTTGTTGCTGACTCGATCTGAAGGGCAAATGGGTCAAAAATCTCAAAAGGGCTCTCTTAGTGCAGCAGGAAGAGGTCGTGGATCTTCTAATGAAAGGGGAGGTCGAGGAGGTTATTGAGGAAGAGGCTCGAGAGGTAGAGGCGGTCGAGGCAATCAGCAATCATTCCGAGATACAAGTAATGGTCGAGGAAAGGGAAGAGACAAAAGTCACACAAAATGTTTTAATTGTGACTTGTTTGGACACTTTGCATCGGAGTGCCCAAATTCTAAGAGAAAAGAAGCTGATGTTAATCTCACACAGGTACATGATGAAGAACATGCTCTATTGTTAACTGTATGGGGGTGAAGATACAGATGAATGGGTGTTGCTCAATGAAGACAAAGTATTCCCAGCAACAAAAGGGAATGAGAAGGACACATGGTACTTAGACAATGGGGCCAGTAACCACATGACAGGGGTGCGAGAATACTTTGCAGAACTTGATGAAAGAATAACAGGGCAAGTAAGATTTGGAGACTGATCCAAAGTACAAATCAAAGGAAGAGGAACAATTCTATTGGAGTGTAAAAACGGGGAGCAGCATATAATATCCGAAGTATATTACATTCCTGCCTTGAAGAGTAATATACTTAGTCTTGGTCAAATGACAGAAGTGGGGTACAAAATTGAGATGATCCATGAATTTTTGAGAGTTCATGATGCAAGAAATCGGCTGATCATGAAGGTACAATGCTCAAGAAACCGGTTGTACAAGATCGTGCTCCATACGTCACAACCAATATGTCTCAGTGCAAGTTTGGATGATGTTGCTTGGCTTTGGCATGCAAGGCTGGGGCATATCAATTTTCCCTTGATTGAGTCCATGATAGAGAAAGAGCTGGTGATTGGAGTGCCGAGAATCAACCATCCCACACAAGTTTGTGAAGGATGTCTAGTCGCAAAACAAACACGACAACCGTTCCCAAAAGAAACTCAATGGCAAGCAATGAATCCTCTAGAATTGGTACACGCAGACCTCTGTGGCCCAATAACACCCCAAACTATAGGAGGTAATCAATATTTCCTCCTCATAGTAGATGATTGTAGCAAATATATGTGGGTGACGATGATCAGAACCAAAGGTGAAGCATTTGCTGCGTTCAAGAAGTTCAAGACTCGTGTAGAAGCTGAAGGGAAGTTCAAACTAAAGATGTTGCGCACAGACCGAGGAGGTGAATTCACGTCTAAAGAATTCACTGATTATTGCAACCAGGAGGGAATTAAAAGACAATTGACAATGCCCTACTCCCCACAACAGAACGGGGTAGTAGAGCGCCGGAATCGAACAATTCTTGAAGCCACCGGGTCCTTATTGAAAGCAATGGATGTCCCAGAAACACTTTGGGGGGAAGCCGCTCGCCATGCGGTTCAGATACTTAACAGAGTGCCAACAAAAGGAGTCAAGAATATGACCCCATATGAAGCTATGCAGGGGAAGAAACCAACACTCGAACACTATAGAGTGTCTGGTTGTGTTGCTCATGTAAGAGTGCCATCGAATCAGCTCACAAAGTTGAGTGATAGAAGTGAGAAGATGATCTATCTAGGAAACGAGGAGGGAACAAAAGGGTATCGCTTGTATTGCCCTAATCAGAAGAGAATTTGGGTATCCCGTGATGTTATATTCGAAGAGAAAAAGAAAGGGCATTGGGCTAAGCCACAATCTGAAGGCCCAATTTTAAATGATTGGGTCAGATTTTCCAGTGAAGTTATGGCCCAAGAATGTGTGGTGGGGAACGATCCAATACAAGGGGAGATAGCAAGCCCTAATTCACAATCCAGCGAAAGCCACTCACAACCGACATCTCCTGGTCAATCACAAGCTAGCAACGAAAGGGGTGAATCACCAAATTGATTTGCGGGCATCTTATCTCCATCCTCAGACGAAGTTCCTAGTGTAGACAGAGAAACATACGATGACACACCAGTCCGTGTTTTTCGGTCCTTGACTGATATATACGAGGAAACGCAAGCCCTACAAGAAGATTCAGAAGTTTTAATGTATGCTGGAGAAGAACCCACTACCTATGAAGAAGCCTCGAGTGAAGAAGAATGGATAAAAGCAATGAAATAGGAGTTGGAATCTGTTGAAAAGAATGATACTTGGAAGTTAACTCACCTTCCTAAAGGTCAAAAGGCAATAGGTTTGAAGTAGGTCTTTAAATTGAAGAAAGATGCTGAAGGAAAAGTAACCAAATACAAGGCAAGAATCATGGCAAAGAGATATGTACAGCAAAAGGGTGTCGATTTCGATGAAGCTTTCGCTCCAGTGGCACGTTTGGAAACAATTCGGACATTGTTGGCTTTGGCTGCAAGTGAAGGATGGAAGGTTTATCATTTGGATGTAAAAGCAGCCTTCTTAAATGGGATTCTGCAAGAAGAAGTGTATGTCACACAACCAACCGGCTTCGTTATCGCAGGAAAGGAGAACATGGTGTACAGGTTGAACAAGGCTCTCTATGGCCTACGTCAGGCTCCAAGGGCGTGGAATGATAGGCTTGATAAAACATTGAAAGAAATGGCATTCCAGAGATGTCCATAGGAATATGCTGTGTATAAACTTCAAAAGTCAAATAGGTCTTTGATTGTCGGGGTCTATGTGGATGACCTAATTGTGACAGGTTCAAGTGAAGAACTAGTTGTTGAATTTAATAGAAGGATGTTGAAGTCTTTTGATATGAGTGACTTGGAAACCTTATCCTACTACCTGGGGATAGAGGTTCACCAAGACAAGGATGGCATTACAATTGGTCAAGCAGGGTATGCTAAGAAGATTTTGCAAATAGCAGGCATGGGAGAGTGCAACCCATCTCAATATCCAATGGAACCTCGACTGGGTTTGACAAAAGATGAAGATGGAGTACCAGTCAATGCTACCGAGTATCGACACCTCATTGGAAGTCTTCGCTATCTCATCCACTCAAGACCTGACTTGAGCTACTCAGTAGGAGTAGTGAGTAGATACATGGAATCACCAAAGCACAGCCACCTCAAAGCAGTCAAACACATTTTGAGGTACATAAAAGGGACAACCAATTTTGGTCTAATGTACAAGAAAGGTGGTGATAAAAGGCTTATTGGATTCAGTGATAGTAGTCATGGAATGGATATCGATGGTAGAAAGGGTACCACAGGAATGATTTTTTATCTGTCGGGTAATCCAATCACATGGTCGTCCCAGAAACAACACACTGTGGCCCTATCTTCCTGTGAAGCAGAGTTTATGGCAACAACTGCAACAGCATGCCAAGCACTGTGGCTAAGAAGTCTCCTTAGAGAATTGACTGGTTGGAAGGAAGAAAGTGTCAGGATGTATGTAGACAACAAGTCAGCCATAGCCCTTATGCAGAACCCTGTTTTCCATGGGAGGAGTAAGCACATTGACACCAAGTTCCATTTCATACGAGGTTGTATTGAAAGGAAGCAAATTGAGGTGAAACACATCAGTGGTGAGGAACAAAGAGCAGACCCCTTGACAAAAGCTTTGCCTAGACTCAAGTTCTTGAAGATGAGAGACATGTTGGGAGTTACAAGGCTTAAGGACAAAGCTTAGAATTAAGGGGAAGTATGTAGGAAATGTAATTCTGATTTAGTCCTTGTGTTGACCGTGTCTAATGGAATAAGTGGAGTAGTTGCCACCTATTTAGGAGGTCACGTCTTTTAGTTTTAGCTTAGCAGTTTCTCTCTATTGTTTAGTATTTAAAGCTTTGTAAGTCTTTTGTTTTCATTATCCGAAATTGAATAAGAAGAAAAGTGGGAATCTTTCCCTGCAACTCTGTTGTTTGCTTTATTTGGGTATACTCTTTTGATCAGTAACAGGGGCCTACACCAACACATATGAATTTATGTGAGAGTTTTGCTAGATAGTTTTCCAACGACAGGTTTTTTTCACAAGGTGCTTTCCCACTAGAAACTCCTCGGGTTGTGCAAGTAGTGTCGTTCCAAAATTTCCGTTTACTTATATAGCAATGACATAGATGGGATACGGATTCCATAAAAACAATGAGATGCATGGATAAGGGAACCATACACGCGATGAATCCACGATGAAAGTGACGGAATCGCAAGGATTAAAGGATGGATATATTGGCAATATGGAGATGGCTTTGATCAGGTGCATGTTCTCTGATTATTATTATGTGTATAACGATGGTATTAATCTCACAGACTATAAATCATTGATAGAAAAGGCTTGATATATAGAAAATGACTCAAACAATTATACACAAAGAAGTAGCTATATATTCTTTTACAAGTGATTTGAGCTTTCTGGTCAAAAATAAATAGCTTACCAGGGGATAAATCCTGACATCTCACATATTTTATTGTTTTATGGTTAAATAAATTAATATTGTTAGTTACGTAATTGATTAACTAATTAGTTATTGCAAATTAACCTTGATATAATCATATATTATATTTAGGTTATTGTAGGTGATGAGCTTAAACTATATGTAATTTTGAATGTGTTTAGGCATTTTGGTGGACTAACACGAGTACAAGATGAAGCGTAGACATCATATTACAGAAACATTTAAGTGAGTTCACAATTTTAACTCACTAAGGTTGCATTATTGAAACGTGCAATCCGTAGATGGTGATTTGATTCACTTTAGGATGACCATGTCATTACATGTGCTTGATGATGATATGATATTTGTGATGCTAATATATGCTTTGTGTTATTTCCATGCTATGACCTAATTGCTATGTTGCTTACACCTTGATGAACTTGATATATATGACACTGGCTTAAGTTGCTTGATAGAATGATGTATGGAAGTGATTTGATGTGTTGGTTATGAATATATTGCAAGTTTAAGTACACACTTATATTGTATAAATTACATGCTTTACTTAATGTATAAATGACATTGCGGGGTTATGCATAGAGGGTTTGGGTAGTTCATGATCTTTGCCTAAAACCTTATCCAGATCATTGAGGGTGCCTACTAGGTTGAAAGAGTACTTATAGGAAGAGCTATAGCGACAACGGTGATTAGTTGCCGGTCTTTCTAGATGATCGTGTGACACATGGTTTGGGGGCACTTCGATGTTCATGGGCTGGAGTGATGTTGGTTCCTCGTTCGCGGCCAGCGCAAACATCACGTGGGAATCGGGATGTGTATCGTTGGAATTGGCACCGTTTGCACCGATCCTGAATGAAACCACGAGGTACTTGTACTTTGAAAAGTCGGAGTAGCGAAAGTGGAGTCACGGGGTTAGTGTTTCGGGTGGAAGTCATGAGCCACTTAGAGCATTCGGCTGGCCGTGCACACAAGTAGTGAACGGGGTGTTTCTCTTGGGTTTGGTAGCACTAAGAGACGCTTTTCTATCAATCGGTTGGATAGATATAATTAAAGGTTGAACATTTAACAAATGGTTGGTTGCATATTAAAAGGTTGAATATATAACAAAGGTTGATTATTAACAAAAGGTTGAACATGTAACAAAAGGTTGGTTGCATATTAAAAGGTTGAATATATATCAAAGGTTGCTTATTAATAAAAGGTTGAACATTTAACAGTTGCTTATATATGAAAGGTGATTAATTATATGCTATGCGGTTGCTTATGTGGTATTTGGTTGATCATATATGTTATGTGGTAGAATTGTGGTTAAACATATATGCATGTATGCGGTTGAATATGTGATCGAATAATTATGATATGCGGACATTTTTTAAGTGGTATTTGTCTATCATTTTTATGTTTCATCATAAAATGAATGATTGACCCATTTGGGGCTTGTATGTTTTATGTGCAACTTTTTGAACTCACTCAACGGGGGCTAACACTTGTATCTTTTCTCTTTTGTGCCTTATGATTGGTGTAGGCAGTTTCGAAGATTAGCCTTGGTGAGAGGGGTTCTTATGGGTAGTAGATTTATATTGACGATACCACTCTTGGACACGTTCTTGATTATTTACTTTAATGTACTATTGTTTACATTTTAAATGGTCTGGAATTACGATTGAATTTTTGAAGTAACATTGTGGTTTCGAAAATGTTTTGAAAAAAAAAAACTTGGTCTTCCGCTAACGTATTCTGTTAAATAAATTTTTTAAAAAGAAAAAAAATTATGGTAAAAATCACGACGTTACAACAAACTCCGAAACATTTTTATTAAAAGAGGTACTCTGATTTTTATAAAGCATAAACAAAATCGGTCTTTTCTGGCCGTGAAAATGGGGATGTCACATAAACCAAGATGTCATCGATGAAAACTATCACAGACCGACCCAACATTGGTCTGCACACGTGGTTCATGAGGTCCATGAACACGGCAAAAGCATTGGTGAGCCCGAAAGGCATCACTACGAACTCATAGTGGCCATAATGCGTCTGAAAAGCAGTCTTCAACACATCCTCCTCTCTGACCATCGTCTGATGATACCCTGAACACAAATCAATCTTGGAGAACCAAGATGCTCCCTACAGTTGGTCAAATAGGTCATCAATCCTCGGAAGTGAGTAGAGATTCTTCACCGCTACCTTATTTAGCTCCCGATAATCTATACACATTCGATGCGAGCCATCCTTTTTTTCAAAAATAGAATTGGGGCTCCCCAGGGTGAACTACTCGGTCTAATGAATCCCTTGTCTAACAGCTTCTGCAGCTATGTTTTATGGAGTCCGATGTACCATTTACACGGATCACAAGAGTTTGAGGTACCTCATGGATCAGCTGGATCTGAACATGAGGGATCGTAGGTGGTTAGATGTAGTGAATGACTATTATTGTGAGATCCTTTACCACCCAGGCAAGACCAACGTAGTGGTCAATGTGACATCCCCAATTTCACGGCCAGAAAAGACCGGTTTAATTTATGATTTTAAAATGATTTCAGAGTAATCCTTTGATTTAAAGAGTTACGGAATTTGTTCCCAAACAAAATATGATATAATTTATCAAAACGATTCTCAAAGAGAACGTATTTTCATTAAATAATAAAACCTCGGGATGTCATGTGCCGATACAGACCAAAAGCATAAACAGTGTAAAATAGACCTTACAACAGTTATTTCTAACTACTGATCTATATTCCAAAATCTCTCGTCAAGTCCACCAACTTATATTCTTGTGTCATTACCCGTAATGCAAAGAAAACTGAGTGAGTCAGGTTTGGGAGCCTGGTGAGCATATAGGGTTTTCAACCCACAATAAATAATTAATTTAATTTCATCAACCAATAATAACCCAATTACCCATTCCCGTTATTCTCACCTTACGTCCCTAAGACAACTAACACAAGGGACCTAGTCTAAGAATATTTCATCGGGGCGACAACACATGCTTCGGGGGTTCCTCAGCAATATAAGTCAAATAAGGCAACCTCTAGGGGATGGAATACAACGAATGAACACCCAAGTTCATTAACACCTATAGGTTATGAGCCTGCTAGCGTTCCACTGGACTGTCTAGAAAAGTTCGTGGTCGTCATCTAAATTCCGCTAGATGACTGGATTACAATGACATCGATGCCTCTCGTCCTTTTATCACAAGACAACTATCTACCCATGTTCTACCCAACATTTTATTAGATAAAATATACATTTTTAGACACAGTTTAAAACCTGTATAGTATGTTCATTCAAAACACATTCCAGATAAAAGATGAGGCACATAAACATAACACATATTTCATAGAGAATAAATCATATCTATGAGATTAGAAGATAACATTGATACACTCACATAACACATATACTTAGTACGTTAAATCGATACTTGTATAAAATCGTGCATTTGAAAGAGATTAGGTACCCCCTTCAAATCAACACCATTATATATATAAACACATAACACGTATTTCATAGTAAATACTTAATATTTATGATTTAGAAGAAAGTAACTACACACTCACACCAAACATATACTTAATACATTCAAACAATACTTGTATTAAAAACGTGTTTATGAAAGGAACTATACACTCACACATATAAATAACTTTATATTATACACATAGCACGTATTTCTTAGCATATACTTAATATTTATGCGTTAGAAGAAAGTAACTACACACTCACTTGATCAGAAGATGATCGGACAACACTACGGCTTATAAAAGTAGTATTCTTCGGTAGATCTAGAAGATATTCACAAAAACCGGGCTCCTCGCGGGCAGAACTTCGGCTCAGGAATTTCACTTCTCGGGATCTTTGGGGCCTCGGGACTTGCTTCGGGGCTCGGGAATGATACCGGGGCTTCGGGATAATTCTTGCACGAAAAACGATGTAAAAACGCGAGAGAAAGAAGAGAAATGAGCAAATGAATCGGCTGCACTCGACTCCCTTTTATAGGGTCTGGAACTTTGAATTAAGTTGGGTGTAATCTTAGGTTACGCTGGGCGTAACCTGGATAAGCCCAGTGACTCCCCCCCTTGGATAATATCGAAAATTTATAATTAAATTTAGTATCGAAAATATTTAATAAACTTCAAAAATTCATATCATCCTCATACGAACTCCGTTTTCGATGTTCTTTATACACACGCGTAGGTGAGAATACGCTCTACAACTTTCTTTTAGACTCCGTCGGAAGATTTTGAATTTATTTTTATTATATTATTTTAGTAGGCCGGGACAGGAAAACTCCGTTATAAATTCATAACTTCTTCATCCGACGTCCGTTTTCGCCTATCTTTTTATCGTTTCACTAAAATTAACGAGATCTTAGATTCTCGTTTAGATTGTTTCGGCTAAAAACCGCTCGATCTCAAATCGAGTATTCGGGCTGCATACCGCTAAGTCGAAACTTAGAAAAATCATAACTTCCTCATACGAAGTCAGATTTGGACGTTCTTTTTATGCACGCTCACAGTTTAACATATTCTACGACTTTCATTTAGATTGCTAAGGCTAAATGTAGCTCTAACGTAAATTCACTTTTTACGTCGCGCCGTGTCGTGCCGGTTCTGTCGCGAAACTTCGACAGGTTATAACTTCTTCGTTATAACTTGGATTTCGGCGTTCTTTATATGTACGGAATCCTTGTAACATATACTACAACTTAGTTAAGATTATTCATTCTGAATAATCTTCAATCAAAAAGTCATTTTTTGATGCTTATCGTCTCTAAATTGACTAGCCCTGGTCTACGGGCGTTACAGTCAATGCCCTGAGCTGCAAGGCGGTAGCAGCCCCAATCCAAGATATCTACTAGAGGATGACAGTGATTACTCCATTGCTGGAGTAGATCCGAGAGGCGTAGGTTGAGGGATTGAAGGAGGAGCACCAGAAGTGTGAAAGGATTGTAGGCTGAGTGGCCTCATTTGATTATGACAACCGAGGGTTGTTGACCCTGCATGGGAGGGTCTGGGTTCCGTATTGGGGCGGAGTATGACAGGTTCTTATGGATGAGGCCCATAAGTCGAGGTTTTCCATCCATCCCAGGGCGACGAAGATGTACTGAGACCTTCGCCCTGATTATTGGTGGCCCTGCATGAGGCGGGATGTAGCATGGTATGTGGAAAGGTCTTTGACCTGCAGGAAGGTCAAGGCCAAGCACCAGAGACCGCACGTCAAGATGCAGCCACTAGACATTCCCGTGTGAAAATGGGAGGATACCACCATGGATTTCATTACCAAGCTTCCTAGGACCGCACATGGAGTCGATTCGATATGGGTCATCGTTGATCAGTTGACCAAGAGTGCCCACTTTATACTAATCCAGGAGAGCATCTCGGCCGAGAAGCTGGTTGAGTTTTATGTGCAAGAGGTAGTGGCACGTCATGGAGTGTCTGTCTCGGTGGTGAGATGTCCGTTTTACTTCTAGATTTTGGAAGCGGTTTCACAAAGAGATGGGTACTCGTCTCTATTTCAGCACCACTTTCCACCCTCAGACAGATGGACATAGCAAGTGGATGATACAGACTCTCGAGGACATGCTACGCGCATGCATGTTAGATTTTGGTGGCAGTGGGGATACGTATGTTCCGTTAGCGGAATTTTCGTATAATAACAATTACCACGCCGGTATAGACCGACCTCCCTTCGAGTTGCTCTACGAGAGGAAATGTAGGTCCCCAATCTATTGGGGTAAGGTCGGTCAGAGGGTCATGGGGAGTATGGAGGTAGTACACAAGACCACGGAGTGGATCCAGCAAGTCCGAAGCAGACTCCAGACTGCTCAGAGTCGACATAAGAGTTAACCCGACAAACGGCATTCGGATTTGGAGTTTCAGGTGGGCGACATGGTCCTCCTGAAAGTGTCACCATGGAAGGGTGTTATCAGGTTTTGGAAGCGGGGCAAGTTGGGCCCCAGGTTCATTGGTCCGTTTAGTGTTTTGGCCCGGGTGGTTCGGGTTGCTTATCGGTTAAATCTTCCAGCAGAGCTCAACCATATCCACAAGACATTCCATGTTTCCCAGCTTCGGAAGTGCTTGGTGGATGATTCAGCAGTGGTACCCTTAGAGGATATTCAGGTTGATGACAGCCTGAATTACATTGAGAGACCGATGGCGATTCTGGATCGCAAGACGAAGGAGCTGAGAAAGAAGAGGGTCGAGCTAGTGAAGGAGCAGTGGCAGCACCGCAAGGGCTCGGATTGGACTTGGGAGCCCATGGAGGAGATGAGGAAGCATTACCTGGAGTTGTTTTCAGACACATGAGACTTCAAGGACAAAGTATAAGACAAGTGCGAGAGAACTGTAACACCCCGTTCCTGGTACGCAATTAATCTATTTAAGTATTTATTTTTGAGCTACTCGACGAGTCGGTAGCCCTAACTCGTCACGTAGATGACAGAAAGGATGCAGGGATTTAAATGGTCTACTCGGCGAGTCCAAGCCTGGACTCAACGAGTAGGTCTGTCAGGAGGAAACCCTATTTTCAGGGTTTTGCACCCTATTTAAGCCACTTAACTCCTTTTGGGCCTCCCTTACCAACCTTCGTGTCCTCCAAAAACCCTAATCCATTGTGAACTTCTCCCTTGAGAGATTGTTGAGGTTTTAAGTGTGTTTTTGTGATATAGAAGAGAGTTGGAAGAGCTTGGAGCCATCAAGATTGTGGAGAAGATCAAGATCTAGGATTTCATCCATCTTTGGCAACCTTTTGAGGTAAAAAGCTCTTAGCTTGATAACCCATAGTTTAGATCTCTTTTAGTGTTGATTTATGGGTCTTTTTGACCCCTTTGAAAAGGACAAGTTACACTCCATGGGTTGCAAGCCAAGCAATCCCTTCTTCCTGTGATATTTAGCCTCTACAACCATAAAAGAGGTCTTGCACCTATTTTTGTCCAAGCACTGGCCATGTTCATGGAAGTAGGTGTCTATAAATTGATTTTGGGTCCATTTGAGGTGTGCAAATCCATCAAGTCTTAAACTTTATAGAAATGGAGCATGGAAATGATCTGTATCTATATTTTGGAGCCTTAGAAGTGTAAAGCAGCTATTTAGGGTAGATCTAGAAGGGACTCAACGAATTCATAAGGGAACTTAACGAGTCCGATCGTGGATCTCCGATGATGTTCATGAAACTCAGGGAGTTGCCAAGGAACTCGACGAGTTGATTTGTCCCTCTTATGATTGTTCTAGCACTCGACGAGTCTGAGGATGACTCGACGAGTTAGTTCGTCCAGTAGCAATGATGGGTAGCCTAGGAACTTGATGAGTCATAGGGTGACTCGGTGAGCCGAATCTCGATTTTAGGGTTTTTGAGTTCAAGAACTCAACGAGTCAATAGGATGACTCGACGAGTTAGGTCAACCTGGAAGGTTGACTTTGACCAGGATGTTGATTTTAACCAGGGGTAAAATGGTCATTTTACCCTAAGAAAGATTATCAGATTTTGATTAAGTGTTATTATGGAGTTGATAGTCGAAGAGTCACCGGAGTAGCAGACAGGGATTCCTCACCCGAGTTTTCAGCAGTCAGTCTTGCGAGGTGAGTTCCCTTTCAGTAGGAACTAGTCTAAGGCATCAAGGTCGCCCCGTATATTTGATATGTTAGTAGCTGAGTATGGGCGGGGCCCGAATCTCATAGAAGTCTAGTGTGGGCGGAGCCCGAACCACATAGTATTATTTAAGTATAGATATGTGATTGTTTGGAAGATATACTTGTTGTCTGTATGATACTTGTATGCATGTTAGATTGCGGAGTATGGGCGGGGCCAGAATCTCTTAGACAACGGAGTGCGGGCGGGGCCCAAATATCCTAGACAACGGATTGTGGGTGGGGCCCGAATCTCCTAGACAGCGGAGTATGGGCAGGGCCTGAATCTCCTAGACAATGGAGTGTGAGTGGGGCCCGAATCTCTTAGTTAGCGGAGTGTGGGCGAGGCCCGTATCTCCTAGTTGCATGATATTTGTATGGTATGTGGTAGTTTAGGGGAGCTCACTAAGCTTCGTGCTTACGGTTTTCAGTTTTGATTTCAGGTACTTCCACTAGCAAAGGGAAGGGCTCGGGATGATCGCATGGCACACACCATAGTTTATGGGATGTTTATGTAGGGTTTAGAGAATTCTAACACTCCTAAGTGTACATGCAACCCTAAATACCTTGGATCTATGTTTTCTCTATTATACATGCAAATATGAACATCCAAGGTATTATCCTAATCTAGCATACAAAACAATGGATATAACAAGATAGAATACATACCTTTTTCATGTAGAAAGTCTTCATGAAGCTTGAGTGCCTAGTGCCCCAAGTGTGACACCTCAAATGGTTCACACAACACCAAATACACTTGGAATAACTTGAGAGAATTCTACACTTCATGAAATCGTCTAGCCCTTCTTTTACACACTAGTGGCCGATTTTGATCAAGAATAAGATGCATATATATTTAGGGTTACACCATGTAAACCCTAATTGACATGGACTTTCATTTCCATGATCCATGGGTACAAATACACCATGGAGCATCCATGGAGCATCATATGGGTTTTAGCCCAACTAGATAATCCATGGAGCATTAGCCCACTATATAAGTATGGATGATTTGCACAATCAACCCATATATTTAATTAGTCTTCTTTTGATCACTTAATTAATCCTAGATTAATTCTTGATCAATACTAATTAAATAATCTTATTATTCTTCTTATTAATATACTAGAACTTATAATATATTAATAACCATAAGTGTCTTATTTCTCTCATTTAGTCTATCCAAGTGCATGATGCCATGCAACCCAAATGGACCATGCCGGGTCGGGTCAAGTCTTACCAATTATATTTATGGACTTAGACATTAATCCAATAGTCTCCCACTTGGATAAGTCTAAAACTTTTATTGCGTATGACTTCAAGAACCGACTGGCAATCGTAGCTCTCAAAAGCTTCTGTCGAACTCTAACCTTGTAGATGAACTCTGACGTTTGTCAGTGACTTGTCCATTAGATAAGGGATCATATATTCCTCCATTCTAGATATCATATGGACTGAGACATGGATTATAATCATTCTCTCTGTCCGTTTGTTGTTTCCCGATTTCCGATTTATGACAACTGACTAATTGAAAAAATCAAATCAGTCCTGGTCCGGCCGAGCACTTCCATTTGTGCAATCAATGTACTATCAACTCATAGTAACAACTCATATATCTAGGTTTGAAGAATATATGATATTATCGTCTCATGATCACTCGTGATAAAATCCATGAAGTGATTCCAATGAGCGCGGTTTGAATCCAATACTCAGAAGTTATGAGCACTCATGAGTGTTGTAGCCCTTTGTCCAACACCTTAGGCCTCTACAAGCCAACCCATGACAGTCTTAATTCATATCTACTTCCAACATATGACCGACTGTGGATGGTTTGAATAACTTAGTCATTCCAGAAGAATAACCTAGTTTATTCTGGAAGTCAAAACATGCAAAATGAAACACAAGAATAATTGAATCCAATATGGTATCAAAACCTATGTACATAAATAAAACACCTTTTATTTATCACCATATGATTACACATTATTCATTGTATACTGTTTCAGCTATCAACTTTATTCTTGAATTTAAAACAATAGTTGTCCCATGCTCCAAAGAAATGGACCATGGAAATGATCTGTATCTATATTTTGAAGCCTTAGAAGTGTAAAGCAGCTATTTAGGGTAGATCTAGAAGGGACTCGACGAATTCATAAGAGAACTCAACGAGTCCGATCGAGGATCTCCGATGATGTTCATGAAACTCAGGGAGTTGCCAAGGAACTCGACGAGTTGATCATCTTGTCCCTCTTATGATTGTTCTAGCACTCGGTGAGTCTGAGGATGACTCAACAAGTTAGTTCGTCCAATAGCAATGATGGGTAGCCTAGGAACTTGACGAGTCATAGGGTGACTCGGTGAGCTGAATCTCGATTTTAGGATTTTTGAGCTCAAGAACTCAACGAGTCAATAGGCTGACTCGACGAGTTAGGTCAACCTGGAAGGTTGAGTTTGACCAGGACGTTGATTTTAACCAGGGGTAAAATGGTCATTTTACCCTAAGAAGGATTATGAGATTTTGATTAAGTGTTATTATGGAGTTAATAGTCGAAGAGTCACCGGAGCAGCAGACAGGGATTCCTCACCCGAGTTTTCAGCAGTCAGTCTTGCGAGGTGAGTTCCCTTTCAGTAGGAACTAGTCTAAGGCATCAAGGTCGCCCCGTATATTTCATATGTTAGTAGCTGAGTATGGGCGGGTCCCGAATGTCATAGCAGTCTAGTGTGGGCGGAGCCCGAATCACATAGTATTATTTGAGTATAGATATGTGATTGTTTGGTAGATATACTTGTTGTCTGTATGATACTTGTATGCATGTTAGATTGCGGAGTATGGACGGGGCGCGAATCTCTTAGACAACGGAGTGCGGGCGGGGCCCAAATCTCCTAGACAACGGAGTGTGGGTGGGGCCCGAATCTCCTAGACAGCGGAGTATGGGCAGGGCCTAAATCTCCTAGACAATGGAGTGTGAGTGGGGCCCGAATCTCCTAGTTAGCGGAGTGTGGGCGAGGCCCGTATCTCCTAGTTGCATGATATTTGTATGGTATGTGGTAGTTTGGGGGAGCTCACTAAGCTTCGTGCTTACGATTTTTAGTTTTGATTTTAGGTACTTCCACTAGCAAAGGGAAGGGCTCGGGATGATCGCATGGCACACACCATAGTTTATGGGATGTTTATGTAGGGTTTAGAGAATTCTAACACTCCTAAGTGTACATGCAACCCTAAATACCTTGGATCTATGTTTTCTTTATTATACATGCAAATATGAACATCCAAGGTATTATCCTAATCTAACATACAAAACAATGGATATAAAAAGACAGAATACATACCTTTTTCATGTAGAAAGTCTTCATGAAGCTTGAGTGCCTAGTGCCCCAAGTGTGACACCTCAAATGGTTAACACAACACCAAATACACTTGGAATAACTTGAGAGAATTCTACACTTCATGAAATCGGCTAGCCCTTCTTTTACACACACTAGTGGCCGATTTTGATCAAGAATAAGATGCATATATATTTAGGGTTACACCATGTAAACCCTAATTGACATGGCCTTTCATTTCCATGATCCATGGGTACAAATACACCATGGAGCATCCATGGAGCATCATATGGGTTTTAGCCCAACTAGATAATCCATGGAGCATTAGCCCACTATATAAGTATGGATGATTTGCACAATCAACCCATATATTTAATTAGTCTTCTTTTGATCACTTAATTAATCCTAGATTAATTCTTGATCAATACTAATTAAATAATCTTATTATTCTTATTATTAATATACTAGAACTTATAATATATTAATAACCATAAGTGTCTTATTTCTCTCATTTAGTCTATCCAAGTGCATGATGCCATGCAACCCAAATGGACCATGCCGAGTCGGGTCAAGTCTTACCAATTATAGTTATGGACTTAGACATTAATCCAACAGTCTCCCAGTTGGATAAGTCTAAAACTATTATTGCGTATGACTTCAAGAACCGACTGGCAATTGTAGCTCTCAAAAGATTTTGTCGAACTCTAACCTTGTAGATGAACTCTGACGCTTGTCAGTGACTTGTCCATTAGATAAGGGATCACATATTCCTCCATTCTAGATATCATATGGACTGAGACATGGATTATAATCATTCTCTCTGTCCATTTGTTGTTTCCCGATTTCCGATTTATGACAACTGACTAATTGAACAAATCAAATCAGTCCTGGCCCGGCCGAGCACTTCCATTTGTCATCATCAAATCATCGAGAGGCCCACAGATATCGCTTTTATCCCGAAGGTAAAAGGAATGGATAAACTTCGACTCATATGGCTTGTTCTACTACTTGTTGAATCATACACAAAGGCACGTTTTATAGCACCGAGTTACCAAATGCGTTTTCGTGCAATCAATGTACTATCAACTCATAGTAACAACTCATATATCTAGGTTTGAAGAATATAAGATATTATCGTCTCATGATCACTCGTGATAAAATCCATGAAGTGATTCCAATGAGCGGGGGTTGAATCCAATACTCAGAACTTATGAGCACTCATGAGTGTTGTAGCCCTTTTTCGAACACCTTAGACCTCTACAAGCCAACCCATGACAGTCTTAATTCATATCTACTTCCAACATATGACTGCCTGTGGATGGTTTGAATAACTTAGTCATTCCAGAAGAATAACCTAGTTTATTCTGGAAGTCAAAACATGTAAAATGAAACACAAGAATAATTGAATCCAATATGGTATCAAAACCTATGAACATAAATAAAACACCTTATATTTATCACCATATGATTACACATTATTCATTGTATACTGTTTCAGCTATCAACTTTATTCTTGAATTTAAAACAATAGTTGTCCCATGCTCTAATCATGTACACTATGTTTTCTAAACACTAGTCATGCCACACACCAAGTATGCATACTATGTTTGTCTATGATCTTTACTTTGTGAACTAGATCAATTGAACATTACTTCAATGATTCTCTTTTCACATACTCAAATCCTTACTGCAAATGCAAGAATTCCAAATTCATGCGATTTACTGAAATCTGTTAGATTCTAAAATATGCATTGATCCTCTTGTAATGATTATGCACGAAGTCAGAAAGACTTGACAACAACCGTTACAGAGCATTCCAAAGGAGATCAACTCCTTGGAAACATCCTTCTTGCATTAAGTTTCCTAATCTTAAACAGATTAAAAATTCTAACTTTGAAACATTTCCATATTCCATTTTGACTATCACTTCTGAACAAGAGTTGCCTCCTTACAGATTATGTCAATATGGTCCTTCCAGAATTATCACTATACTTCCAACTGTCCTTGAGCAACCAATCTTTGGTAAACCTTAGATTGTCCTCGACAATTGTTTAATCCTTTTAGTAATATCCAGTTCTAAACCTTTTTCCTTCTTAATGCCCCAGGGATTTGGAAAATTTTAGAAAGGATGAATATAGCACATGTAATCGATCCTATATCCGAAGCATATGGGACACGATTCATGATGTCTCACATAAAGACTAAACCAGTCTTTTGCTATACTATTACCATTTCAATTTGCCAAGTTCTCATAATTCAGATTATGAAAAGGGATGTCGTAATCATAATCGAATTTTAGAACGCAAATAATGGACCCATATATAGAATTTCTTTATATTGAGCCATTTCAACATGAAATTCATATATATATATATATATATATATATATATATATATATATATATATATATATATACCCCTGACTAAATACGATTAAAACCTCAATCTAAGCTTTTAGATTCAAGATGAAGTATAATTTCCTCTCCCTTAATTATAGCAAAACAACCTTTTCCCAATTGAAACCTTTTGTTTTCTATAATTAACATTGCTAACTTGCAATACTTATCATAATTATCATGTTCCCACTAACATGAAGATTACTAGCATAACATTTATGCTCCCACTAGCTTTGACATGTACTCAGAAATCAGCTAACTTTCTTACTAAAGTTCAGATTTCTGATACTAGATTGTTTTGATAAAACTTTATCAAAATCATACACCTTCCCTTAGATAGCACACTTGTGTGTCTAGACAATTATGAAGAGGGATGCCATAATCATCATGGTTAGACCTTTTTGCCACTTCTCACAAGTCCAGGTTAGTGTGCCGGTAAACCACACACGCTCCACTAACGACTTTGAGAATGCAAATATCACAATTGCTATCTAGCTAAAATCTACTTAGTGAAAGTGTTTCCTCACCATCATTTTCATGAATCAGAGAAAAACCTTATGACACTTAGATTTAATGGTGTATGTGTTCTTATCCATGTGAATTGTCAAAACCATAGTCACAAGACAAGGATAATGACAAATCCAAACTCATATGGACTGAACACAATCTTAATTTCTTGCCACCTAGCAGCTCAAGGGCCTACCATTGCTTGCAAGTTGTTGTGCAACAAATTGAGAACTCTAAGAACTCATATGCAAATCCAACTTTAACTGGAATGGGCACAGAATATGTCAACAAGATAGATTATAAACCTCAAGTCGTGTGCTAGTGAAGAACTTCAGGTTTTATTCTTGATTAGTTCTTGAGACGTTCAAGACCTATAAGACTCCTACTGTCCTCTTGACATATAAGACTTTCTTGTCAGATATTCAAGAGATATTGTGGGTTCTAATCAAGACAACCACTTCACACAATTGGCCTAAGTTGGTCTTTGTTTTATCCAAAACATCACAACTTACCAATTTCAAATGTACAAGAGTAGAAAACTTTTACTCTTACATTTGACAAGTGTTTTAAACCTTCTTTAAGACATGTCACTCAAGTTACAATCTTGGAGTATAACTCTAAGACTTGTATTGGAATGAAGTATGACTCATCTTCTTGATTTAACCATTTCAACAATTCAAGATCCCTCTTCTTAGTCATAAGAATGCACTAAGATTTCCTTAGAGAACTAATTGTGCTATGGTTTCTTAATCATTAAGATGATCACAAAAACTGATACTTAAGTACTCTCCCATCTTTTCAGATTTGAAAAACTTTTATCCTTCTTCCTAATTTGATTCTTCTTATTCGCTCTGTCATACATTGGAACCTTTTTCCAATGTCTCAAAGTTACACTTAAGCCTGTAAGTATAATCATATTTACTGAGCTTTTGTAAACTATGATGAATAGTTTTATCAATCTTTTGTGGTGGACTTGACCAGTGCACAAGAATGTGTACTCGATCCCTTAGTCCTTCACTTGACTCACACATCCATGTGAACAAGTAATTAGTCTTAATTTTCCAATACTTGAAAGTTCTCATTCATCAAGCTATACAACTTGCATGATTCTAAGTTCCGGTCCAAATGAAACTTGGGTGATGAGAATCTTTCCTTATTTGGTAAATTTTGACATTATCACAAATGAAAGAATCAATTTCATATTTCCACTATTGCTATTAATGGAATCATATAAGCAACAATTTTTCCTCAAATGCCATTGTAAGGATATTTTAAAATAAATAAAATCAAAAATTTTCTTTTATTTTAAAACTATGCGGAAAAACTTATCCTTACAATCCATATGAAAAGTTGTTGTTATCTATTCCTAAGCAATATCTCATAACTCCTAAGAAGTAGCTCAAGAATCCGATCTTCAAACTATGCGATAGAAATCCATCTACGCCATCAGATTCAGCATATTCTTTCTTTAAGTTTCTTCACTTTTCTTTGATTCTAAAAGCATCACCATGTGACCCAGTCACATCATGTATCAAGAATCTCAGATAGAAACTTAGTAGAGTTAGATAGTGGACTTTACCTGAAGTAGTGTCAAACTTATTGACATTAACATCCTTAGGTAAATTTGGCAGCTTCGCAACCAATGCCCATTTCTTTGGCAATATAAACATATGGACCCTTTGATAATGGTACACGGGACTATCATAGACTTAGCTTTTCTCTTTACCATTTGGTCAACTGAGTTGACTATGGATGATCCCTTTCCATTGGGAAGAGAATGCTTTTCTGGATTTCCTGTGTCACTATTGTCAATGCCCATCAAGTTGTAAGGAAGTTGATCTTAACAAATAGATAAGATCATTAAGGGTCTTGTCATAGTCTGTTTCATAGGTGTCCCAAAGGAACTCACTATGTGACTTAGAAAGTGATTGAACCACCAACTTTCTCAAGACTTTGACACCCAACTCTCCCGGCTTGTCAATATGTGACTACATCTCCAAGATGTGACCACACCTAGACCTTGCCTTGCCAATAGGGCTTGAGTGACCTTAAACTTTTCAAGAACTTGTGGGTTAGGGAGAATAATTTTAAGAGGTGAAGAAGTATGATATCCATGGGACATCATCTTCATTAGGAAAGCTTGTTTCAAGAGATTTGGGAAGATCATAAATGTCTAAACCAGACATCTTTTGGGAGATATTCAAGATAGTTGATCTTAAGTCCTTAATATGACACCCAATATGAAATATTAAGTGTAGGACCCAACAAACTATTTTATAACTTAGAAGAGGTATGCCGTAATCCAAGCTATAAAATATTTGAAGGTGGGTGAATGACGATTCACCAATTTCCACCAAGATAAACGAAATGTATTATTAGGTTTTAATTGGTTTTGAAACTCCTAGATCTTTGAGATTCATTGAACTGTTCAATGGCGTGTTTCAATCTCGAGTGTGCCCTTTAGGTTTTGTGACTGGGATGCCGAGGATCACAAAACAAGGTGTGAAGTAACCATGCAAATTACTTGGTACCCTTAAGTGTTTACCCCTCAATCGATGTGTCGGTTAACCACACACGCTCCATCGATACTAAGATAAACATTAAGTTACCCTTTGCCTACCTTGTTAAATACGAGTTAGTGTGCCGGTTAACCACACATGCTCCACTAACCGACTTAAACAAAGTGCAAAGTGTAATTTCATGGATTAGCACCTTATTCACATTTTCCTAAGTAACTAAGATTGGGTATTATTAAGAGTTTAGTTACTTAGTATTTATCATTAATACTTTTAATGAAGGGAGAATTATAGTCCTGTCAAACCCGTTCGGCTAACGACCCTCCACCAGTCAAGCAAGCGGTGGGTGAGAGTGGACACCCATTAAGTTGCCATTTTATAGGCAACAACCTTATACCCACCTTATAGACCGGCTTCGTGAATGAGGCGTACTAGCGGTAAGACTGACTTTACTCTTATACATATATATATTATTAACTTATAATATTATAAAGTATAAGGGTTGAATTTTAACTCTTTAAAATTCTAAGGGCTAACTTGGAATTAAAGTATTCATAAGTGAAAACTTTTCAAATTCCAAAACTTGAGGGCAAGTTTTTGAAACTATTCAAAACTAATTAACTCCATAACTTATGTGTTTAAAGTAGTTTTAATCCAAAAACTCTTCAAGTTCCATAACTTGAGGACAAGTTATGGAAGACTTTAAACTAATAAAAGAATTAACTTTTCTTTATTTTATAACTTATGGAATTAATTAAGGTTACACTTTTTATTTATTTATTTATTATTTAATGAAGAGACTCTTGGTCCTCCATAACTTGAGGACAGGTTATGAAGTCATAAAACCATTTAATTAGAACTAGACTCTTCATTTTTGTAACCTTTGCCAACTTTTATGAGTTTTATGAAACTTAAATGTGAATTTTCATATAACTTGAGGACAAGTTACAAAAACACATTTTAGAATCAACTCTTAGATTAATTTGGATTGAAAACAACTATTTCACTCAACTTTTCTATTAATCTAAGCAACTCATAAGAACAAGATAATTCAAATCAAACTTTTTCATGTAATTAGTCTAAACCTTAAACTAATACAAAACATGAATCTATTAACAATTATCTTTGAAATTGGATTAGCATGAACATTACCACATCAAAAACAAGTTTATAAGTCCAAAAACATCTTAGGGTAATGTTCCTAGTCCAATTCCAGCCAAAAAAGTCGAATTTATGCTGTCTGGGGGTCCAACTCGGCGAGTTGGATGCATTTTGCCTTGGACTCGGCGAGTCTGCTGGGCAGACAGCATCAAAACTCGATTTTCCAGCTACTTTTGCAAGTATAACAAGAAAACAAGCCTAGGCTCTGATACCACTGTAGGGTTTTGAGCATTCTAACACTCCTAAGTGTACATGCAACGCTAAATACCTTGGATCTATGTTTTCTCTATTATACATGCAAATATGAACATCCAAGGTATTATCCTAATCTAGCATACAAAACAATGGATATAACAAGATAGAATACATACCTTTTTCATGTAGAAAGTCTTCATGAAGCTTGAGTGCCTAGTGCCCCAAGTGTGACACCTCAAATGGTTCACACAACACCAAGAATAAGATGAAATCGGCTAGCCCTTCTTTTACACACACTAGTGGCCGATTTTGATCAAGAATAAGATGCATATATATATATATATATATATATATATATATATATATATATATATATATTTAGGGTTACACCATGTAAACCCTAATTGACATGGCCTTTCATTTCCATGATCCATGGGTACAAATACACCATGGAGCATCATATGGGTTTTAGCCCAACTAGATAATCCATGGAGCATTAGCCCACTATATAAGTATGGATGATTTGCACAATCAACCCATATATTTAATTAGTCTTCTTTTGATCACTTAATTAATCCTAGATTAATTCTTGATCAATACTAATTAAATAATCTTATTATTCTTATTATTAATATACTAGAACTTATAATATATTAATAACCATAAGTGTCTTATTTCTCTCATTTAGTCTATCCAAGTGCATGATGCCATGCAACCCAAATGGACCATGCCGGGTCGGGTCAAGTTGTACCATTTATAGTTATGGACTTAGACATTAATCCAACAGTTTATACTCTTATAATTTTATCATATGGTTTTGTCACAGTATATTATATGACGATTTAAGATACATGATACGTGGTTTTCTTTATATTTATGGATGATTTATGGTTTTATATTAAGTTTCAAAACGAAATTTTTGGACCGTATATTTGGGATGTCTCATTACTATAGCGAAACAATTTCCAAATTCTGCAACTTTGCAAATTTAGAAATTTATTTCCTATAAATAGCATTTCTAACTTGCAACATCTTATATAATAATCATGCTCCCACTAGCATAACAATTATTTTCTTACCATCATAACAATTATGAACCCACTAGCTTTTACATTTACTCATAAATCAGTTGGACTTCTTGAAATCAATACCTATTGACTTTCTTACCAATGTTCAGATTTATGATATGTGGTGCTTCGATAAGTCTTGATCTAGACTTCTCAAGCTCATACACATTTTATTAGAAAGCTTATGTGTGTGTCTAAACCCATCAAAACTTATAGCAGAAAGCTCTGAATGTTCAAACTATTTGCCATTTCTCACAATTTGAACTATGAAAAGGGATGTCGTAATCATATTCGAATTTGAGAATGCAATTATCACAACTGCTTACTCTAATCCTTTAAAATCTACTCATGAAAGTGTTTCCTCACTATCATTTTCATGAAGTAGGGAAAAACCTCTTGTCACTTAGATTTTACAGTGTATGTTTTCCTATCCATGTGAATTTTGTCATTTCCAACGACTATCATAAGACAAGGTTTATAACAAATTCAAACTCATATGGTCTGAACTCGCTTAATCTTAATTTCTTTCCATCCAGCACCACAAGGGCCTACCAGTTCTTCCAAGTTATTAAGCAGCTCACCCATATAGATCGATGTACTTTCATTGATCAAGGTGCTTTGCCTTATGCAGTCAAATGAAAAAGATAGAACTCATAACCAATGCCAACTCAGCTGGAATGGGCACAGAAACAAGAATGTGTCTGCATGATAGGTGATGAACCTCAGGTCGTGTGCTAGTCATTACTAAAAGTATAATGACCCAAAAATCCAAGGTAAAATTTTCATTTTCAATACAATTAAAACACTATTGTAACTTCATTCAAAACAATGGAAAGCATTTCAAATAAAATGATTAGCAGAGTCAAATCCCAAAGATCACGTATTGTAGACAACACTAGTGTATGAGATGTAATCGTCAAGAGCTCTTTCATTTAAAAACTGGAGTACCTGAAACAAAAACTGAAAATCATAAGCACAAACCTTAGTGAGTTCCCCAAATACCGCATACCATACATATCCAATGATCCATACAAGTCATACATAATCGCGAACCATACATATCATCCATATATCATAATCAATAAAGGTGCTATGTGCCGCACATAGTCTTGTCATTATGCCACGAGCCACCACGTGGTCTTTCTTGCCAGGTCGGGGGCCACAACCCTGGGTCTTACAGACAAGTTCCAAGAGCCACCTCCTGGTCTTCCATGCTAGTATCACAAAGACAACTAGCATACAAACAATACTATTTAATTAATTACTTTCCAGAGTACAGACTCCGGTCTTGCATACAGTGTGCCAGGAGCCGCCTCCTGGTCTTTCATACATAATGCAAAGGGCTAACCCCCAGATCTTCCTACAATACATAATCCAAATGGGTCGGCATTGGTGCCTTCGACCCATACAATAGTGAGGATACTCACCTCGAATGCTGAAGCTCACTGCACAAAATCCCTAGCTGCTGCCCTGACGAGTTCCCAAACTAACAATGACCAAAACAAAATCCAATTAGAAACTAAATTCCAAACCATGATCCATAATCCAAACTTAGGGTAAAATGACCATTTTACCCCTAGCCCAAAAAGACTCACAACCAAGGCCTAAGCCCAAAACTATAAGATCCATAAAAGACCGTTAATGGCCTAATTTTCACATTGGGGCTAACCCTATGTAACCTTACCCAAAAGCCCAATAATTCCTAGTCCAATAACAAAATCTCAGAAAAGCCAAAGGTTCCACAAGGCTCAAGCCTATTGGGCCCACAAAGCCCAAAACGATACTAGGTCATTACGATGGGCGTATACAATGGTACGTATGACACGCCATGAAGACCTCAGTACGCGGGGCATACTCGCTATTATGTGGGGCATACTCCACAAACTTCCCAAGACTTATTTCATGACTTAATCCGTTAAGTCCTTCCATAATGACCACAAAATACCTTCCATCTAAGCTCTTAATGCATAAAGTCGGCACCTTTATGCATTTACATGACCCAAAGAGACCCAATAACCATTTTAATCTATTAAAGCCCAACAAGAACATGCATGGACTAAATCTAAGCATCAAGAAAGCATTTTTATGAACTTATAACCTTTAATATGCCAAGAGTGGCTACTCAAAGCTTCTGAAGTGGTGTCCAACCACTAGATCTTGCTAAAGAGATCAAAATGGGAACAAAAACCATAAAATCATAGATCTCAACTTCTAATGATCAAGATAAGAGCTTTTTACCTTCAATGAGCTGAAAATGCAGCAAATAGTTCAGATCCACTAGCCTTTCCTTGAACCACCACCTTCCACCAGCTTAAATAGTGAGTCAACCCTAAAAATTAGGGTTTTGGGATCCTGAACGTACGTTGGGCGTACATCTCCCAACCCGCGTTTAACTATCCACATTACGCTGGGTGTACCCCAACTTACATTCGGCGTACTCACGCACATCCCAACTTGCATGCATGGGACTACTTCACCAATTATTTCCATTAGTGACCAAAATTGCCAATAACTTCCTCATCCTAGGCCCGTTTCCAATGAACCTTATATCTACGAAAAGGTGACGAGAAACCCTACACACCTAACAACACACAAGCCTTAACACCTCCCGAACAAAACCCTAAATTCAAAAAAGAACGAGATATCAAATTACAATTATACCTTTGGCTTCCGAAGACACAATCGAATACTTGGATCACTTATACCATGACACCCACATCCGAAATGGGCCAAAAACTTCCCTTCCTGAAGCCCTAAGCCTTGAGGCAACTAATGACTAGGCCGCAGCCCCAAGCAACGACGCAAATCTGAAACCGAGCGTTGCAACTCTTCCCCACTTAAATTAGATTTCGTCCTCAAAATCTCTCCTTACTAATACCCCTATCAAAACAAACAATTTGAGGAACGCAACCGAATATTCAGCACATAAGATAACCTCCCCGAGATAACCGAAACCCAAACCGAAATTCCATCCCGAAGAAAGCAAACCTTAAACTCCCGCAGAACCACTACTGTCCATCTGAAGTGTGAAATCTATAAAGGTCTGTCTCCCCGATAGACTGCCCACGCTGAAATATTACCATGTCAAAACCTTATCGAATAACTAAACAACCATAATACTTCCAATCCTAATTATCTTGTGCAACCTACAAAACCAAGCCATTGACCATAATCAGCTACAAAATATTTATACTTGATAGAAGGCTTAGATAATCCTTCGAGTAGAAGATTCATCCCTGCAACGATCAGACTCAAACGAGAGTTGCGCAAAAGGGAAAAATCAATTACTCTGAGATTATTTAATCCAACTGCAAGTGACTTAGCACTTTCGAGCCACAAGTTACTCCACAGACATGAACCTCAAGTCACTACTCTTGCATGCAGCATCATGCTGCCTCTTATCCACTTTACAAATGAACCAAGAACTCCTTGGCCCCAATTTATCTGCCAACTATTAGGAATACCAGATTCCCGCCCGGTTGCTAAGCCAATGAACACCTTTATCATCGCCCCACGCGACTTCCAAAAGAAAACTCCAACGAGCTAAGCTACCCGAACCATCTCAACACCAAACATGGTGTTAAGCTGAACGCCAAAGGACCAACTGTGGTCTTGCCTCATACACGGTCTCCCACGACCTACCAAATCCTGATTCCAAACATGTTGTGGCCTTCCTACAGCCTGGCGAACTGACCTGACCTAGCCTAAACCATCCAAAGAAAATCGTGAACAAACCACAATTTGTCACACCATCACCACTGCACATGGACTAGTGAATGCTACAGGCCACCCTGTAGTCTTACGACACTTTCCACCCTATCTGACCGCTAGTGAATGCTACGAGTCACCTTGCAGTCTTACAACATGCCTAACTATCAACAAGCTAGAGAATGCTATGGGCCACCCTTCAGTCTTACAATGCTCACACTAACAGCTAATTAGTGAATGCTACGTGCCACCCTGCAGTCTTACAACACCTTCGTTAACCACAATTTCAGCACAAAGCCTTACCTCTAATATAATAATTCGAACGCCGCATGGATTCAATCAAACTCCTAACAAAACTACCCAACTAAACTCGAATCATGACTGGAACCCCACCCTAGGCTCCCCTCCTGAATCCTGCTAGCTAACACCAAGAAGACGCGAACCCAATGTTCGGAAGATTCCCGAACACCCAACTCACACAATCCTTAATTCGAACAACCACTTGGGTTGCCCTCCTCCCAGACAGGGATGCGAAACTCATCCTAGTTTCCAACTTACTTATGATTCTGAATACCTAAACAATTCTTTCCCATTTTGGTTCGACTAAGTCCTCGCGGCACGTGAGAATTGAAGGATCCCAATCCTTCTTACCTTCAAATGACCAATCTGCTGAAAATCGGCGCTTACCAATGCTAATGCTCCATCACTAGCCAAACCCCATAAGACAGCACAACCTCTAAAGACCAAATGAAAACTTCTCGAATCCTAACGGAACTGATAACCCCAGATGCATTGAAATGATACCATACTCAAATATTGAATTCCAAATAACCAACGTGTCGACCAAAACCTCAGCAATAGAACACTTCCCTTGACACTTCCAAAAGCCAACCCAAGCATAAAGACTAAACTCACCGAACCCCGAAGATGCTGGATAACCACCCTACTAAACCTTGATTGCAGACCTTCCACATAATACCCCTGAACCAATTCTCGACCACATCCCAAGATAATGTTGAACACCTCAAACCAGCAAGAAGGAAAACAACCTTTCACTAACCACTAATAATTCACAGCATACAAATGACATATGAAAATACTTGAAGATATAACCAGACATAATCAAAGAAATATACCAAAGATACACTTACTCAAACCGATGCAAGATAACAACCACATATACAGATAGAACCGAAAAGAGCAAAAGATACATACCCGCAATATCGCCTGCTGGAATCATGATCTCCCATGTATGTCACTGCAAATTCCGACTCCTCTCCACAGGGGATCCTACCCCTACCCTCTGTGGCTACCCAAACTTACTAAGTATACATGATTGCATTCATACTAAAATTAGTGTCACAATGGCAAAAACAAAAGTATTACGATTGTTGAATATCACAAGTAAGCTCGGGGATGTATGGTCAGTCCTGGGAGTGGCATAGCCTGATCGACTATGCTGGTCCAAGGAGTGATTAGCATATGCCCATGAATGGTTGTGTTATGGAAACAAGTCTAAAAACTTACCAACACTACCACAATGAAGACATTAGGAGTATTTTGTGTTACTATAAATTACTTAGTAAAGAACTAAAGATCTTCAATAATAGGTCAATAGTTGCTAAGTGGATACACTAAGGTTATGTGTAACAAGGATGACATAGACTTAGAATCTATGAAATTTTGCTTTACCCCCTGTTCCTTGTGAATTTGGAGTTAAGGTCACTTATCCAAAGGCCTATCCTGTTTTGATTACATATAACTGGTATGCACTTTACAAATATTGATGTAACTAATGAAGATTATCTTATTATTATCTAGATAGTATATCTAGTAATTATTTCTTGATCCCGATTTCTCGCGTAGATAACATGGTTGGACCCTATCCCCACGACGACCCGTATTTCCCGAACGAAGGCAATGTTGGATGGTTTGGATAAGAGCCAGAAGATGATCATCCAATCCCTTTGGACGATCAGCATGCTGAAGGCTTTTCGGATGGAGCTAACTCCGAGCCCGAGGTTGAGAACCTACCCCCGGTGGCTCCCAACCCAAATCCTAACCCTCGTCCGGATTTTCAAGGCCCAACGCCCCCTTGGGTAGAATGCTTGGAGACATGGAGTGAAGAGCAAGATCAGCCCATGCCATTCAACGAAGACCGAAGTTTCTATAACCTGAGCGAGGGAAACTCAGCAGACAGGGTTCTGCCAATCCTGGTCTGCAGGGTTGCCCGAAATGAAACCCAGGGCAGGACAGCTCTCCATCGTATCGCAGAGGTTGATGCCAATGCAGGAATGCATACCTTTCTTTCCTTGTTATAAGGAATCGTTTTCCTGTCTATGCCCTATGTAACACTTTTCTATATATCTACCCCAGTACCGTAAGTACTTGTAGTTAGGCCTTTATGCTGCCAAAACTTTTCTATTCTGGATATGATGTAAGACCTTCTACAAGGTCAATTTTCCCAAACTTATTACGTCATAAATATCAAGGATATCGACAGTCGGTTAATTTCTGTGTCAATCTTTATTCAAATACTTTCACCATACTATCTTTAGAATTTTGTTTGAAACTCACTCTAGTCAAGTTATTGGGCTATGGTAATTTAACTCAGGGATCACTTCTTGTAGAAGGTTGGATAGCAATCGTCTTGTAACCATTCTATGAGCTTACTTCTACCCTTTACTAGGACTACATCATAGGGATGTAGGTCAAACCCTCGAGAACTTACTCCTACTCCTTTCATGAATGATCGAAATACATCCAGGTTCAACTATAATCACTCACAGACTCGTTTTCTTATCGTGTAACAGAATCATGCCGACAAAGAAAAGTAATCAACCCATCAACAAAACACCAACTCTTCAGATTGATGCAACTACCTTTCAAGCTGCAGTCTCAGCTGCCATGACAGATGTCATGACTCACTTAAACGCTAACAATGCAAATGTTAGCGGGATGGTTATCAATAATTCCAATCAAAGTAACAACCAAGTACATCAAAGAGTATCAAACTACCCCGACACCTCGAATCTCAAACCCAAGAGTAATAAACGAAAATTATGGGATAGATTTAAAGGCAAATCACCCCAAGAGACGAACAAGAGACAACAACCCGTGGCAGTCTTCGTGGCCACAACATCTGTAACTCCTACTACCATCCCTACTAGTATCCTGGTTATCCCTAACCCAGCCAGATAGTATGCTGGAAACCTACCGAAGTGCAATAAGTGCAGCTTCCATCATCTAAGTAGTTGTCGTCTGTTAAACTACAATAACTCCAACAAGAACGGACACACTACCCGCTTTTGCAGGACTCGGATCCAACACATTACTATAACCACCAATGTCGAAATTTCTCGGATATGCCATCTATGTGGCGTAATGGGACATTTCAAAAGGGACTGCCCAACAGAGAAGAGTGACGGGGGAACAAGAGGAGTTTGACCCCAGAACAACAAAAGACATCGAAGGATCCTACTATTTTATGGGTACGCTTCCAAACCGCAGTAATTAATTATACTTATAATTTCACCGTCATTCAAATCAATTCTTAACACTTGTATAAAACTAGTACAACTCGATTCATATCTTTTGCGAGATCCCGTCAGTCAAGAGGCCCTCGTGCTATGTATACTTGCTTTTTGAAGTATACCTCGTTCACATCAGTAGTCTTGTAGTTAATCTAAAGTACTGAAACTCTAATAGAAGTTGCACTGTTGTGTTGTTTGTAACATCGTTTATGATCTAAGTCTAATGCCTCTTATTCTAAGTAGTCCGATATTATCATACAACTTAAGTCAATTTGATCCTCACAATACCAGTTTCGTGTGTACATCTCTTTCTCCGTAATCTCCTTTCTATCAAAGTCATTCCAGAACTCCGAGATACTCATGCATAGAGTACCTTATGATTCGTGTCCTCCCTGAAGAAACCTCAGCAAACCTTCCCGGAATACCACTCGTACAGTACGTCAAGTTCAACCCGAAGACCCATACGGTTGATCTATCGCTGAAGAAAGTATACGCAAGGGTGGTATATAATCCAGGTTCTATACACTTAGAATTGATGATTCCGCTTTAATTTCATTTCTTAGTTTGGTTGTGAGATTAAAGAAGAATCATTTATTCGACTGCCTTTTCAATCTTAATTATATACGACTCGTATACACGAAGCTGTGATTGATGAACCAAATATGACATCTGATATGAACTTCAGGATGGGGACTGCTCAAGACTATGAGTGATTGTGCGGCCATGCGACTAAACTTAGAAGCCGAACTAAGACCTTCCTGTCGATCAACACACGAGATGCAGATGGAACAGAAGTGCTTTTCCTTCCCATAATTCATGAGTATTCACTTTCGAATCTGAATTTCGGGATGAAATTCCCTCTAACGGGGGGATGATGTGACAACCCAAACTTTCCTATCCTATACAGTCAAACACTTCATTAAAAGTCAAACTTACTCCTGCTAACTTTTAGCACAGTTTAGAGTCCGTTTGAGCATTCTGATCTTACATACATCAAAGGATGGAGTGTATAAGTGTGTTAGTTGAACTTAGAACCCACCAATCAAGCTTTAAACCCTCAAATGAGGATTTTATGTCCATGAGACCACGATTTTACGACCGTAAACTTATGGGGCCGCAAACTCCATGCCTATATAAGAAAAACTTAGCCATTTTGATTCATTCTTGCCATTTCAAGCCTAGAACTCGGGTTTGCTCTCAAGTATCATCCACATTCCATCCTTAGATCATCAAAGGTGTAAGTATTCTATCCCTTGATTAGTTGATACACCTCTTAATCTAGCATTCTATCATGATTTCATCCATGAAAATCATGTTTGTTTAGATCTTCAAGAAACACCAAGAACACACACTAGTGTTCTTGGGCCGTGAACACCCTTTCAAGCTCCTTTATTGTAAGTATTCTTACCCTGGTGTGTTATAAGGCTTGTTTCACTTCTTATTCAACTAGAAAACACAAAGAAACACAAGATCAAAGGTGTTTACGATCAAGACATGTTCTTGAGCCGTAAACCCAAATAGATGGGGCAAAGTGAGCCCTAGTCCCTTCCTTAGCCTTGGATACTAGGCTAGATCACTTCCTTGAAGTGTTTAGGACCTTAAACATAAAAAAGATCAAGAACACATAGAGTTTATGGCTGTAAACTCATAGAGAAATGGTCCATGGGCCGTAAACTCTATAAAGTGGTGCCATTGTGCCACTAATGCTTCCTAAGGCTTAGACTTGAAGTAAGGATACTTCTTTATGACTTATAAGACCTCAAAACACAAAATGGTACTTAATACCATGATTTTATGGCCATAAAATCATGGGGAAATGACCATGGGCCGTAAACTCATGAGTTGTTACCATTTGGACCATAAACTCCTTTGAGAGGCCCTACACGGCTAGTTGTTAAGTGTTATCCATGTTTTAGGGTGTCTTTATTTGATTAACTAGTTGTTAAGTGACTAATTGGATGCATATATGTGGCAATATATGTTAAATAGGATCCGTGTGTGTGCTCAAGTCTTCACTTGACACTTATCATCCTATACCATCCGTTCATCCAAACCACTCACTACAGGTGAGTTCGTACCCTTAACTAACCTTTTAAATGTTTTAAATTTCTTTTATGGGGGGGGGGGAATACAAGTTGAATCATGATAGTTATTATATCAATCACATGTGATTAATAACTATCAAACTATGGATTTACTACACTTTTAGCTATTTTACCAACTAAACTACTTCAAAACGATTTCTCAAACGTTGTTACATGTTAAAATCTTTATCAAACTGTCTTACATATTGTATCTTTCCTTTCAAACTCTGTTACAACTGTGATTCAGACAAAAGGTTTCTTATAATTTAAACTGTTTATATCAAACAAACTATTTTTAAACCGTTTTATAAATTGACATCAAGTCATCAGTTCTTATTATTAAACTTTTCAAATGTTTTACAAAACTTCTTTTAAACTTTTATATTGTCAAATGCATGCCTATATATGTATAGTTATATAAGTAATGTTTAAAGGACTTAGGACTGCTAGCTCGCTTTAATTCTTTTCCTTGTTTGTATGTGGCCTTAGGGTATCGGTTATTTGTTCGAATATCATCTAAATATTAGTTATATATTATGTATACATATATAGACATAAAAGTTCTATCAGTCAATTCAGTACCTTTGGGTAGCAAAGGCATACCTTCGGTTATACACGTACATTACTAGTAACTATAATAGGTATAGTTAGGAGATACTACTTATTATTCCTAGTACAAGGAATCACACAAGAGTCAGTTCATTCATGAGTCGATACAAATATACTACATACTACATGAAGAGATACTATTACATACTATATGAAGAGATATTATTACATACTATATGAGTAGATACTAATACATACTATATGAAGAGATACTATTACATAGTATATGAAGAGATACTACTACATACTATACGGGACTGACCATTCTACACCCAACTATTAGCTACAGTGGGAAACTACAGATCGAAGGATGTCCTCAGTTGTACTGTTCGGCGAGTTACCACGCCGTGTTTATCCTAAGACAAAAGGATACGATTTCAATGATTATATAATTTTCCTATTACTTTTAGCTTGTGACACATTCACATAAACGATGAGGTAGACAATATTTTAATAATAATAGTTGTACATGGGAAAAACCTTCATACAGAGAAGCAAACTTTCAAAATTGTCGGGTCTTGATAGAAGACTACTTTTATACTAGTAGGAAATATGAGATTTTCTAGGGTTTTCATACTTATACAAACTTTTTCATCAAACATCTACAAGTCTTTTCTTTACAGTTTTACAAATATATGACACTAAAATACTTATGAATTCACCAGCTTTATGCTGATCTACGCTTTCAAAATAACTTGTATTCTCAGGTCACCAGTAGACAGGTACGATGACCAGGTTTTGAGAAGACGGGGCAGTCAAGACTCGTCTTTTATTTTGATTACTTATTATGGTGTCTTATTCTAGAAAAGAACACACATGTATTAAAATTTTACTATTAATGCAATGGATGATGTTGTTGCTTGTTTACTACTTTACACTGTTGTGATACTTTACATGACGTCCTCCGCCCTAGAATGTTTCCGTCGTTATTGGTTTTGGGGTGTGACACCCTCTCATCCATCGATGATCGCCAAAGTAGCCGGAGCAGGCGCACTCACTGCTCCTCCCCTTAACCTCGGATAGTCGGACTTCTTGTGGCCCACCTGATCGTAGTGAAAACATAACGGGCTTGCCCCCTATGGATAATCCTTGCTGACGTGACCAACCCTGCCACACTTGTAGCAGCCCAAACCCCTAGAACAAAAAACTCCATCGTGTAGTTTCTCGCATGTGTTGCACTGAACCCGGCCCTGCCGGCCTCTCGAAAGTTGATCATAAGTCTTGGGTCTCTTCCCGGGATCCTCGAATGCAAGTAACTAATCTGGCCCCCTCTTCCCAATGTGCTCCAGATCAATCTCCCGCTCTTGGGCTCTGGAAATCATATCATTCAGGGTCTCGCACCCTGAACAAACTCCCTGATATCATCCCGTAGCATATCATGATATCTCACTTTCTTCATCTCCTCATCTATTGCACATTGTGGTACCAACAAAGCCTTTTCCCAGAACTTGGTAGTGATATATGCCACAGTCTCAGTCGTCTAGCGGAGATCCAGAAACTCTCACGCCAACTGCTACACTTCAATCGTCGGTGAAAACTTAGCTCGGAACCTGGTCGAGAATTCATCCCATGACATAACATCAACAACATCATTGCCCAATTGACTACCAGCTTCTTCCAATGAATCACGTGCCCGGTCCTTCAACAGGAAGGAAGCATATCTAACCCTCGCCTCCTTGGGGAAGAAACTCGTCTTGAACGCGTTATCCATATCCGATAACCAAATCCTACTGACAATGGGATCCCTCTCCCCATGGAACGTAGGAGCTCCATAAGCATGGAACTCCCGAAAGGACATAGTGTGAGCTCCAATGATAGCCATAACCTCCGCACGGAATGCGCCCAAGCGCTCATCCACTATCTCTGAAACACGGCGAGAAATTTCCGATGAGATGAACTACCACAATTGTTCGCTAATCGGCTCAACATCTACACATGATCCAGAACCCGAACCAAAACCAGAACCAGAACCGCCTCCCTGAGAGCTCATCTCCAAACTGAAATACCACAAACCAACGATCAAAACATACTCAAGAATCTCCCCCTCCACGTTTCTTAGATTCTCTAGGACTCTCACTGATTCGAGTATGGATCATGTGCTTTCAGTAGTACGGGCCCAATACTACATTCCACATCTATTCATACTTTCCTCAGCAATCCTCCTAAATCCTCTAAGTCACTTCCTCAAGCCAAAACACCCAAACTCATTAAACCACATCACCAACCCACTGAAGCATATCCCAGGCTTTCCTAGGTTCCCGAACCCACCTAGTCCTTGACTGCTGAAGGACTCCCACAAATGTCAATTAGCTTCCTCATGAATACAATCACATGCAATAGAGATCAGATAATCCTTCGAGTAAAAGAATCAACCCTAGAACGGTTGGACTCAAACAAGAGTTGCATAATAGGGTCAAATCCACCACTCTAAGATTATTTAACATAGGCCACATGCGACTTAGCGTATTCATTTAGCAGTCAATTCACATCACTAAGAGTCCCACAAAGCACAAATAAAGCAACATTCAGACAATGGAAAATCTAACCAACATATTCTAATCCAACTATTCTATCCACTTATCAGATATACATACTAACATGCAATTCTAAAGCTCATACAATCAAGCATATAAAGGCATCTCCCCTATCATATAGTACTGAGTAGATCCTTAGTCCTAATCTAACATACAATTCTCATAATTATATCATATATCATAAATAACATGCCTTGGTATTTTGGGAATCTCTTACTTGAGCCCCGCCGATAGAACGCATCACACCCTTTTCTTCATTTAGAAATTACCTTTTAATTAAATGTTTATTTATAAAAAAATTTCACCAAACCCCCATTTTGAGTTCAGACACACCCGAGAGTATGCCCGAATCCCTCGAACCAAGGCTTTGATACCAACTTGTAATGACACAAAAATACAAGGTAAAAATTTCATTTTTAATACAATTAAAACACTATTGTAACTTCGTTCAAAACATTAGAAAGCATTTCAAATAAAAAAATTATCAGAGTTAGATCCGAAAGATCACATATTGTGGAAAACACGGGTGTATGTGCTGCGATCGTCTAGAGCTCTTTCATTTGAAAACTAGAGTACCTGAAACAAAAACTAAAAATCGTAAGCATGAAGCTTAGTGAGTTCCCCAAATACCACATACCATACATATCCAACTATCCATACAAGTCATACATAACCGCGAGCCATACATTTCCTTCATATATCATAATCACTAAAGGTGTTATGTGCCGCATATAGTCTTGTCATTATGCAACGAGCCACCTTGTGGTATTTCTTGCCATGCCGGGGGTCACAACCCTGGGTCTTACAGACAAGTGCCAAGAGTCACCTCCTGGTCTTCCATGCAAGTATCACAAAGACAACTAGCATACAAACAATACTACTTAACTAATTACTTGCCAGAGTTCAGACTATGGTCTTGCATACAGTGTACCAGGAGTTGCCTCCTGGTCTTTCATACATAATGTTAAGGGCTAACCCCCGGGTCTTCCTACAAAACATAAGCGAAATCGGTCATTATTGGTGCCTCCGACCCATACAATAGTGAGGAAACTCACCTCGAATGTTGAAGCTTACTGCACGAAATCCCTAGCTGCTGCCCTGACGATTTCCCAAACTAACAATTACCAAAACATCATCCAATTAGCAATTGAATTCCAAACCATGATCCATAATCCAAACTTGGGGTAAAATGACCATTTTACCCATGGCCCAACAAGACTCACAACCAAGGCCCAAGCCCAAAACTATAAGATCCATAAAAGCCCGTTAATGGACCAATTTTCCAAATTGGGTCCAACTCTATGTGTCCTTACCAAAGATACCAATAATTCCTAGTCCAAGAACAAAATCTTAGAAAACCCAAAGGTTCCACAAGGCTCAAGCCTGTTGAGTCCACAAAGCCCAAAACGATAATGGGTCATTACGTTGGGCGTACACAATGGTACGTAGGGCGTACCACGAAGACCTCAGTACACGGGCCATACTTGCTTTTACACGGGGCATACTCCACAAACATTCCAAGACTTATTTCATGACTTAATCTGTTATGTCCTTCCATAATGACCATAAAATACCTTCCATCTAAGCCTCTAATGCATAAAGTCGGCACCTTTATGCATTTACATGACCCAATGAGACCCGGTAACCATTTTAATCCATTAAATCCCAACAAGAACAAGCATGGACGAAATCTAAGCATCAAACAAACATTTTTATGAACTTATAACCTTTAATCTGCCAAGAGTGGCAACTCAAAGCTTTTGAAGTGGTGTCCAACCACTAGATCTTGCTCAAGAGGTCAAAATGGGACCAAAAACCATAAAATCATAGATCTCAACTTCTAATGATCAAGCTAAGAGCTTTTTACATTCAATGAGATGAAAATGCAGCAAAGAGTTCAGATTCACTAGCCTTTCCTTGAACCACCACCTTCCACCAAGCCACCACTTCATGAAATATACTAAAATCCACCAAAAATGCACATACAAGGCACACAATCCTCTTCGATGAAATTATGACTCGAGATTTAGGGTTTAAGACATTAGAGGATGAAGGAGAGGCTCACACCACAGACTTAAGGAGCTTAAATAGTGAGCCAACCCTAAAAATTAGGGTTTTGGGGATCCTAAGTGTACGCTGGGCGTACGTCTCCCAACCCGTGTTTCACTTATCCAACATTACATTGGGCATACCCCAACTTATGTTAGGCGTACTCACGCACATGCCACCTTGCATGCATGGGACTGCCTCGCCAATTATTTCCATTAGGGACCAAAATTGCCAATAACTTCAAAATACCATAACTCCCTCATCCTAGGTTCGTTTCCAACGAACCTTATATCTACAAAAATGTGGCGAGAAACCCTACACTCCTAACAACACACCCAAGCCTTAAAACCTCCCGAACAAAACCCTAAATTCATAAATGACCGAGATATCAAATTACGATTATACCCTTGGCTTCTGAAGACACAATCGAATACTGGGATAACTTATACCAAGACACCCACATCCGAAATAGACCAAAAACTTACTTTACCAAAGCCCTAAGCTTTGAGGCAACTAATAACTGAGTCGCAGCCCCAAGCAACGGAGCAAATCTGAAACCGAGTGTTACAAAAAGGTTTACTCTCAATTGTCTCCTAAAACTTTTCAAGATCAACAAGACTCCCACCGACTTCTTGCCATATAAGATTCTCTGTCAAGGATCATTCCTCGACAAACAAATATTTAAGAGTTGGTGTGGGTTCTTATCAAGAAAACACTTCATACAATTGGTCTTAGTTGGTCTTTGTTTTAACTAAAACATCACAACTTCCAATTTCAAATGTGCTAGAGTAAGAAAAAATTTCTACTCCACATTTCATGAGGTGTTATAAACCTACTTTAATCAAAGTGAAACTTGGAGTAACTAAAGTATGACTCTAAAACTTGATTTGGAACGAAGTATGACTCATCTTCTTGATTTAATCATTTCAACAATACCTAATTCCTTTTCTTAGTCATATAAATGCACTAAGATGCTCTTAGAGGATCAATTGTGATATGGTTCCTAAATCATTAAGATGATCATTAAACATGATACTAAAGTACTATCATTTCCTTTCAGATCGGAGAAACTTTTGTCTTTCTGCCTAATGGATTTTTCTTAATCGTTTTGCTATACTTTGAAACTTCTCAAATAATCAGAATTACACTTAATCTTATAAATATAACCATATTTACTGAACCATTAGTAAATCATGACGAATAAACTTTATCGTCATTTGTTGTGTATCTGACCAGTTCACATCAATGTGTACTAGATCATTTAATCCTTCACTTGAGTCACATATACATGTGAACAAGGAATTAGTCTCAATTTAACAAAGATCAAGATTCTCATACATCACACAATCCAAATCACATGACTCCAAGTTTCTGTCCAATTGAAACTTGGGTGATGAGAATCCTTCCTCACTTGGTAAATTATAACACTACCACAAGTGATATAAGTAAGAATCAAATTAATTTCCAACATTGCTAATAATATAAATATAAACACCAATTTTCATAAATTCCATTGCAAGTAATCATAAAGAAAACAAGATAAAACGAAAATTTACTTTATTGATAAAATGCAGAAAACTTGTCCTTACAATGAAATACATATGAAAACTATGTTTCTAGATATTACTAAGCAAACTATCATAACTTCTAAGTAGCAGCTCAAAAATATTATAAGGCTTGTTTATGCTTATGTTTTGTATCAGTTATGACATCCTAAACTTTTATAAATCAATGAAAAACAATTTTTTTTGGAAATACTTTTATGGGACCAAATACTGTATTTATAAATAATTTTTTTTAAGTAAGCATATATAAAAAAAGTTTTAAAATGGCCGTAAAAATAGGGATGTCACGCATGGGCACTTAAGAGTTAAGATTTTTCGCTTCACGTATTTTTGTTATAACCTATAAAATATATCACTACTTACATTTAGATCTTTTAAGTTTTGATGAAAATATTTACTTTATGGAAATCTATTTAGAAGATTCATACAAGTTTCACGAGCTAGATTATAGATTATGACGAAATAAAATGGGCGTCGCGTGAAAAGATGAAAGAATAATATGTATTATTTCTTAGTGAATGGAGGCATTATGGTGCTTTTAAACAAACATTTGTCAGCCTTATTCACAATACGAGAGATATGTTTATTATGAAAAAATGAAGAACGCGGGTTCTTTAGTGTGAATAATATATGGTACTTTTCTCATGATTATTTAAATGTTAATTGCTTAGACGAGTAAGACTTTTTAGCACTCTTATATTTGTTTTATATCATTACATAAGGTGGGATTTATTTTTCAGTTTATGGTTGAAATATATTGGTTGTCCCACACCCTTTGTGTTTGGCAACGTATCTATGAATTATCCCTTTTTTTATTTGTTTTGGTATCATGTGAATTATGTGTAGCACTTTGCCTTTATTAGATAACTAGTGAAGAATCCCCGTTTTGTGGGGATTGAAATGCCAAAGAAATGGAGAAAACGAAAAAAAAATTATTTAGTTACATTGAGCACCAGATCTCCATTAAATCAAACACCAAATCTGAAATTTTAAACCTTACATCTAGCAAAAAAAATATATTAGGGACGGAAAATGTTACAAAAACCTGAAATAAAGACCAAAATTGCAAGAGAAATAACAAAAAAATGCACCAAAGTACTTTTCGATTTCTTGCACTTAGCCCTAAAGGGGTTGCATGCAAGAAATAGCAACACACTTCATTAAAATAATAATCAGTGGTAGATATAAAAGTTAAATGTTATGAAGTTTGGAAACCCCAAGAATAAGAGCAACCATTAGGTTGTATTTAAGGGGAACGGAAGTACTTCTCCATAACTAGTATAACACCATTGCAAAAAGAGATCTTTTTAGGGATTCCTAATCTTGCATCAGTTTTTCAAGATCCTGTTTCTGACCCTCTTGAGTTTCCGAATTATATTCAAAATCAGAAATCCGAATCAAAACTGGAATCATAAAGAAAAACATTAATCAACCTAACTAATATTAGCTATTTTAATACATGATATTTATTGGCATAATACCAAAAAACATGCAACGATATCTTAATATAGAACTCCACATTGCGTATGAGATCCTTCATCAGCCACACTTTTTTGGCAAACAAACTAATTTACAAAGTTACTTGAAATCCTCTTTCGCGTGCCCTAATTTTGAAATAATCTGCATCACGGTTGAATAGTGTGATAGTATGGAGAGCATACTCATTATCCTCATGTAGATTCTTGGAGGATCTGGGCACCTACAACATTTAATATAATCAAAATCAAGAAACTTATATGTAATCTAAGATCAGAGTGACACTACATTAAAGAGTGTTATCTAGTGAAAATACCAAATTACTGAATTATTAATAATGAGTGATTACTTTGGAGATGGGGGCAAAATAGTCATTTTACTTTGGACCAAAAGTGCATACTTTGCATTTTACCATGAATCCATGTGTACACTGACAGTGCAATGTAAACAGAGCTTCACAGGCGCTTCAAGCAAAGATAATCACAAAATCAAAAGAAAGTAAGGTGAATTTACATTATTAAACTAAAGAATTTTAAATAATAAATACAAAATCTAACAAATAATTTGAATTATAAAATCAGAAGAATTTGGCATTAGATCATAAACAATAGTTGCAACATATCTCTTTAACTATACAAATCATAAAATCAGTATTATGAAGAAACACAAAAGAAAATAGAAAAATTAAAATTAACTTACCTGAGTGGCTGGACCTTTCAGCCCAAATGTATTCTAGATGTATCAAACTACATTTTAATGGTAGTTTACTTTGTTGTTATTGTTTACATGAGTTATGGATATTGTACTACTAAATAGTAAATGCTTATTGATAAAAGATTTTTGACAAGTTATCTCTATTGCTTACTGATTCTCCCTACAAGCCAGTTACACCACCATGATTGATCCCCTACAAAATACAAAATTAAATCACTACTAAATATTTATACATTCAAATTCAAACATACATGAAAATAAGTATTATAGTGTCTCATGGTACACTTTTCTTTCTTTTGATACACATATATCTTTTTTGTTGCTTTATACTTATCCTGTTGCAAGTAAATCCAGACCAATTCATAGAAATTCCAATCCAATACCACCATGATTTCAAAATACCTATGTATCTCTTCTGCTACTTTGAACTTATCATCCTGCAAATAAATCCATACCAACATGGTCATCCTTTGATCAAAGCATGCTAAGAGACAGAGATATTAGTAATGGTTATATTGTTTTGTACTTATGTAGAGAAATTACAACTCCAATAAGCGTCACCAACCTTACTCAAGACCCATGGGTAAAATTGTCCATACCACTCCAAAACTTCCCCATACTATACCAACTGTAGGTAATAAGGCAGTGACTTCAGAATAGCATGACCTGATGAAATTTAAAGTTCCTGATGTGCAAACGGAAGATAAAAAAAAAACTAATGCAAAGACCAGAAACACACACATAAAGAACTTAATCTTATTGTGTTACATGCTCGGTTCATCCGTAGAGAAAAGATTAGAGTCAAGGTGAAGTCTATTTCCATGTTTCCAGCAAAATCTCCTGCAAGATATCAACAAAATGGATCATCTAGCAGTAAAAAATTACTTCAAATACATACCTAGCATCTTTTTGTCCTACAAATATGAAGTTCATGGTCAAGTACGTTCCTAGCTATTACTAAAAATTTGCCTAAAAACAATTGCAAGGATAAATAATTAACGAAATAAAAATAATTAATTAATCATATACGTGATATATTTGGCAACCGTAAACCAATTATACAACCGCCAATAATATTATATAATTAAAAAGTATTATATTGATAAATTATTCTACACAAATTACCAGATATCCCAGCTGTTGAAAGTCATTGGGGAGGCACAGGTGAAGGGGCAAGGGCAGTATTGTCATTTGACTCGTACAAACCTTATGTCAACTTGTGAGTTTGCATCTTTTCCTCCAATGTTGCAAGAAAGGATTATGGAGGTTGCAAAAGTAAAAACCAGTAAACTATCGAAATACCCATATATGAAATTTCATCGGTGTGTAGAAATGATGAATGAAAGAGTAAACTTGATTAAAAATCGGAACACACGATTTACCTTTCTAAGAATTAGGAACAAATTATAGCTAATTCCATTCCTTTGCAAACAAGCGTAGTGTCCTGGCCTACATATAATATTTTTTTAATTATATTACAATCTTGTTACCCAAAAGTAACTTGAAACTTTGTTTAAACAAAAAAAAGATGTGACCTGTTTACTCGGCTCTTTTATGTAAATCCAATGCTTTAGTGGGTTCATGCCTTGGAATCTAAAAGAGGCGACAAAAATAAATATGATGCGACTTCGAGTGAGGATGATATCAAGTTTCAAGTGGGGCGATGATAATTTTAGGGGTAATTTGAGGAAGCGGGAAAGAAGAACTAACTAGAAACTTCGAGTGGGTTTCTTACTGACGGCCGACCAAAAGCATCGCTGATGAAATCTTTACTTCAAAGTGAAGCTCAACAGGTCCAGAATCGGTTTGTCGTGAGAATCGATGCTTTCTTATTTAAAACTCCTACATTCGAACGAAGCCAGCAAGAGATGCAGACGAAGATGAGACAGATGAAGGGAACTTCCGCAGGGTAAGGATTAATCGAGTGAGATGAGGCGGTGGAGGAAAGAAGGCGTATTCAGACGGTGGTAAATCATCTGCTCTCGGTTTGTAATTGGGAGGTGAGAGCAGAACATAACATGCAGCAATTTGTATGGTAGAACATAACACGTAACAATTCAGAACAGTGGCTCTGACGAAAAGGAAACCCAACAAATAAAATAAAAAAAACTATCCCTCGAATCAGAACAGAGTATTGTTCACAAGGGTTCTTTTTTAGTATATTATATAATAATAATAATAATAATAGTATTAGTTTTTATTGTTTAGCAGTTATTCTTTGACCCTCTATCTATATTTTCCTTTTTTCTAATAGACTAGTTTGTGTATAAATTGAGAGATCAGTAAAGAAATCAAGGAAATACATATGTTGTCATGGTATCAGAATAGTTACAAACAACTTCACAATAATAAAAAACAAAAAAACTCATAAGATTATATAAAATATTTGGCTAAGCATATATAGAATTATTTTTGTATTTCTGGTTATTATATAGTTCATATATTCTTTACCAATAAGTTTATATTTCATGTTAAAGTTATAACCTAATTTATCTATTTTATTAAGTATAACCGATGTATATATTTTTATAAAAATTAATAATTTTTTTTTTTTAGATTAAAATAATTATTTTTTATATATCAAATAATTTTCAATAGAATAAATATTTATATATTTAATAAAACAAATTGAGCTGTTAAAATTAAGATTAATCATAAATTGTATTTATTTAATAAAAAATTGAGTTGAATTTGATTGCTAACTATTATAAAAACTAGATTATGACTCGCGTTAAATGCGAGAAACATAAGTTAAATACATATCACGTCAATTGGTGGCATTGTCTTAGGTAGAATTTTAATAAAAATATTAGTTAGATTCATTTTTAGAGTTTTTAAACTAAATTTGGTAAATAAAAATATTTAATATTTATATTAGAGTAATTTGGTTTTTTAATACAATAATTTTTAACATAAATGCTCCACGTGATCTTTGTTTTATCACAACGTGATGCGACTCATTAATTAAAACATGTCGTGTAGTAGCTTTATGAATTGACTTTGTTCGATGTACCAACAACATAAAACCAAAAGCAATAATAAGTTGTTATATGTACCAACAACGTTAAATTCTGCCAAAAAAAATCGATAAACATTACAATTAAAGTGCATTGCCATAACCATAAATATCAAATTCAGACATTGTAATTTGGTCAATTTTTAAAGTATTTTTTCCTTATAGTAATTAAAATATGGTTTTTTTAGGCTACACCTAATCAAATATACATATCTTTTGATCAAAGGAATTATTACAAAAAAAAATGTTATGAACAAAACTATAATATTAGTTTCATAATTTTCCAAAGGTTGACACTAATAGATAATAATGAACTTTCACAAATGAAATTCAGTTTAGATGATTAATTCAAGAAGTGCATCCATGACTTCATGTAGCTGAATTTGGAGAAATGCTAAGACCTACTGAGATATGAGGGAACGGTCTGTGAGGCTACGGTTGGTTTCTGGAGGGCAATCAAAATTCAAATCGTTAGCACATATTTTTCCTACCTACTTCAGTTATCAAATTTAGATCAAACTTGTCAAAATCAAATTACAAAAAAACCTAGATATGTAACCTAACAATCAAACAACATATTGTTCATAGAAATAAATGTCACAAATCTACAATTGACACATTATATATTATTCTTAAATTATATCTTACCTTTTCGTCTTTAATGGTCACTAACACCTCTTTCTTCCCTATTGGCGTGACACAAAAGAACTATAGAGTACATACATGTTTAATCATACTGACAACAATCAATGTTTTTTCAGAGAAATATTGATGTAAGTTTAAATTATATAATTAAAAAAAGTAAAATGAAATATAAGGGTAAAATAATCCAAAAACTATTTGACATAATGTATATTTCATAAATGAAAGTTAAGTACATAAACCTCATCTACTTGTTAAAGATCAGCAATAGCATGAAAATCAAACTTATGAAGGTAATCATCATTTACAGAGTAGATGATGGACGATGAAGCGTTGCTACAATTAGCAGATGTGCTTTCTAGACTGGCTTTGGCAAGAAACTTATGAAGGTAATCATCATTTAAAGAAGATTTTATTTTTGTTGCTTTAAAATAGGATCATTGATGAAGATCCTAGTCATAGTGAAGCAAATTGTGATGGAGAAATGTTTTGAAACGATGCATAATGAAGTTAATATAAATGTATATTCATTTATAGTAAAATGAAGAATAATACTTTGAAACTTTTTTAAGGTGTAAATTGTTAATCAGAGTAATGAACAAACCTCTATAATAAAATATTTTTCAGCATTGAATAACAACTACCATACGCGTTTGTTTGTTATTTCCAAATAGTGAGAAAACTGTTATGCATACCCATCCTAGAGTGTTACATTTATTTGTTTGCTTCTACAAAAACCAAAAAAAGTAATAAATATACAATGTCAAATGACATTATAAAGTAAAAATTGACATGAAATTTTGAAAAATAAGCATACTTTAGATCTTCCAAGCTCAAATTAACTCTCTTTGATAATTTATTTTTCTTGTTCACAAGGATTTCCATTGGGAAACATCTCACGACATCTCCAATAATATGTGTTATATAAAATAAAAAAAATGGAAGATTAGTATAAAAGTTTTGGTATGGTGAGTGATGGTAAATAACATAATATCGTTATATAAATCGTTAGATTGTAATGTAACGCCCCGTTCTTGAAATATATAATTTTGGGTTCCCGAGAGGAAGAGTAAGGGCGTTTCGGTCCTTGATGTGGATATAAGGTTTGGCAAGAACGACTCATGATGGAGGAGAGGTTGTAAATTAAAGATGTGGGCAGCAATGGCCCCTAAAGGGGGGAAATTAGCAAAGGAGTCCCATGCATGCGTACTTGTGTTTGGCTGGGTACGCCCAGCGTAAGCTGGACGTACGCCCAGCATAGTGAAGGAAAGGAACGCGGAGACCTCTCGGCGTACGCCCAGCGTACGTCTATCATCCAGAAACCCTAAATTTAGGGTCATCCACTATATAAGGAACATAATGGTTCTTACCCTAGCCTCCATAAGCACTCTCTTAAACCTCGGAAACCCTAGATAGTCGTCCCACCTCCATTGTTGGGTGTGTTTGGCCTTGGAAAGCTTGTTTTGGCAAAAGAGAGTCTTGAAGAAGAAAGAGGAAGTTGTCAAAAAAGGAATTGTGTGGCTGGAGCTTGTAGATCTAGAAAGACATCATATTCTGAGGCTCTTTTGAGGTAAAAAGTCTCTAGCTTGACAATCATTTTGTGTAGATCTATGTGTTGTGAAGTTTTGACATCATTCCCAAAAACCCTCATCTTGATGCATGTTTCGAGTTGGTTGAGATTAGCTGTCCTTTTAGACCTTAAGAGAGGTCTTGAGTAAGAAAAATGAGGTCCCAAGGGCTTTGGTTGTCTCACATGTGTTATAGATAGGTCTTAATGGATTAAGACCTTGGATTAAGAGCTTTATGGACGTCCCGAGTAATAAAGTTTGAGACTTTATGAATCCTAGGCATATTTGGTCTATGGATCTGAAGTTTGGACTTAAGAGCTAAAGCCATTAAGATCTTATGAGAAGTTGTAGTTCATCGGAGTTACGCTCAGCGTAACTAGGAGTACGCCCAGCGTAGTGGTTCTATGTCCCGATTCTATTTCGCGAGCATCGTTGTACGCCCAGTGTACCAAGGAGGGTACGCCCAGCGTACTCCCTCTGTTGGGTTTTCATTTTGGGCCTTAGGAGATTGGGCTGTTATTGGGCTACTAGATCTTGGGTCGTGACTGGACATTATGGATGGAGTATTGTGGACTCACTAATTATTATGGACCTTGGATCTAGGCCCATTTGGTGAGGTGGACCCAATTTAGTAAATTGGGCCAATATTGGGCTTTGCTTCGGACTTTTGGTCTTTGGGCCATTAGTGGGCTTGAGAGCTTATCTAGTGATGGGCCTTTCATATTTTGATTGTGGGCCTTAGTCATGGACCGGATTGAGTTAAGGGTAAATTGGTCAATTTACCCTTGGAAGGATATTGTGTTTGGTTTAATGGTTATTTTGCTGCTTCGGATAGTTCGGGATTTTCGGTGAGGCGGTGATTCGGGAATCTGCTTCTTCAGTTCTGAGTTTCGGCAGTTGCGAGGTGAGTTATCTTCACTATATCAACAGGGTCTAAGGCACCAAGGCCGGCCCTTTATCGGATTGTGATCTGGGTATCGTTGTTATGTTATCGCTTTGCTATATTTACATCCTGGTAGTTAGGATGGTATTATGCTAGAGACCGGTTAGGTCGGTATCCTGGTTAGGATGATGTTATGTTACGTGATCTGCTAGATCGGCTTGATTGAATGATAATTGTTATATGATTGAATATTTATGTGCACATGGTTGTTGGATTGGGGTTGGGTTGAGACGGGTCCTTCTTTGTGCTGTAGGCCAACATACCCAGGGCGGACCGGTTGTACTGAAGGCCCAGCGAGCGGTCCGAATAGGCTGTAGGCCCCGAGAGGGCGGACCAGACGTGCCGAGGCTCGGTTAGTGGACCAGGCTGTGACATCCCCAAAATCACGGCCAGAAAAGACCGGTTTGTTTATGCTTTGTTTAAAAATCAGAGTTACATTTTAAATGAAAGTGTTGCGGAATTTGTCCCAAAACAAAAATATGATAAAGATTTATCAAAAGCATTTCCATAGAAATGTATTTCATTAAAAGACTCGGGATGTCATGTTCGTACAAATCAAAAGCATAAACAGTACAATATAAGCCTTACTACATTATTTCATATCTACAGGCCTATATCCGTAATCCCTCGTCCAAAACATCACACCTATGCTCATGCGCCACTACCTGTAATACATAAAATTGAGTGGGTCAGGCTTGGGAGCCTGGTGAGCACATAGGGTTTTCAACCCACAATAAATAAGTTTATTAATTTCATCGATCAACAATAACCCGATTACCCGTTCCCATTATCCTCACTTTACGTCCCTAAACACCTATCATAAGGGACCTAGCCTAAGGATCATCATCGGGACGGACACTACTGCTAAGGGGATTCCTCAGCAATAAATGTCCTAAAGGCAACCATGTGGGGGATGGAGTACACCGGTGAACATATCGTTCACAAACACCTACAGGTTGCGAGCCTGCTAGTGTTCCACTGGACTGTCTAGAAGAGTCCGTGGTCGTCATCCATACTCCGCTAGATGACAGAATCAACAACATCAACATCGAGGCCTCTCATCATTTTATCACACATCACCTATTGCATCTACCCATGTTTTACCCCAACATTTTCGTAGATATAAATACATATACAGTTTAAATCATTGAAAACATGTATAACAACGTTCATCTAGCATAGATAGCAAGTATTCAAATAATATGCACACATAGCACGTAATTTATATAAAATACTTCATATCTATGTGTAAGTTGAAAGTAACTATGCACTCACTTGTTAAGGTGATGATTCCAAAATCGGGCAGCGCTTGCTTCTAATGATTCAATTTCCTTCGACGAAACCTAGCATTATTATCGCTAAATTTTAGTCTAATATTTACCGTGACCAACTATTAGTCTTAGTATTATTATTATTATTATATAAGCGTTAAACAATATTTTCCAACCACTATGTACAGACAGGGGCCAGACATAAAACACCGGAGGGCAGGACCATTTTGGCATATAGCACTTCTGAAATCCAACAACCCTATGCGGCCCTTTAAACCAGATTCCCCGTACCGTGAATAGTTAAAAAAAAAATATTATAATGACACTTATATAAGTTATAATAATAGCTCAAATATTTATTATAAGTTCATAATAACAATACTAATTTTAAATATAAGCTATATTAAAATAAGGTAAGCATAACTTACTTACAAGGGGGTTTTAGCTAGGAGTCGGGCTCTGCAGGGGCAGAACTTCGTCGCTGAATCTTTCTAAGAAAGATTCGTGCAGCGCTTCAACGCTCACCTTACTATACTAAGCTACAGAAAGAGAAGTCGAATCACGAGGGACCGAAATGCTCGGGGGATAAGGAGAGGAAGAATCTTGAATCAAGAGAATGGTGCAAGAAATATGAGAGCCCAAGGCTCTTATTTATACTAATTAAATTTTCAAAAACTACCCTCCATAATTACTTAATGACCTTTTAGTTATATAAACAACTAAACACCCCTCTATAATACTATTATAAATGGATTTAATGATATTTGTACTAAACTAATGTCGAAAGAACTCAACATTAGTCTTATAATGACCGCATCGTCGATACCTTTCTAATGATATATACATATGTATATATATGTGTACGTATACATGATTTATACTTTATTTTAATACGTAAATATGCTATTATAAGTTGTAACTCGTTCATACGAACTCCGTTTTTGACGTTCTTTATATCCACACGTAGGTGAAGACGTACTCTACAACTTTCGTTTAGACTCCGTCGGCTAATTTTGACTTTATTTTTAAAGTTATATTTTTAACAAGCCGGGACAGGATTGGTCTGTTTAAAATCTCATAACTTCTTCATACGAAGTCAGATTTGGGCGTTATTTTTATCGATGTTCTTAGTTTAACATATTCTACGACTTTCGTTTAGATGACTAAGGCTAAATCTCGCTCTATCGTAAATTCACTATTCATGCTTCTCGGTATCGTGCCGGTTCTGTCGTGAAACTTCGACGGGTCATAACTTCTTCGTTATAACTCGGATTTCGGCGTTCCTTATATGCATGGAAACCTTGAGACATATTCTACAACTTTATGTAGAGATATCGGGATTATCTCACACTTTAATTTTGACGCTCATTTTTATTCTTTATTAATTATACATTTATAATTAAATAATAAACACATATAATTCACATAATACTCAAATATTTCATCTTTATTACTTCAAAAAGAGTTACAAAGTTGACCTAGACTATTACATTGACAAAAATGCTTAGCCGTGAAACCCGGGCGTTACACAGGCCGACTGAAGGCCCAGTGCGGGCGGACCAGTCATACTGTGGACTAAGAGAGTGGACCAGGTGGATTGAAGGCCCGACGTGGGCGGACCAATCACACTGTAGACTCGATGTATATGGCTAGACTCGGAGGGTGGACCAGGTGGACTGAAGGCCGGTGCGGCGGACCAGTCACACAGTAGACCCGAAGTGCATGGCTGTTCTGTGTTCTGTTATGTTATGGCATGTTGTGCGTGTATGGTATATGTGGTTGGTATTTTGGGGGTATCTCACTAAGCTTTCGGGCTTACAGTTGTGGTTTAATGTTTTTCAGGTTCTTCAGGAGACCATGGCAAGGCAAAGGAGCGGTCGTACCGCTCCTCGTGATTTTGTTTTATGATGTGATTCTGGGAAGACTCTGATGATAATTGTATTGAAAACCTTTTTGTAATAACTTAATGAAACGGGGTTGTTTTTGAAAAGTTTAAATTGGTTGGAAATTTTATGGTCGTTACATGTAACATATAAACTAACCAACATGTGTGTTCTCAACAAAGGCACCATCCAATATGGCATTGAATTTTGCAAAAGAGAATCCATAAAGTGATCCAATCCATTCACTGCATGGTGTAACTTTGGTTATGATATAAATATTGATTTTTTTTATTATCAACAAAACTATTTTTTGTTTTGATTAAGACCAAGTTGTGGATTTTGGATGTAGTAACAACCATCCTCATGAAGTAAACTTTCAAATCTTTCAACCCATCTATTAGTAACTTCTGCCTCGATCTTCCTTCCCTAAATGCATAACAAACCAGTTTATATATTCTTATATGTGGTTAGAATGAAATTGTACGAAAATCATAAATAAAAAAAATTGTTATTACATGTTCATAAATGAGAATCATATCAATTTTCTAAGTCTTTGTTGAAGATCCATAAGCAAGATGTTTCATTAGACGAATTAAGTTGGTCTAGGAAGGTAATGTTGATTTGAGCCATGTTTCTGTTTATGAAAAAAGTAATGATTGTTAAACGCATGTGACTCAACCATGTAATACGGATCAGGTAAAATAGACAAAACATGTTCATTTCAAAATCATAGGGTTAGAATGAAAATATAATTTTAGGGACGAAATTTATAACTTTTGACATAACTCAAGGACGCCTAATGTAATTTAGTCTAAAACATACAATGTAGAAAGTCTTTTGCATGTAATCAAAATCAAAACCATAAAAATAAAATAAAATTCTTATCATCCAAATATGAATGATGTTATATACTTTTAAGAAACCTCATAATGCAAACCTGACAATAAAGTAAGTATAAATATTTTTTGCGGATGCGCATTAGAAAACATATCAAGCAGTAGAAGGGGGCAATATTTGCAAGGGTATGGGTATTTAAGGTAAAGAGAACGTAAACATAAATGTTGTTTTGCCCTCATTCATCATGCAAATAGTATTCAATGTAAATGAGTATGTTTTTATATGGTGTATATAAATATACCCGTTCCATTCATCTATATATACCATTGTATTCGATTCATGATTACATTTGATAACCATCACATATTAAGAATATCGATTACACAAGTTTCAGGAATGTTGCAAACAGAGGATATAATGTTGATTATACACAGACTCACAAACAAACATAGGTCAACACATTAAAAAATCGATATAAATGATATAATTTTGTTTTTATAACTAAATGAATGAAACTAATTTGCTTAAAGTAAATTGATTAATTTTTTTTCATGACCTCTCAACAGGAATACAGTAATAACAGGTAATAAGAATAGAGTAAATGTAAGAAACTGGAGAAGAATAAGGAGAACAAAGTAAAGAAACAACCTGGAAAAAAGAATTGGAGAAAAAGACCGCTGAAAAAAACACTGTAAACCGTAGGACTCAATTCAAAATCCTAAGCATAACAACTTCAATGTAATCGTATATATAAGGTGTTTTTGAATAAAAAAAAATCATCATCTTCCAAAAAAAACTGAGATCCTATGATATAATCTTAGAGATTTTCAGTTGTTCATTTGGAAAAAAAAGATATCAGTTATATTGATTAAAAATTTCAAATTAATTGCATTGCTTATATAATGAGTTTAAAATTCAAACTGTTATCTTAAATCGATTCATTTTATGTGCGATATACTGGGAGATAAATTAGATATACTGGGAGATAAATTATGAATAAAATTGATTTTAATTTTGACTCTCAAATATTTCGCTGATTTAATGAGATTAGATTAGATTTTATATGTTAAGAACCGAATTATTGATATGCTTATTTAATGAGTTTTTCAAAAAGGAAAAAAAACTAAACGAAGTTGAATTTTGAAGCCAAAAGCTATAAGAGAGTTAAATTATAAACAATATTAATTAGAGAAACTGATATCTCATATGCAAATAGAATGATATGTTTCAACTGATAACTTAATTGCTGAATTTAAAGATTCTATAATTAAATTTAATTGTGTTTGAATTTTATTTAGAGAAGATGATGTCAGCAATTTGATATAGGGTGAATAATATAAGATTAAAATACAATCAAAGACCCTAATGTATTCGCTGTTGAATTAAATATTCTCTTTTAATAATATTTAGAGATTTCACTATAGCTGCATTATGTAGATATAATATAATTTTTTTTAATCATCCTTAATAAATAAAGAACTTTTTGCCACTTTTCAAATTCTTATGCAATTGAACATATGACATTTTCTTGATTTTTTGATTTATCTAAAATTCCACTTATCAATTTGTTATAATACCACCTAATCAATATATAATGAATAAGATGCATATTCTTGACAAACACATGTATATACAATGTTTGTTTCCTAAATATATGCAAATTAGAATTATAATGACATTTTCTTGATTTCCTAAATTTTAGTCCATATATAAACCAAAAGATACGTTTGAGTTCATAATTATAGGAAAAACTATGTGTATATTTTTGGAACTTGTAATCACACACCACTAATAATGAATTACATTCAAATTTCAAATTAATTCAGTTTCTATTACCATATATATGTATACTTTAGGCTGTGTAAAAAGAATTCAGAAAATCATATGATATATGCTAATATAAATTCCACAGTGTATATTATATGGAATGTTATATGAATTTAGATATATTATGCCATGATCATGTAATTTCGTTCTCCTTCCAATGATACGAACCATCACTTGCAAATTGAAGTCGATTTATCAGCACTCATAGAAATGACACCCTTGATTTTTGCATGTATGTTTCCTTCGCCTAAAGTTTTTATTTGATCGCTTCTTCCTCCTCCAGCCCTTGTCCAACTTCCACATTGTAGGTCTAAGTTATCTCTCCTTATTTATATATTTCGAAAACAATCGAGTTGGGAACTAGAAATCGCTCGTAATTAATGGTGTTATTCATATTTGTTTGGCAGCTGGAATCTGTTTCAGTTTAAAAAGGATTCAGAGATAAATGGTTATCACGAAGGCCTTCGTTCAGGTATAAATTCCATTGGTTACTCTTTGTATTCATCTCTTTGTTTCCAATTCTTAGTTCGTTTGAATGGAGCTTATGGACGTCGGAAGTTCATGAAGATGTGTTAGACCTTTTTACCCCTGCTTGGTTGCTTCTGATGTGACGTTGTTTTGTTGCTCAATGTTCGTGTGTTCCTCCCCCTTGGGTGATGCTTTCTTTGGTTATTTGCTAATGGGTGGATGTTTTATCTTTTCTTTTGATCTTGCTTGAAGTTTTATATTGGTTAAGACACTTTAACTTCTGTTTGGAAGGAGTGTTTACGTTGTATATTTTTTTGCTCGGTTGTTGTCATCATTGATCTCATTTCCTTCCCCCTCTCAAGTTCTTAAGTAGGTGGATTTCCTAACTAGCTATTTATTGTAAAAATGTTTCTTCTATGGTTATTTGACCAATTTACCCCTGGATGCATTGGGGTTTTTGAGTCTTATGTTCATGGCATTTTTATTTTGCCTCTAGAACGTTTGGGGAGTATGTTTTTGTTGCCCTTGGTTGTTTTGGTTATGTTGACTTTCTTGCCCCTGGTTTGTTTGCTTTTCTCACGTTTGGTTGTTGGCTTGGTGTTGTTGCTATTGTTTTAATCTTGGGTGTTGGAGTCCCTTTTTAGAAATTTGTAATCTTTAGTAGATTTGAGCTGTTGGTAAGATGCCCAGGAACATATAGGAATAAAGAAGAATGATTAGGACGAATTTTCATTATGCTTCAATTGTGACACAATCTTTCTACAATGTTTAATATTTTTTGGCTACACAAATTGTGAAATTGATGGGAAGATGCCTACACACCAACCTAAAAGTTCAACCTGTAATGAGCCAAATGGTCAATAAGAGAGTTGGAACATGAGATCTAGAGTTTGAAAGAGAGTTTACACGAAGAATAGTTCATGGTTAAGCATGCTGATTAATTGATGTCAACATTTCATTACTATTACTAACTTTGTGTTCTTGAGAGAAAATAAAGGAAAGATAAGTTAAACTTATGTATATTTTTTCAAGTTTAAAAAATCTTACATATTCTAATATTCTGATAATAAAATAACATTATCATTATATGATTTTTTTTAAACTTAACTATTATAAATAAATAAAGTATTCACTATATTTATTTGGAATAAAGGACAAATAGAGTATGAATATTGCACCATTAAATCGTGACTTTGTATATTACCATAAAATAGGTGTTAATAATATACATGAATTGGTGCTCTACAGACCATTATTTTAACGATATCATGGTTCATGCACTCCTTAAAAAACTTGAGAATATAATGTAATAATTTAAATTGCTTTTGTGTTCATAAAAAGCGATTTGAGAGATTGTTTGGATTGTGAGATTGGTTGATATAATTTGAAAAGCAATTGATATTAATATTTTTTTAAATTCAAACATAATTGCAATAACTACCATCGTAGAAACAATACCGTTTATCCAATCAAGTAGTTTAAAATGATATTTATAGTATCTTCTCTAATAAATAAAGATTTTTTTTAACAAATGTGACTCTTTAATGAGTTTTGACATTTGTTATTTTATGATATTTTTCAAATAAATAATATCCACATGTCAATTTATAGTTTTTTTTTTCAAATTTTAAAATTAAAAAGCCACATAATCTTATACTTATACATATGTAAAGTATGAAATCTAATAAATATTATAACAAATTACAATTAATAAGTTTCTTTAGTTCTTATTTCAAAGTTTTATTTTAAAAAATATTTATTATTTACATTTTAATATTTTATTTTTTTAATCAACCCGTGTAATATACGGGTTTTATAATATAATAGAATTGTGATGAGTTTTCTCTATAAAAGTGTTTAAAATTGTACATTTGTAATTTGTTGAAGCTGAAAGGCAATAATATCATCAGCCTAAAAAATTGTCTATGCGCTCAGGCCTGGTCCAGAACTCGTGTAACCTGGGCGGGCTGGGCCACTTTGAGGGGAAGGCTTGATTTTTTGTGAAACACAATTTGTTATTTACTTATTTACTTATTTATTTTGTTTTATTTGAAGATACTGCCATTTACAACGAGCCGCAGTCGGAGAGGAAACATCGGAAATGGAAACAACGGTTCAAATAAATTGCGACAACTCTTCGAGTATCCACGATTAGTTCTCAAACCACCTCAACATCTGAAGTTGCTCCCTCTTCGTTTTCAACCAGGCAAGCTATTTCACTTCATCTCGATTTGTGCGTTTTTGAAAGGATTATTTGATGTTTATTAGCTCATGTCCAGTGGTCGACAGGGCCTTAATAACTCATTGCAGTATTTTACTTTCAGTTTTCGTCGATACTAAGCACTAAATTGTTTTTTTCCTGCATATTGTTCCTTTACAATTTTGCTAAATGAAAGATGTATATAAAGGGATTTTAGTAACTTTATTTGGTTAACTAGGGTTTGATTAAATTTGGTATTTTGGTTTAATGTAAGGTTTTGGATACCTATATAACTAGTGTATCTTTTGTTGAATTTGCATTTACAAGGGATCTTGATTATTTTTTTTTTTCCTTCAAATGCAGCGATGACTAAGGCAGGGAGTGTGTCCAAAAGCCAAAATCGTGGTGATGGATGTAGCAGGAAGAGGTCCATGACTCGTGGTGCAGCACCTTGGTCAGATCTTGACTATCATTTGCTTTATTTAGTTATGATGCAACTTGGAGCCTTTGATTTTGTTGCATTTAGTGGAGTTTGTAAGTCATGGAGGTCGGTTGCACTCTCTAACAAAACAAGGTTTATGGCATCTACACCACCCATTTCCATATGGATTTCTGAGCAGGGTAATAAGAGAGAGTACACCCTACAAGACTTTGATGGAAGAGAGTTCAAATTTCGCATTCCCAAATCCAGTGGCAAGACCTGTGTTGGAGTAACTTGTGGTTATTTGGTCTTGTTCGGGCTAAAGCCACGTGAGTTTTGGCTTATGAATCCTATCACAAGGCATGGACTTCGTTTCCCCAAAGTCCCCAGGGATCTTGAACCGGTACCTGATGAAGAAGAAGCTGATGAAGTAAGAGTCAGGGCTATTCTAGTCTTTTCCCCTTCAATATCTTCGTGGGTGCTTGTTGTCTTATGTAGATGCACCTCCGAAATATGGTTTTCAATAGCTGGTAAAGCAGAATGGGATTATGTCTCCTCCCCTTCCGGCATCATTGATGTGCATGATTTCAAGGGGAAGATATATGCAATTGACATCAATTCTCGTTTATATGAACTGGGATTTGATCCAGAGCCCAAACTGATGTTACTCAAAACCAAGAATATTCTGGACTCAGACATGGTATTTATGGAGTTTGTATGTTCTGGTGAAAACCTCTATGCTATGGAATGCTTTTCTTTTGATGAGTATGAGGTTCATGAACTAGATTTTGGTGAAATGAAATGGGTGTCTCCAAATAAAAAGACAATGGAAGAATATGCATTTTTTGCTAGCGACTTGAAGCATAGTGCTGCTATCAAACGAGAGTTGTGGTCTGACTCTTGGTTGCAGTTTTACAAGAAAAGTGCTTACAATTATAAAAGTGGAAATGGCGTGTTTTTTAATGCAGACGTATGGTACTTCCCTCATGATTGTTTGAAAGTTGATCTCAAACAAAAATGATAGTATTAAGTCTTTGTCTATGCATATGTTGCAATTTTTTTGGTTTGTTGTTACCTGTTAGTTTTCACTCACTCTATGGTACAAGGGGCACAATGTGTCAACTATGTCTTTCTTTTGATGTAATTTGATGTCCATTTGCTTTGAATATTTGGATCTCATGTCTTTGGATTACTTTGATCTATATTTGTGCTGACCACTTTTTAAGTGGAAAATTATTTATAACATATAGAACAAAGGATTCGAAACAAGGATTTACTCTGCCCAAAGACTGGTTAAAAATGACAACATGCAATTAGAAGGTCAGGATTGTTAGACTGTGTTTAACATATAGAACAAAGGATTCGAAACATGGTTTGTTAGATTAGGTTATTCAATATATCCTTTAGAGTAAATTACACAAATGGTCCTTGTGGTTAGGGTTAGTTTGTGTGTTCGGTCCATAATTATTTTTTAAACTCGGAGCAGACTTATGGGTTGATTTTGTTTCGGAATTAGTTTCTATATATTGAAAATGATTGTTATGCCCTTTCTTCTTATTTTTTTAGCTTGTTTATTATTGCTTTTATTTTTTAGGAATATTAAGTTAAATGAGGTGTTCCTCGCCTTTACCCTTTCCTGGAAAGATCATCACCACCATCGCTAACACCCCCAACTCGCCATCACCAACATTCTTGGCCGGAAAACCCCCACAAAATATATACATGTATCTAATAATACAAATATGGGAATCGAGGAATCATTTCTAATAAAGCAAAAAAACCTTCAACTGTATAAACACACAAATGAGGAGAATATTATTTTGGGATGGTAGTGAATGGGAATCCGCTATGTTTTTATACTTTCTTTTTGGCTAGCTAGGCTAGAGAGCTATGTTTTTATACTTTCTTTTTGGCTAGCTAGGCTAGAGAGCGAACAAACCTTTGTGTCCACCTACAGTTGTTATTATTATTATTATTTTTGTTATTTATATCTAACTGGATTCTGTTGGGTTAATCGGTTGGTTCAACGGGTCACGGATTGGATCCAGTTAACAATCCTGAAGTGTTGGATCGAGTCATGCTAAAATAACAGGATAAAACCCATGTTTTAGGAGCTGCACATAAGAAATGGTCAAGTTTGACCAAGTTTATAGGAGATACGAGATTAGCATGTGCATGTTTATTTTTAATTATAAATAGGTGTTATTTTCCTTTTGTCTCTCGTCCTTTTTGTTTATCAGAATAGTGAAGCTTCACCATATTTTTGTTGCAACTACGTGAGTAGTGTGTGTGTGTGTGTGTTTTGTTAAGGACATGTGCCAACAATTGGTATCAAAGCTTAGGGCTAGTGAAGAGGAACAAGGCCTGTTTGAGAGTCGACTTCCGAAGGGGAGGAGCCTTTGGGTGGGGGGTTACCATCACAACGGAAGTCGGGTGGTTGGTAGTGACCATTTTGTTGTGAGGAGCAGAAAACTGAAGGTCTTTTCACACAAGCAGGTTCAAGATAGCAGAGGCTGTGAAAGGTGCTGGTGTTTGTCGATGGTTAATGGTAGAGAAGGTGTTTAGTTGGTGGGTTTCTTTGCCGACTGTCTTTAGTTTTGGTGGTGTCCGACAAGGTGGTGATTCTGGTGGTAGGTTGTGGGTATGTCATCGGAAAATGGAGAGAGTTACCGAAGTTGCATAAGAAAACGAAAGGAAAAGATCCGTCAAAGCATGTGGCTTTGGGTTTGTTTCGTTTTGCAGGTGAAAGAAGACTGTAAAAGCGGGTTGCTTTGTTTTCTTGATCGGTGGGAAATTGAAGGCTCTTGTGTCACAAGAGTGTTATGCGCAAACGGGTTCTGTGTGGTAACAAACAATAGCCGGGTGTAGAGGACTTTGGACGTGACTGAGGTGAAGGTCGGGTGTCTGGGAAAAGTCGGGATTGGGTGAAGACTTTGGACGTGACTGAAGTCGAGGTTGGGTGTCCAGGAAAAGTCGAGAATCATGATGGTTCGAAAAGAAGGCGATTAAACGCAACTAGAAGTCAATGATGTGAACAACCGATTAAGGGAGTGATTGTTGGGTAAATCGGTTGGTTCAATGGGTCACAGATTGGATCCAATTAACAATCCTGAAGTGTTGGATCGAGTCATGCTAAAATAACGGGATAAAACCCATGTTTTAGGAGCTGCACATGAGAAATGGTCAAGTTTGACCAAGTTTATAGGAGATACGAGATTAGCATGTGCATGTTTATTTTTAATTATAAATAAGTGTTATTTTCCTTTTGTATCTCGTCCTTTTTGTTTATCAGAATAGTGAAGCTTCACCATATTTTTGTTGCAACTACGTGAGTAGTGTGTGTGTGTGTGTTTTGTTAAGGACCTGTGCCAACAGATTCCACACGAAATTCGCAACATTTTTTTTATTATGTGTTTGACTAAATGTAGGGATTCATTTATTGATGAGGCATTTAAATATTTTTGTTATAGAAAACTGTGTAAAAATTGTCAAAAATTTTATCCACGGAGACAAAACTGTAAATTTGGTCCCTGTGGTATTTAAAAAACTTTGGATAAGATCCAAAAAGTTTTCGACTTGCATGGAAGGTCCAAAATCAAGAATTTTCTGTGATTTTGGTCCAAAAAAACTTGAAAAGACGGTTATGCCATTTTATTTTATTTTTTTCCTTTTTTATAATTATTTTAATACTATTTTGATTAAAAAAACAAAAAACAAAAACAATTAGCTACCAACCACCCCACCATACTCTCTCTTCTTCTTCATCATCTATCATCTACAGATCGAGGAAAAAAACCCAGATTTTTACAATTTTGCTACTAGATTATACACATAAGTTGACCCCAAACAATCAAATTCTTCAATTAATTTCCCAGCTTAAAAAACCAATCGTATTCCTCTCAACATGTTCAATAAGGTTAAACTTCTTCTTCTAATCTATCTTTGATGACTGCAACATACTCTAGATTCCTTCTTGGCTGAACAATGAACTCATTCCCGATTCCTTCACTTTTCTCTTCTGATATGTGTTTGTATTTTAGAAGTATTTCATTTCCAGAACCTCAGTAAAGATTCTTTTCTTTCATATATTGAAATATCTGAAGGTACTTTTCTTTCAGGTGTTTCATCGAGCACTTGGAGTGCATCGTTTTCCTTTTTTTTTTTCTGATATATTTAGAAGCATACGATTCCAATTTTCTTTCCTGAGACATCCAATTCAGCAAATAGATGAAGATGTATAAAAATAGGAATACAAAATTAAGGAGTTGGAACTAAAATAAGGGAAAATTATAAGTGATTTGGATGCATTAATTGTGTCTTCAAAGATAAGGCTGATGGAGAAGCGACTACAATTTCATCCCACCCTTATTTGATCTTCATTCTTGCAATTAAAGGTGTTTTTTTTCTTGCTAATCTTACCCCTCTTTGTGGAAATCAAAATCCCTGAAGATGAGATGATGTAAACTGAAACCCAGAAGAATATTTAAACAAATGTCAGAGAAGATGAAGCGGTGGCTGAGCGATGTCATCAGATGTCTTGACTCCTAGAACCAACACCTCTATTAGCAGGTTTCGTTTGTGAGAGATTTGATTTTCAGGATGTATATGTGAGAGGTTTCAGTTGCAGGTAAAGGTGAGGAAGAAGAAGATGGGAGGGGGTGGTGATGAACATTCATCAATGATATATGTGAGAGTGTGTGTTTATTGTGGAGAGAGAGAGAGAGAGGTGGGTGGGTGGGGATAATCCTTTTCTTTCATTTTTTAAGTTAAAATGGTATTAAATTAATTATAAAAAATATAAAAAAGAAAATAAAATGGCATAACCGTCATTTCAAGTTTTTTTGGACTAAAATCAAAGAAGTTTTTGATTTTGGACCTTCCATGCAAGTCCGAAAGGTTTTGGACCCTATCTAAAGTTTTTATGAAACCACAAGGACCAATTTTGCAATTTTGTCATCCCACGGACTATACTAGAGATGATGGTGGGACGGAACCGGTATCGACCAATTTCATTCCCGATTTTTCAATTATCGAATTTGATCGAAAGTCAATCCCGAATATCATATCGAATTGAATTGTGTGAATGCAATTCTATTTCATATTAGAAATAAACTAAAATAGATAAAAGAAAACTGAAAATCCTATGCTAATAAAAGAGTAGTTTTTTTTGCCAAATGTCACAATATTAGACCTCCTAATTAATATGATGCCACTTGTCATTCTATTAATTCTCTATTTTAAATTGATTAAACCTCTTAATTAATATGATTTTATTTGTTTAATATTTATGAAAAAATAACTCCATATATTTATTTGAATTAATGATTATAATTTTACATAATTAATAAATATATCTTTTAATTAATAACTTATTTAAAATTTTATATAAAATAAATGATTAATAATTTTGAATTTTTTACAAGTTTAATAATTTTGTAACTGTGGTCCCAGGGGTTATAAACTAGTAATAATAATATATTCCTGTGGGACCCTTTTTTTTTCCACATTTTAACCTATTTCAGGATACTACCATTTATAACAAGCCGCTACCGGAGAGGATAAGAGGAAACATCGGAAGTGGATGCAACGGGTAAAAAACATGGCGACAACTCTTCGAATCTCATCGATTAGTTGATATTTTAGGTCGCTCGGATTTCTCTCACTCACTTCCTGCTCGAAGTCTTCTACCTGATTTTTGCGAACCTCCTCACCCAGCATCTCTTCCCACGTATCCTCCCATCCCTCAATTATCGAACTCGTATGCCCCGTCCCTTGACTTAAACGTGGCTGCAAAATCTTCATCTTTTGTTGATGTAGATGAATGCTCTTCATCCAACGAGATTGGGAAACTCATACAGGTAGGCAATGATGTGGGATTCCAGATTACTGTTGAAAATGTTGGCATCTTGGACGAAAATGACCCCAAAGTGGTCGAAGGAGCTGAGGATACAAGCAGTATTCAATGAATGCCCTAAGTCTAAACATAAGGGGGATAGGTGAATCCTATAAGGTGGAATGGATTAGAAAGCTCAAGCATGTGCATCAGATTGATTTTATTGGGATTCAAGAAACAAGAGTCATGGACTATAATGGAATCCATTTTGCTGGTTGTTGGGGGTCTACACATTTTGACTTTGATGCAGTAAATCCTACTGGTAGATCGGGTGGTCTAGCTTGCATCTGGGATCCATATATTTTTTCTAAACTCAACAGTATTAGAACAAGGAACTACATCGCGATCTCTGGTCATTGGAAAGGTGTATCAGGTGTGACTACAATTGTGAACGTTTATGGACCTCAATCCACCACAGAGAAACGAGCACTTTGGTCTGAACTCACATCCTTGAAAAATGAGAATGCAGGCACTTGGATCTTTCTTGGTGATTTTAATGTAGTCTGATTTGCGCATGAAAGGTTCAACTCCGTTTTTTACAGATTATCAGCTAGAGATTTCAATCAATTGATCGTCGATGCAGGCTTGCATGAATTCAATATGGGAGGTTTGAAATTCACGTATATGCGTGATGATGGCCACAAATTGAGTAAAATTGATCGGTTCCTTGTTTGTTCAAACTTCATTAATTTACAACCGCTTACTTGTGTCACTGCATTGTCTCGGGAATATTCTGATCACTCTCCCCTTATTCTAAAACCTTCAGCCGGTTATTTTGGGCCTCCCTCGTTCCGACTATTTAACTCTTGGTTGCTAAATGACGAGTTCAATGTGTTGTTCAAAAGTTCATGGGAATCCTTTCAGGGTTTTGGCACTCCGGATCGTCTCCTCGCTGCAAAGCTCAAATTCGTTAAAAATGTAATTAGAGGTTGGAGCAAGCAAAAATTTAGTAATGAACATTCAACTTTATTTCAACTCAAAAGGAAGGTGGAAGTCTTGGACTCGATTGCTGAATACCGGGTACTTACTGATGTAGAACGATTGTCAAGGCAGGAAGATATGCATAAAATTATGGAGCTTGAGCGGTGTGTGAAACTTGATCTTCAACAGAAAGCCAAAATCAAATGGGTCATTGATGGTGATGAAAATTCTCGGTTCTTTCACGGCAGTCTCAAACATAAGAAACGAAAAAATAGAATTCATGGCCTCAACATAAATGGTGAATGGAACACAGATCCGCTGGCAATTAAATCTGAAATTTTCAACTTCTTTGCTGACAAATTTCGTGAGCGTTGGCCTATCAGACCAAAGTTTCTTAACAATAATTTTAAGTGAATTTCTTTAGCCCAATCCTCCTTTCTTGAATCGGAGTTCTCTATTGAAGAGATCAAATCTGCTGTTTGGCATTGTGGTGGGGATAAGGCACCTGGACCGGATGGGTACACCTTCAAGATCCTAAAAGCAAATTGGGATTCGATTGGGGAGGATATAATTCGTTTTGTCAAATACTTCGAATTCACTGGATCTCTTGCTGAAGGTTGTAACTCATCAAATATCACTCTTATCCCAAAGGTGTCTGATCCATTAACCCTCAGTGGTTACCGCCCCATCAGTCTTATAGGTTGCATGTATAAAGTGGTGACAAAATTACTTGCAAACCGATTAAAGCAAGTAATCGGGTCAGTGGTGGATGATGTACAGTCGGCTTACATTCAAGGCATACACATACTCGATGGACCTCTGGCGATGAATGAATTGGTTTCATGGGCAAAGCAGCAAAAGAAAAAATTGTTTCTATTCAAGGTCGACTTTGAAAAAGCTTTTGATTCAATTAACTGGGGATATTTGGACTGTGTAATGGATCAAATGAATTTCAGGTGTAAACGGAGAAAATGGATTTCAAGTTGTCTATCCTCTGCAAAAGCTTCTGTCTTGGTAAATGGCTCTCCAACCGATGAATTTCAAATATCTAGAGGGGTTCGTCAAGGCGATCCTCTATCACCGTTCCTCTTTATCTTGGTCATGGAGGGACTGAATATCGCTATAAAGAGTGCATGTGAAAAATCACTACTACGTGGGGTCAAATTACCTAGAGGTGGCCCCTTAGTTTCACACATTTTTTATGCTGATGATGTGATATTCACTGGGGAATGGGACTGTAATTGCATGAAAAACTTATCTCGTATCCTGAAATGTTTTCATATTTGTTCTGGGCTAAAAGTTAACTTCTTCAAATCATGTTTATTTGGTGTGGGAGTATCAAAGACAACATTGTCTGATACTGCTCAGGTTCTTGGTTGTTTACATGGAGAATTTCCATTTTCTTATCTGGGGGTCCCGGTTGGTGCCAACATGGCTCTGAAGAAGAACTGGAAGCCTGTTATAGATAAAATATCTTCTAAATTATCAAGTTGGAAGGCCACTTCGTTGTCGTTTGGTGGCCGCCTCACCCTCATTAAATCTGTCCTGGACAGCCTCCCTACATATTACATGTCTCTCTTTAAAGCTCCCGTGGGAATCATTGAGCAACTTGATAAGATCAGAAGGAGATTCTTATGGGGAGGCAGTGAGCTTAGAAAGAAAATTCACTGGGTTGAGTGGTCTAAAGTTATTGCGCCAAAATCGGAAGGGGGTTTAGGTGTTGGTTCGTTATTCGCTCAAAACATTGCCCTGTTAATCAAATGGTGGTGGAGAATTATGAATGACAAAGGAAGTTTATGGAAAGGTGTTATCATGAGCATTCACAATTTGTACAACAAACCGGCATCGTACATCGCGAGAAAAACATCAAATGGAGTATGGTGCAATATTTCCAAGGCTGTTAGAGCTCTTGATAGTCTGCATATTGATTGTAAGGATATTTTTGCCCTCACCCCAGGTTCGGATGTCAACATCTTATTCTGGAAAGATTCTTGGTGCAGTAACATTCCATTTCATCTCAAATTCCCTCACTTATATTCAATCGAAACAGTTAAAAACTGTTTATTGGGAGATAGAATTTCTGGCAATGGCTTTTCATGGATGTGGAGATTTGAACCATCTGGTTCAGAAGAATTAAGTGAACTGCTACAGCTATATACGGATATTGGTAACCTGAATACCGAGCAAAAATCCAAATTTGGGTTCAGTTTTTCTCTTAATCCTAGTGGTGAATATACTGTGAATTCAATGAGGAAATTATTGGAGTCTAAACTAAATCCTTTTAAAGGGGCGGCAATTTGGTGGTCAAAGATAATTCCTATGAAGGTGCGATGTTTTATATGGAGGTCGGTGTTAGGTAGAATACCGGTGGCTGAAACCTTGGCTGTAAGGGGGATAAATACCTCCAGTACCCTATGCTCTCTCTGTAACATAGAAACTGAAACGACTGATCATTTGCTCATTACTTGTGGCTATTCTAGAGTGGTGCAACATTGGATATTCAAATGGTGTGGATTGGATGACATTATGTTCTCAAGTGTTAAGAATTCATTGACTTCGCGACTACTTGGGGAAACTGTCCTAAGAAAAAGGAGATCTTAATCACGGTGTTCTATTGCCTTGTTTGGAACTATCCAGGAATGACAAGATTTTCAAACATATTGGGTTAAATCCTACAAAAATCGCTGATAATATAATTTCGCTGTCGTACATATGGTGCAAGCATCGAGGTGGCATTAGTTGTGGAAATTGGGTTGAATGGAGCGTTTCGCCTTTCACTCATTTTTCATCTTAATTTTCATGTTTGCTCTTTTGTTCTTGTTTCCTTTTCATGTTTGTACTTGGTCTCTTTGTAGCTTCTTGCTATGAGAGAGATCCCCTTTTAATGATATTTGCTTTTTCTAAAAAAATAAAAAAAGTTCTTAATTAAACCAGCTCAACAGCTCATTTTCCTCCTTCCTCGGTTTCAATCAGGCAAGTTATTTCACAACAACGTCTCGACTTTGTGTAGTCTTTGAAAGGATTTGGATCTTTGTTAGATCATGTTAAGTGGTCGACAGAGCCATAATCACTATGTGCAGTATTTTACTTTCAGTTTTTGTCGATAACAAGCACTAACTTTTTTTTTTTCTTTTTCTGTATATTGTTTTTTTGACAAATAAAATTCATTTCTATTTTAATGTGGTTCGGTTTTAAATGCCAAAATTAAAGACTGTGGTTGCGTATCGCTCAATTAGAAACCTAGGATTGATCGATTTCAAACTTATATGATCATGTTTTCTTATATTAATTTTTCTATTAGTTTACCTTAGTTTCTTTTGACTTTTTCCCTTTCATTTTGGTATTATTAATTTAGATTAGACATGTGCTGATTTATACTTGCGTATATGCTTACTAATGTAATCATGAAATAGATATTATTCGTGTTTTTGTCCTAATTTTCTGCTTAATACTATAATTTTTAAATTTTGGTAATTACTCATAACTCATATGATGATATGAAACTGATTATCTTCATAGGAATGTGCATAGAAAGTGCTTTAGTTAGTTTATTGATTATCTAGGGTTTGATTAAATTTGGAATTTTGGTTTAATGTAAGGCTTTGATTACATGTAACAAGTGCTTTTTTCTCATTTAAGAATCCTATTAGTTATGTTTGTAGCCTTATACCCTGTTTGTAGGTAGTGTATCTTATGTTGAATTTGCATTTACCAAGATCTTGATTATTTATTATTTCTTCAAGTGTAGTAATGAATAAGACAAGGAGTGTGTCCAAAAGCAAGAATCGTGGTGATGGATTAGGCACGAAGAGGTTCATGACTGGTGCTACAGCACCTTGGTCAGATCTTGACCCTCATTTGCTTTATTTAGTTATGATGCAACTCGGAGCCTTTGATTTTTTTGCTTTCAGTGGAGTTTGCAAGTCATGGAGGTCACTTGCACTCTCTAACAAAATCAGGTTTATGTCATCTAGACCAACCATGTCCATATGGATCATTGAACAGGGTAATAAGCGAGAGTACTCCATGAATGACTTTGATGGAAGAGAGTTCAAATTTCGCATTCCCAAATCCAGTGGCAAGACCTGTGTTGGATTAACTTGTGGTTATTTGGTCTTGTTTGGGCTAAAGCCACGTGAGTTTTGGCTTATGAATCCTATCACAAGGCATGGATTTCGTTTTCCCAAAGTCCCCAGGGACCTTGAACCTAATCGAGACGGAATCAGGGCTATTCTTGTCTTTTCACCTTCAATATCTGCGTGGGTGCTTGTGGTCTTCCGTAGATTCCTCTCTGAAATATGGTTTTCAATAGCGGGTAAAGGGTCATGGAGTTATGTCTCCTCTGAGGAAGGCTTCTTTGATTTACATGAATTCAAGGGGAAGATATATGCTATAGACACCGATGCTTGTTTATATGAACTGGGACTCGATCCGGATCCCAAACTGACGCTACTCAAAATCAAGAATGTTCTGGATCCAGACTTGAGGTTACCGGAGATTGTATGTTCGGGTGAAAACTTTTATTTTATGGAAAACTTTTGGGAATATGTGTACGTGGTTCACGAACTAGATTTTGATGAAATGAAATGGGTGTCTCCAAATGAAAATACAATGGATGAATATGCCTTTTTTGTTAGCGAGTTGAAGCATAGTGCTGCTATCAAACGAGAGTTGTGGTCTGACTCTTGGTTGCCATATTACAAGAAATATGGTTTCAGATATATAAGTCGAAATGGCATGTTTTTTAACAAAGACATATGGTATTTCCCTCATGATTGTTTGAAAGTTAATCTCAAACATGTATGATGTTAGTCTTATCTTTGCATATGTTGCAATTTATGGTTTGGTGGTTAGTTGTCACTCACCCTTTGCTTCAAGGGGTACAATGATCAATTATATCTTCCTTTTTAAGCAATTTGATGTTCACTTGTTTTGAATATTTTGATGAATACCATTTTCAATTCCATGTTTTGGATTATTTCCTTCAGTATCTGTGTCAACTACTTTTTAAGTTGCCATCATTTGGATGAATCGGAACTTAGATATAGTCTGCCCAAAGCCTAATGTGATGATTACCAAGAAAATGAAATTGTGCAATTATAAGTTGTAGTTATGCTAATTAAAGAAACATATTAGTTGTAACTACACATTTTATAAGAAGTCACTTGTCCACTTTCAAAACCATCTATTCACATATTTTTTTATGAGAACCATATGTTGCAATTATAAGTTGTAGTTATACTAATTAATAAGAAACATGGGAGTGTAGTGGTTGATGAGTGAAACTATAGCTATGAGGCATAGGGTTCAAATCCTAGGACACCCAAAATATTGTTAGTGTTTCGTGATTGAGCTCATATTAGGACAACCAAAATATTGTTAGTGTTCCGCAATTGAGCTCATATGTGAGCTATAGGTTGATGTGTGCTATTTTGTTTACCTCATGTTTTAGGCAATTTATATTTTTGTAGGATATTGAGAGAAATATCATTTATTACTTATTGACAAAACTGTGAAAATTTGGTTTTCATTTTTTTCAGGAAAAACGTCCGAACCATGAAAATTTGGATGAATGGTGTCAGTAAGTTTGCTTGCGGTTTTGGTTCACAAAAGACTTTTTACCCTTCATATATTTATTTTGGTTATTTTAAGAATTTTTGTAATATTTTTATAATATTTAATAAATATTAAGAAGAAAGGGTCTCTCTCTCTCTCTCTCTCTCTCTCCTGGCGACTTTTTTCATCAAATCCTCTTTCATTGACCAAATTTCAGTTTAACTCTCTCTCTCTCTCTCTCATTGAGACGTCGACAACTAACCTCCTTCCTTACAATATTTATGGTATCTGGTTCGATATTTATGTGTAAAAGGAAACAAATTCACCGGAGACTTGGTTGTGTTTGATTTCCCCAACTTAGAGTACTTAGATATGTCTGCAAACACTTTCTCATTTGGGTTTCTTTCATTTCTTGATTGCTCGAGTTTATAGTATCGTTCTTTAGCTGCAAGAATTTCAGACTGGTTTTCATTCCGAGTTTGGATGGGTCGATCAACACAACACTGAAGACTCTTCACCCACCTTGACCACAAATCTTCCTTACTATTTTTTCTTTCTCTTTTTATCTCCATTCACGAAATAATACCTAATTATACCTGTGAAGGATTATGATTGCGAGATCCTTTACTATCCGGGGAAGGCCAACATGGCGGTCGATGCTTTCAGCTGCAAGGCTGTTGCGACCCCGATCAGAGATATGAGTTTGAGGATGATAGTGATTACTCCACTTTTAGAGCAGACTTGAGAGGCTCAGATTGAGGCTATGAATGAGGAGTACCAAAAGAGTGAGTGCATTGTGGTTCATGTGGCTTCCTTTGAATATGATAGCTAAGGGTTGTTGACCCTTCATCAGAGGGTGTTGGTTCCGTACCGGGGTGGTGCACAACTAGTTTTGATGGAAGAGGCGCACAAGTCGAGATTCTATATTCATCCCGGAGTGACAAAGATGTATAGAGATCTCCGTCTCGATTAATGGTGGTCATATATGTAGCTGGATTTGGCATGGTATGTGGAGAGGTGCTTGACTTGCAGGAAAATCAAGGTCGAACATCAGCGACCTCACGGCAAGATGCAACTGTTAGACATTCCCATTTGGAAATGGGAAGAGATTACTATGGATTTAATCACGAAGTTGCCTTGGACAACGCGCATAGTGGATTCGATATGGGTCATCGTGGATTGATTGACTAAGAGCATACATTTCAATCTGATTCAGGAGGGTATCTCTACGGAGAAGTTGGCCGACATCTACATCAGGGAGGTTGTGGCACGACATGGGGTGCCGATTTCAGTGGTTTCAGACATGGATGTATGGTTTACTTCCAAGTTTTGGAAGCGGTTTCACGAGGAGTTGGGTACTCGATTGCATTTCAACACGACTTTCCACTGGCAAATTGACGGGCAGAGTGAGCGGAATATCCAAACCCTAGAGGATATGTGTAACGACCCAAAATTTCAAGGCCAAAAATTTCATTTTTGAATTAACGCATTTAATAAACATTTTACCAAAACCTTGTCAGTAAAACATTTCATACAAAGTCATAATGTTGTATTTCAAACCATAACATCCTAAGTATTAAAAATCAGAGTACAGTCTCAAAAACTTCTTGCAGAAACATGTGTGTGTGTGTGTGTGATGCGCTGCTACACCGTCGGCTCTTTCCCCTTCGACGAAGAGGTACCTGAAACCAAAACCAAAACTATAAGCACAAAGCTTAGTGAGTTCCCCCATCATACCATACAATATCGTCGGTATCTTTCAACCGGTAACCTTCATCGGTATCTTTCAACCGGTAACCATCATCGGTATCTTTCAACCGATAATCAACATTGGTATCTTTCAACCGGTAACTGGGGACTATTTCACCCCTACCACTAGCATACAATCAACAGATATAAGCATACAGTCAGGCATATCCGGGTACTGACCTACCCTTGGGTCCTAAGGACCACTGTCAGGGAAACTAATCCCTACCATACACATAACATACTATCCAGATAAACCTCATAACCAACACATAACCAGACTAAGATAATTATCACAAAGACCATTATCTTTTAAATACCCCTTTTTGGTGGGCCGGCATTGTGACCTTAGACCCACCCCTACTGGAAGGTAACTCACCTCAATGTCGTGCAGTGTCTGAACTATCCTCGGCGTACAAATCGACCCCCAATTAAGCCCCTCTAGTTTAATTAATTACATTTGATCACAGAATTAATTCTTAATTAATTATTGACCAATATTAATTAAACAAATATGATTTCTCCTTTAATATATTATTCTTATAATATATTAACAAATCATAATAACCTCTTTCTCTATTATTTATCCAGTCAAGTTGCTTTGGTGAAGGCAACCCAAAAGGACCATACACAACCGGGTCAAGTACTTACCAAATATGGTTACGGGCTTAGACACTAATCCAGCAGATTCTCATTCCTTCATCCTCATAGCTTTGAACTCACTCTTGAGTTTGTGCACCCTTGCTTTCTGTAACCGATCAGCACCTAGGTATCGAATCTTCAATGACTCCCATACCTCTTTTGCTGTTTTCTTCTGCGCGACTTGTAGAATAACATCATCAGGTAATGCGTGAAAAATAAATGCTTGAGCCTTCTTTCTTTTATTCTTATCTACATCCACACTAGCTGGTTCTTCAATGGACTCCCATACTCCCTGGGCATCCATGATCGCCTCCATCTTTATCACCCATGTTGTATAGTTCGTGGTTGTCAACATCGAGCACTGGAACGACATACTTCCATTCTCCTTTCCTTGTTGTGTTTCTAGCTACATCCTTTTAAACTGAAGATACTTGGGCATGAACTACAAGGAGCTCTTATACAAAATGTTGGCGACCAGTCCCTATTGGATCAACGAGTTCACACCACAAGTGATACACACAATAAAGATGGAGATTGGTTTTTCTGGAACCCACTGGTTCTTATGGAATTAAAAAGATAAAAAAACGATTACAAAGGATGGTTTAAATACTAAAAACAAATAACAGATAAGCGACTTTGATGCAACTACTGCATGTGCTTTTACTAGAATGGCATCATGCCACTTTATTCTCCTAAAGACTTGGTCCCCAATAGACCAGTTCAACTTTATTTTAAACTCTTCAATGGCTACTTTAGAATTATTCTAACAGAATCATCCTCCTCCTTCTATAATTGCATTCGCATGTAACAATAAAAATAGAATAAAAAATAGAAACGAGACCCACGAAAAAATAAGTTCTCTCAGTCATTGGCCAATATTAGACGCATGAAGCAAAAAAAAAAAAAATTATAACGGTGGTGATGAACGATACCTACAGCATTAGGAAGTGGTGGTGGTTGATTGGAATCAACCATGACAACAGCAAGTCGATGGTGGCAGTGGGTGTTTGGTGATGACAACGGAGCTCCGGCTGCCTCATTTTCCTTTTCTGCAGGCGAGAACGAAGGGAGAAAGGGAAGATGGTCAAAGAAATGAAGGAGGGCAGTAGCTGCAATGGTGGTTGGTTTTCTGAGGGTTTAAGGTGGCATACAAGCCACCAGTTTGTGGGTATTATACCGAGAGCAAGAGAGATCGAGAGAGTGAGGGAAAATGAAGAGTGTTTGAATGCTTTTCCTTTATGCTCTAAGGTTTTGTAAGCTACACTTTTATAGAAATGGAAGATGAAGTTTGAATGGGTGATGTTAGACACTTCACTGAGCATTTTTTTCATCCATTTTGTGCTTTGTACTTTAAGTCAAGATGGAAAGCCTTATGGTCCTCCATTCTCAAAATAGAGAAATAGTTTATAGAAGACGGGTTTGGAAGGTAGTATATATATATATATATATATATATATATATATATATATATATATATATATATATATATATATATATATATATTGTGTGTGTGTGTGAAAATATGTATTCATGGAGGTTTAGCTCTTGGCGAGAGAGACAACGAAGATGAAGGAAGGGATTGAATGATTGAGATTCAAAATTAGATAAAGATTTGATTCATAATGTACTAGGATTATGTTAAGAAGTTCCCTGATTTTGTGGGATTGATTAAAGATTTCGTTAAATCTATAATGCAATTGCTAAATGATTTGGGAATAGATTTCCTGATCTATAGGGACGGTTTAGTATAAGGTTAAGAGGTATATCCTTGATTTAAATTCGAACTGAAAGCTACAGTTATAAGATTGAAGGGTAGAAAGGTAATTTAAGTTGAAGGGAAAATGGGTTAAAAGAATGACACGTGGCGGTAATTGTACTGTTTGTTTAGTTTTTTATTATTTGAAAATAAAGAAACTATTTAAAGATCAATCAAAATTCATTCGATTTTAGGGGCGGATGTATGTGCATTATTTTACAATTACGATTTTCTAATGTACATTTTGTTGTTTGCAGTGCTAAGTTGCTAACACAAGTAGATGCTTGACAACCATTTAAACTTTATCAAAATTCAATCAACGCTTTAGCTTTATTATCTAATGTTCTATTTATTAAACAAAAGGAGATATAGAAAGGAACTGAAGTTTTGCTTACAACTCTCACGGACAAAAATTAAGTAACTTTGAGATATTTGTCACCTCTTGTGTTCCAAACTATCTAATTTTTCCGCTCATCCCAAATGTCTACAATTGAATAATATAACTTTAGAAAATCCTTAATGTTTACTATATTTTAAACAAACTATATTGTGTGAGTGAAGACTATGCTCGAACAATAATATAGATCAAGATTCAAGAGTACACATAGTTTCTTAAAAACTGTCAATGTTTCATTTTAGCCCCTGCACTTTAACATTTGCTGAAACTTTCCTATAATCCATTTTCTGTAAACTATGAATACTTTCATGTTACTTCAAGCTATTTCAATCTATTTTTTGTGTGTGAAAACTATACTAGAACACATAATAGGAACCAAATACTTGGTTCTAATCTCAACTATTTTAGGGTACTGGTCACAAGTCTACACATCAAACATGACTATATATAGAGTTAATGAGCAATATTTTGCTTTATGTTTGTAAAAGGATATCTGGTATCATTGTTTTATTATTTATATAGTAATTAATTTTTAAATTTTTTTTATTTAAATTGTTCACCCCGTGTATTACATGGGTTTTAACCTAGTGTGTATATATATATATATATATATATATATATATATATATATATATATATATATATATATATATATATACCTTAATAAATAAGAATGATTTTGTCACATGTCATCTTTTCCTTCATTTTGACACTTGTCATTTTCAAGATTTTTTTAAATTATTTAATATCCACTTGTCATTTTTATAGTTTTTTTTATTCAAATCTCACATATTAAATGTCACCTCATATAAATTAATTCTACCTTAATAAATAAGAATGATTTTGCCACATGTCATCTTTTCCTTCATTTTGACACTTGTCGTTTTCAAGATTTTTTTAAATTATTTAATATCCACTTGTCATTTTTATAGTTTTTTTATTCAAATCTCACATATTAAATGTCACCTCATATAAATTAATTTTATTAATATATTAATTAATTAATTAATGTACATAATAACTTTTTATTTTTGAATTTCTTTTTCTATTAATATATTAATTAACGTATATGTATATTAATGTAGATAGTACATTCCATTTCTAAACTCATATTAATTAATTTTATTAGTATAGATTAATTAGGACCAAATTATATAAATAGTCCATACGGTTTACCAAAAGGTTACAAACTTAATCGTTACATATTTTTTATAAACATGGTCTTTGTGGTTGCCAATTTTTTTTTAATAAACCCATGTAATACATGGATTTCACACCTAGTATATATATATATATATATATATATATATATATATATATATATATATATATATATATATATAATAGAATACAATATAAATATAAATTACATTTATTTAATAAAAATTGGTTTGAATTAGACTATTAACCGGCATAAAAATTAGATAAGATTGGATTGTATTGATAGAAGAGAATAAAAAAATAGTTTTTAATGGAAAAGTTGAAATGGGTTGGGTTGGTAAATAGGGATGAACAATTTGTACAAAATCTTGATGTCATATAGATACCGAACCATACCGAATTTAAAAATATGGTATGATCTTAATCGACACTTGAAAATCACGAAATTCGGAATTCGATACCGTCGGTATCCGTACCATTCCCGGTACTAATAACTTTAATTAGGTACAGTATTTGGGATTAACTTTCGATAAAATTTGATATTTGGAAAATCAAAAATGATACCTGTGTACCGGTTCCATCCCAAGCTTATCGAGTGATAGTTGGAATTCTATTGAAAAATCTTTATTGAGTCATTTTTACATTAATTTCTTAGAAAAGTTTAAAACATCATTAAACAGTTTTTGAAAAGTAAGACCTGACTTCTCCGGCGACGGCCCTTCATATCCCCCCCCCAAGCGACGCTGCACTCTCCGCCGAGATCCCACCCCTGGTTCTTTGGTAACCCCACCCATGGTTCCTCAGCCCTCGTCCACATCACCCCTCTCTCCCAGCCTCCCGGTTGCCGTTCGTCGTGGCTGCAGTCCATCGCCTCCGCAGTTTATCACTTTATGTTAAACTGGCATCATCAAGGTTAATTTTAAATCTATTCTCTTCTTTAATCGATTATTTCCTTCCTCGCTTATTTTTTTAATTCTTCCTTCTCTTTATCGTCTCATGTTTCTGCTTTAAAACCCTACAAAATCAGAGAAAAATCCCCTGTATTATTTCTTCAAATAGCTTATGTTTTTCGTCTGAAATATTGATTTGTAGGTGGCATTATGATACAAATTTACACGAAAATGGGTTGCGGAAGCATATTTAAATTACGAACGTGTATATAATAAAACACGGCATTGGGCCTAACAAACCATGTAGTGGTCCTAGTTAAATTGTTAGTATATTTGCATGATATCACTATTACATAAATTAGAATCAATTGCTTAATTTTGAAGGGTGAATGATTCCCTTCTCCAAAAAGGAATAATAATAGAATCGAAAAGGAATAATACTAGAATGAACAAAGTAATGGAATGGGCTATTACATTCCATTAGGATCTTGAAGAATGTAAAGAGCCATTCAAACATCTTATTTGTTATGTACATTAAGGTGTATTTCTTATCATTAATTTGATCTTTGTTACATGGTTTGAGCGACAATCTTGTGGCAAAACTCAAACATACCAAATTGAGCCAGCAATGGAATGACTCATCGCCCTGGTGAACTATCATAGAAAAATAAAGTTGCCTGTCAGATCACCGTGATTCCTTTGATTTTGTTGTTACTAATATTAGTAAGATTGGGATTTCGTTGTACTTTCTGTTTCTGCAAGTTATCATAATTTGCTCTTTTTAGTTTACTTCCCATAAAAATCTGATATGAAACAATTTATATGTTTGGTTTTTGCCATTTCTGATTTGTTTGGTTTTCAAAGGATTGAGTTGTGTGTGTTTATGTATATTGCTGTAAATGTTTCCATTTGTTTACTTGTAGGAAGCAAGCATTCAATAACACTCTACCTCAATGGAGGCCTTATGCTATTTTTTTCCTGCAATCAATCCCATCGTTTACAACTTACAAGGTATGTTTCTTTATCATTGTATAGGTGAGTAATTATTTCGATCCTGATTTTCCAGTTGCAATCAAGACATCTTATATATTTCATATGGAGGTTTTACAACCTATTGCATATCATGTATTTGGGTTCCATAACCATTTTGCCATTATTTTTGTAGGAAAGTATTGCGTGAGGGGGTGTTGTACACATTTATTATGGATGATGAAGTTTCTTAGTATACAAATGCATACCTGAACTTATATGCAGCATTGAATCACTGGCGCAGCACAATGATCACGTGTGAAGTCACGTGCACTCACTGCATCTTGTTAAGGGGTATGATTGTAATTTCACCTTGAAATCGGACCCTAATATTATCCCTCAATTCCCATCTCATCTCTAGTATTTATTCTTGTCTCGAGTACAAACCCTAGAACTCCACCTTCAACGCCGTGTTACCATTGCAGGTATATTTTTCTCCTTTGGCTTCTTTATTTGAGTGTTTCCTCTTGTCGAGTTATCTTCTATGTGCACTCATCACCCTAGTTTTCATTATTAAAACCTTTTCCCTAATTTGATTTGAAGTTCAGGCTACAAAATCTAACTTAATTGTTAAAAGATTGATAAAATTTCTTGAGGATTTTATCCTAGAAATCCAATCATTTTCCTATAATCTGATTGTTTTTCCTCAATTTGGTTTTGACCTGATTTTAGTTTTTTGCCCTAGATTGAGTCAATGTGTTCTAGTCAGTTCAATTTGGTTAATTAGTGCCGGAGTTTGCACTTTACAGTTAATAAAGCTGCAATAATGTTTGCAAAATGAGCTTTTGGATCTCTATACGATGATTTAACGTTTCTGATATAACTCTTGGATTCTCACATGAAAATCGAGTTGTCATATAGGGAAAACTTGCCGCTAACAACCTTCGAAAAGGGCGTTTATTTTTTGGGTTCTTACCTTTCAGGTATCAAGTCCTAGTTGAAGGAAATTCATTTGATTTTGTTGCTTTTATGTGTTTTGGAAGATCAATTTACACTTTATCCTCTTCTCAGTGTAGTAGAGGATCATCTAAACCTATGATACTGTTTCTTTTATGTGTTCGGCATTACAATGAAAACTGCAAAAATGGGAACATTGCAGAGATGGAGAAAATGTTGAATATTTTGTATCTGTATATTGTGTTTTCCCGATGATTTTATACAGAAGAACATACATGGACTTAGGAAACTTTTAACTATGTGGAGTCAATGCTTTCCAGGATTCATTTGTTGAGACTATTTTTCAAACTAGTTCACTATCAATTCCTAATTTACAACAAAATTTTGGGAACTATTTAAGGAAACTAAATAGAATCATATCTCCATATTCTGAAAACTCCATCCTTCAGGTGGTTTGTAGATATCTTCTGTTTCTTGTTTGTGGATAATTTGTTATGATACTGCAAAACAACTTGAACTAGTTTGTATGACTGTAATATTCATTCACGCTATTTTTCTCTTTTTCTTGCAACCATTTGTAAAAATTCAGCTATTCGAGATCGGAAGGGTAACTTCTGTATATATTTGAATGCTAACAACTCTTGTATCTAGTATGAAATTTTCATTTACCAAGCTCCCGAATATTTATTTTACTTTTGCAGTATAGGAATGGCCAGGACAAGGAGCATGACCAGAAACCAGAATCATGATGATGTTGCATCATCATCTAGCAGGAAGAGGAGGGCCAGAAACGGTGGTGTGGCACCTTGGTCAGACCTTGACCATAATTTGCTTTTTTTAGTTATGATGCAACTGGGACTAATTGATTTTCTTGCATTCGGTGGTGTGTGCAAGTCATGGAGGTCACTCGCACTCAATAATAAGAAGATTTTTATGGCATCCAGACCACCCATGTCGATGCGGATCTCTAATCGTCCTTATAAGAAAGACTGTTACCTAGAGGACTTTGAAGGAAGAAGGTTCAAAACCATCCTTCCCCATGCTGCTGGCAGGATCTGTTTTGGAATAAGTTGTGGTTACCTGATCTTGTTCAGAAGGAAAACGAAAAACAAGGACTTCTGGCTTGTAAATCCGATCACAAGGCATGAACTTCATTTCCCTTGTTTCCGGTTTAATGTAGGTTCTGATCCAACAATAATCAGATGTATCCTTGTCTTTTCACCTTCGGTATCTCGGTGGGTGTTTTTGGTGTTGCGTTCATTCGCCAATCAAGTTTGGTTTTCTATAGAGGGTACACAAGAATGGAATGGTGTCTCCTCCACTTTCCCCATGATTGATTTACATGCTTTCAAGGGGAAGATATATACCATACACATGGGTTGTCGTGTATATGAAATGAGACTCAATCCATATCCCAAACTGACGTTACTCCAAACCATGAATTTTCCAAAGCCAGTCTTCGTATGTCCGGAGTTTCTAAGTTCGAGTGAAAACCTTTATGTCACGGATTGTAGGTTTAAAGATTCATACGACGTTTATCAACTAGATTTTGAGGAAATGAAGTGGGTGTCGTCGGGAAAAACATTAGAAGAATGTGCATTCTTTATTAACGGTTTCAAGTATTCTGCTGCTTTTAGATCAGAGGTGTGGGTTGATCATTGGTTGCTATATGAGAGATGTGCTTGCTTCTTTGCTACCGTTGATACAGGTCGAAATTACAGGCTCCTTATTTCAGGCATCTGGTACTTCCCCAATGATTGTTTGAACAAGAATCGCTTAGATGAATGATGACTTGGATCAGATGCACTCTTATCTTGGTTTTTATCTTTGCATATGTTGAACTTTTTCAAGATGTTCCATGAATGGATTTGGATTTTCAATTTATTGTTAAAAGATTTTGGTTGTCACTCAACCTTTGCTTTTAGCTATACAACTACCAATTATATGACCCTTTTATATGTTTTGGTGTCGTTTGCTTTCAAATCTGTGCCTACTGCATTATGTGTAGCACATTGGCACATGCTGTAATGAAGGACCATTTGATGTTATATTGCTGTGTATGCAACAATGTTTTGTTGAAAACATGTTCGTTCTTATTTCGTTATCAATGTTTGCAATATGCTGATAGTATGGCTGTTGTTAAACAACATCCATACCAAAGCATTGGAGTTGCAAATGTTAAGGAACATCATCATATTATATATGTTAATTTTTAAATAACTCGGTTTCTACATTATATTGTATTGTATCATAAGCAAATGTTTGTACATTGGAGGATTTACCGATTTAGTCTATTTCCTAGACTCTCAAGCAATCAATTCATAACTACAAACAAGAAATGTAGAACTAGTTATGGATACAAAATACAACAATATATGTACATTGTCAGACAAAATAATTTGAACTTCTCTGTTTGCTTCATTGTTGGTTATACAACAAAAAACCTTCTACATGTCTCTTGTTTTCCTAAGGATAATAGAGGTTGAACATATTAAGTTATCCATCTATATATAATAGGAAGTTTTTCAATTGATTCAAGTTTGTTTGTTGTCTTTTAGACTTTTCCTATTAATGAGATGATGGCGACCCATGTTTATACATATCTCTCTTCTTCGTCATAAGGATGCTTTCTAGCTACTACCTAATTGATTCTGAAGGAAGAAAGTTCCAAAACCATCCTTCCTAGTTTGGTTGGAAGCACCTATTTTGGCTCGACTTGTGGTTACTAGATCTAGTTCTGTAGAAAAAGGTGTGACATTTGGCTTGTGAATCCTAATACAAGGCATGAACTTCCTTTTCCTAGCTATTCTCTTGGAAGAGATATTAGGGACATCCTTGTCTTTACTTATTATAAACAGATTCAGCGAGGATATATATATATATATATATATATATATATATATATATATATATATATATATATATATATATATAGAGAGAGAGAGAGAGAGAGAGAGAGAGAGAGATATGTTAGGATCAAATGTGAATTACAAGTATTGTATGAATGTATGATCAATTATTAACCATTAGATTAATGAAAATGAATGATTGTGATCCTAGGGTACATGATGTTAATATAAAATAGCATGTATTATATAATTCTGTTTCATTAACTATAATGACAATTTGACATTTGATTAAGAAAGAGAAATAATAAATACCTATATTTTAGGCAGCTAATACAAATTAATTAACAAAATTCAAATCAAATCTTTGACTTTTTTCAACACTTAAAATTAAATCATATTTTTTTAGAATACGTTTCAACATATTCAAATCTGTTTTCTAATTTATTCTCATATATTTTGCTTTCATTCTTTAAGAATATGAATTTATTCAATACTTTCAAATATGCTTTTTCAGAGATTTTAATACTCATTGTTATTATTCTTATAATTTTGTAGTGTCCATTCTTATAATTTTTTTTCTCTTTATCATTCTACTAATAAATGTTTTGTAACCACTATACCACTATTATTATGAGAATGATAGAATGAAAGAGAAAGAATAAATAAATTATAGAGGGAAGACATAACATTCTCATCATAATGAAAATAAATTAAAATTGCTAATACATCAGTCTCAAGAGAATGACCATAAAATACAAGTTCAAATATGAAATTCTCTTGAGAGTGAAAAAACTAAATGAAAACAAAATGTAAATTACAAGTGCAATTATGAAAATTCAATGAGAATGAATATAAATTACATAGTTAATATAACATTCTGAAAAACATGCCTTCATGTATTCTTCAAGAATTTGTCATTAGTTCATTCTTCAAAAATATGTTGTTGATGTATAATCCTTAGTTACTGTGTGACTGTATACAAAAAAAATATTATAACCAATTCTAAAGAATATAGAAAATATTTATAATATATACTACATTATTTTAGAATATGTTTGTCAACCCTTCCCTTTTCTTTTGTCGGTCTGAATAATATATTATGCCATAATACACTATTGTTCATGAAATACTTAATAGCTAAAATATTCTACCAGAATACACACTCCTTCTTGAAAGAATCTGCAAGAATATTAAAGAAAAACTTTTAATACACTTTTGCAAAAATCTTCCATAATATTTAACATATGTACATCATACTAATTTATGTTAAAAGACAATAAGAAATAAAAAAAATTATATATCTTTGAATGCCATACAAAAATACTACTATTTTAACAAACTAATTAATTAATTAAACCAAAAGATAATTTCAAAAACCACGAGTACCTTTATGATTTCTGCTAGTTGGTCAACTCTAAGCTGCGTGATGCAGGTGGTGGTTTGGATGTGGTGATAATTTAAGTATTAGAAAGTGAAAGTAAAAATGTTTTTTTAGATTTCTCCATATATATAAACTTTTACATCATGTGAAGAATTGTAAGTTTAACTTCATTTTATTGATTAAAAGTTTGACAACATTAACATGAGCATAAGATCTAGCCAAAACCATTATCAAAAAAGGAGTAAGAATCACTTCAAAAGTGCTACTACACATTGTCACTGCTATAAATGATTATATATATACATATATATATATATATATATATATATATATATATATATATATATATATATATATATATATCATGGTTGTAAAAATCGGTCTAGACGGCCGATTAATCAGCACCTAGGCACTTGGCGGCCTCCAACTACCTACAAATAGGGGTTAGAGGGTAAAAAACCGGCTTTGGTCAATATCGGTCCAAATCGGACAAATCGGATCCAAAATTGGACCCAAAATCAGGCTTAAAGGAGACAACTGGCCCATAGCATAGTTGAATATGGATTTCAATAAGCCTTCTACCCTTTTTATAGAAATATTTTCCCTTGATATTTTATCCCACCAACGATGTGGGATACTCACTTGAAAAAAAACATAGGAACACATAAAGATAAATTTATTTGTTTCCTTTTCTTTTTATTTGGTTTGATCAACAACACCAAAACAAAATCAACAATTCATTCTTCCTTCTTCTTCTATTTTTTGTTTGGTATGTTCAGAGGGTGATTGGGATTCTCGATATAAAACTCGATTAGGTTAGTTCTTCAATCTCAACTCCAATTGGAAGATGATAATCAACGAAGGTTAGTTCTTCAATGGCGTTTCTTTCCAGCTTGCTCAAGTCTTTAATCATCGCTTCCACAGCCATAGCTTATAGGTGTTGTTGGAACTTTGCTCTATAAAATTACAATATGGGACTTATCCCACATTGGTGGAAGAGGAAACCTTTTCCCACCTTATAAGGCTTGTCCCACTCATTTATTTAAATGGACCAAGTAATGGGTTAAGCAAATTGGGTTTGGGTTGTGGTGTTGGACTAGTCTAATTGGGCTAGTAGTAGGCTTGGATTATTAAATATTAATGGTCAAAGATAGGGCCTTGGGCCTTGGGCTCTTCTTGACTAAATAATATTTTTTAATATATAATCCGAAATTAATTAGTCCTTAATTAATCTTTTTATTAATTCAGTGCAAAACAAATTTTGTTAAATAAAGGATTAACCGCAGACAGTTTTGGCAGTTAATTTTGGTTGGTGGTTTACAACCACCATTAGAAGCCTATAAATGAAGGAATCTGGATAGAATTTGAACGCTAATGATACACACAATCTTTCTCTCAAAAATCATTTATCTTTCCAAAGGGATCATGGTGAATTTCGACAGATTCAAGATCTGTTCTTGAATTGGATTGTTGTATCCTCAAGACAAACCCATTCTAAGGAAATTTCTATCTTAGGACACTGCAAAAGCAGACCTCAATCTCTACAATTTCGTGGTTATATTTCTGTGTAATCATCAAACAAGTATGTTTTCTGTAAATTTGATTCTTGTATATTAAATATATCTTAATTTAGTTCGTTTTATTTCAATTACTTTGTTGATTGTATACTTCTGTAATAACATTCTAAGACAGAAATCAAAGAGTGAAGAATGGATCAAACATCATCAAAACACATGTGGAAAAGCCTGAGAAATTCAAAGGCTCAGATTTCCGGAGATGGCAACAGAAGATGTTGTTTTATCTAACAACTCTTCATGTTTCCAATGTTCTCACTGATGACTCCCCCTCTCCTCCTGTTGGTATAACCACTGTAGAAGGAACAACACCCCCCAGTGAAGCTCAATTGGCAAAACATCAAAGGGCAGTGGAAACTTGGAACACAAATGAATATAATTGCAGAAATTATATTCTGAATGCCCTGGATGATTCTCTCTATGATATCTACTCTACCATGACTACTGCAAGAGAGATATGATAATCATTGGAAAAGAAATACAAAACAGAAGTAGGATGTTCCAAGAAATTCGTGATTGAAAAATTCATGAATTTCAAGATGGTGGATACCAAATCTGTCCTCAAACAAGTGGAAGAAATTCAAGTCATTGCACATGATCTTGAATTTGAAGGTATGGGTATAAACTCTAACTTTCTTGTTGGTTCAATATTGAAAAACTTCCTCCTTCTTGGAAGAATTTCAAACTATATCTTAAACACTTAACCGATGACATGAGTTTTGAGCAACTTGTGTTGAGAATTCGTGTGGAAGAAGATAACAGATTGAATAAGAAGGCATATGCAAATTCCTTGGAACCAAGTGCAAACTTTGTTGGAGAAGCAAGTACTTCAAGGACAAAGAACAACAACAAGAAAGGGAAGAAAGGCTCCAAAAACTCTTCCAAAGATGGCAAAAATCATGGCCCTAACAAGAAGAATTCCAAAAAGAATTCTGGTCCATGTTATGTTTGTGGCAAAATTAGACACAAGGCCAAAGATTGCAGATTCAGCAGGGGTCAAGGAGGAAAAAATTGAGGGAATAGTGGAGGGAATAATGGAGGGAACAATGGAAACAATGGTGACAATTCTGGTAGAGGAAATTCTGGTCAAGCCAACATGGTTGAATCACCAAATTAGTTTGTTGTTGTGATTCAAACCAACATGGTTAGCAATTGTGTGGATTGGTGGATTGATACTGGAGCCACAAGGCACATTTGCAACTCCCGAACCATGTTTTCTACATACCAGAAAGTCTCGGATTCTGAACCAATGTTTATGGGGAATGGCTCTACTGCAAAAGTTGAAGGAAAGGGAAAAGTGAAGCTGCAACTGACTTCTGAAAAAGAACTCATTTTAAGTGATGTTTTGCATGTTCCTGAAATTACTAAGAATTTGATTTCTGGTCCTATTCTTAGTAACAAAGGTTTCAAACTTGAATTTGATTCTGATAAGTTTGTTCTCACCAAGGGTGGGGTGTATGTTGGAAAGGGATACCTTAGTGAGGGTCTCTTCAAAGTCAGTGTCTTACCTTTGTACTATGGTGTTGAAACACCAAACAATGATGTAACCAATGTTAATGTTAATGCAATAATGGGCACTATTAGCCCCTCTTCTATGTATATGCATGATCCTTAAATTTTGTGGCATTCTCGTTTGGGACATGTCAATTTTCGTTCTATTCATAGAATGGCAAAACTTGGCATGTTACCAAAATGTTCATTAGATAAAAACTTAAAATGTGAGGTTTGTGTAAAATCAAAATTTTCACAACATCCTCATAAACCAGTTGAAAAATCTAATGAAATACTTGGCTTAATCCACTATGATTTATGTGATTTTAGAGCAACACCTACAAAAGGAGGAAAGAATTATTATATATCCTTTATTGATGATTGCAGCAAGTATTGTTATATTTATTTGTTAAATACCAAAGATGAAGCCTTGAATTATTTTAAGAATTACAAGGCTGAAGTTGAAAATCAACTTGACAAAAAGACCAAAATTCTAAGGTCTGATCGAGGAGGAGAATATGAATCCAAAGACTTTGCTGAATTTTGTTCTTTAAATGGTATTATACATCAAACAACTGCTCCATATAGTCCTCAACAAAATGGAGTGGCAGAAAGAAAGAATAGAACATTGAAAAACATGATTAATTCAATGTTAATTACTTCTGGAGCACCATATAATCTGTGGGGAGAAGCATTTCTTGCAGCAAATTCAATACTTAATAGAATTCCTCATAAAAAGAGTGATAAATCACCCTATCATCTGTTGAAAGGGAGGTTACCCTCTTATAAAAGGATGAAAGTGTGGGGTTGCCTTGCTAAGGTACAAGTACCTCTTCCTAAGAGGATTAAACTTGGACCACAAACCATAGATTGCATCTATCTTGGCCCTGCCATGAATAGTGCAGCCTATAGGTTTCTTTTGTTTAAATCACATGTTGATGATATCCATATCCAAACCATCATGGAATCAGCAGAGGCTGAATTCTTTGAAAATATTTTTCCTTTTAAGGATAAAGAGAAAGAGGTTACCTGCTCTAGGAAAAGGCCTCTGGATGATGGACTAAATGATACCATTTCAGACAAAAGTTTACAATCAAATGAAGAGAGCTCTTCTAAGGTTCAAGAAGAGAACTTAGAACCCAGAAGAAGCAAACGGGGCAAAATAGCCAAAGATTTTGGACCTGATTACATGACCTATGTAGTGAATAAGGAACCACAAACCTACAAGGATGCTATGGATTCGTTTGAAGCTCCCTTTTGTAAAGAGGAAATCAAAAGTGAGATTGATTCCATTGTGCAAAATAACAATTGGAAATTGGTAGATTTGCCACCTGGGCAAAAACCAATTGGGCACAAATGGATATTCAAGAAGAAGTTTAGACCTGATGGTACCTTTGAGAAGTACAAAGCTCATTTAGTAGCTAAAGGGTATCATCAAAAAGAGGGTGAAGACTTCTTTGACACTTATTCAACTGTAACAAGAATTACATCAATTCGCACATTAGTAGCAATTGCAGCCATTCACAATTTGGAAACACACCAAATGGATGTGAAAACTGCCTTCTTGTATGGTGAAATAGATGAAGATATATATATATGAACCAACCTGAAGGGTTTGTGGTTAAGGGTCAAGAAAACAAATTTTGTAAGTTAGTTAGATCACTTTATGGACTAAAACAGGCTCCAAAGCAATGGCATGAGAAGTTTGACAACACATTACTCTCTAATGAATTTAGAATTAATGAATGTGATAAATGTGTTTATGTCAAACAATACAAGAATGCTTGTGTCATCATATGCTTGTATGTGGATGATATGCTTATAATGGGTACTAATTTGGATGTGATCAATCAAACCAAGAAAATGCTACACTCCTCCTTTTCCATGAAGGACTTGGGAGTAGTAAATGTGATCCTTGGTGTAAGAGTTCAAAGAAGATCCGATGGTTATACTCTAACTCGGTCCCATTATATTGAAAGTGTACTTAAGAAGTTTGGACACAATGATGACAAGCCGGTAGTCACTCCTTTTGATACTTCAAGTCATCTTAAGAAGAATAAAGGTGATAGTGTAGCTCAGTTAGAATATACTCAAGTTCTTGGTAGCTTAATGTATATTATGGATTGTACTAGACCAGACTTTGATTATAGTGTAAGTAGATTGAGTCGTTACTCCCACAATCCTGGAAAAGATCATTGGTATGCATTAGTGAGAGTGCTTAGATATTTAAAGCATACAATGAATTATGTACTGCATTACACGAAATATCCTCCTGTTCTTGAAGGGTATTGTGATGCAAATTGGATTTCCAATACTTTAGAGGCAAAATCCACAAGTGGATATGTGTTCACTCTTGGTGGAGCTGCTATCTCTTGGAAATCATCTAAGCAAACTATGAATAATTATTCTACAATGGAAGCAGAGTTCGTTACTTTAGACAAAGCTGCTGAAGAAGCTGAATGGCTTAAAAGCTTCCTAGAGGGTATTCCTCTGTGGCCTCAACCTGTTACTGCCATTGCCATACATTGTAATAGTATGGCTGCTCTTACTAGAGCACAAAGTCATATATACAATGGCAAGTCGAGACACATTAGGTGCAGACATATTACAATAAGAGACTTGCTGAAGAATGGAATCATTTCCATTAGTTACATAAAGTCAAAGGAAAATATAGTTGATCCCTTGACAAAAGGCCTTAGTAGAGAGCAAGTTCTCTTCACATCGAGGGGAATGGGCTTAAAGCCAACACAATGAGTCACCACCTGGCGGAAACCTAACCTAGAAACATTGGAGATCCCATGGTCTAGGTTCAATAGGACAACTAGTTGGGGAAGACTCAAAGAACAACCAACACCAAGGTATGCTCACTCCTATGATATCTATTTTGTGTTTTTCCGTTGATGATATACGGATGAATTCTTTATTCTTAATAATGCTGATATCTTCTATAGTGGAATAGTACGGATTGTTTTAGATTAGCATTACCTATGTGAGATGGATGTAAGGTCGCATCTTTGGGAACTGATATGGCTAAGCTCTCTAAAAGTCTCATGAAGAAAGGATTGTTCATGACCAAAAAGAACACAACGGTAAGAAATGAACCATGCTAAGATATGATATGTGTGATAATTCTTATTTTTGATTCTACTATAAAAAGTTGTTAGTTCAAGACTCTAGTTCACTACCCATAAAAGTAGATCCAAGTAGTACTCACTATGAAAGGTTCAAGTTTTCCAACACCTATTCAGATGCATGTCATATCTTACTTCCCTTATTTGAATATCAAAGTTCACTTATTTTCTATTCAGATGTGGGGTATTCGTGGAGTTTGAATAGAAAATGTGGGGTATGGTTGGAACTTTGCTCTATAAAATTACAGTATGGGACTTATCCCACATTGGTGGAAGAGGAAACCTTTTCCCACCTTATAAGGCTTGTCCCACTCATTTATTTAAATGGACCAAGTAATGGGTTAAGCAAATTGGGTTTGGGTTGTGTTGTTGGACTAGTCTAATTGGGCTAGTAGTAGGCTTGGATTATTAAATATTAATGGTCAAAGATAGGGCCTTGGGCCTTGGGGCTCTTCTTGACTAAATAATATTTTTTAATATATAATCCGAAATTAATTCGTCCTTAATTAATCTTCTTATTAATTCAGTGCAAAACAAATTCTGTTAAATAAAGGATTAACTGCAGACAGTTTTGGCAGTTAATTGCGGTTGGTGGTTTACAACCACCATTAGAAGCCTATAAATGAAGGAATCTGGACATAATTTGAACGCTAATGATACACACAATCTTTCTCTCAAAAATCGTTTATCTTTCCAAAGGGATCATGGTGAATTTCGACAGATTCAAGATCTGTTCTTGAATTGAATTGTTGTATCCTCAAGACAGACCCATTCCAGGGAAATTTCTGTCTGTAGACAGTTTTGGCAGTTAATTTCGTTTCGGTTGGTGGTTTACAACCACCATTAGAAGGCTATAAATGAAGGAATCTGGACAGAATTTGAACACTAATGATACACACAATCTTTCTCTCAAAAATTGTTTATCTTTCCAAAGGGATCATGGTGAATTTAGACAGATTCAAGATCTGTTCTTGAATTGGATTGTTGTATCCTCAAGACAGACCCATTCCAGGGAAATTTCTGTCTTAGGACACTGCAAAAGCAGGCCTCAATCTCTACAATTCCGTGGTTATATTTCTGTGTAATCATCAAACAAGTATATTTTCTATAAATTTGATTCTTGTATATTAAATATATCTGAATTTAGTTCATTTTATTTCAATTACTTTTTTGATTGTATACTTCTATAATAACAGGTGTGATCTGGAGAGACGCATCGGTCTACAACTCAGGTGATACTCGAAGACAACTCGATCGGGCAATACTCGAAGATATATTCAAGTAGACACAATCATACCCAACTTTAAGACACCGACTCAATCTTCAGGATTCTGACACATCTTCGTCCCCAAAACAGATAGTCGAGGTGAAAACAGATATACGATCAGATTACATGGCATCGGACGCAGAGCACTCATAAAATTGATGCAATCAGCTCGTTCGTTCTCATCATATTTTCTTTAATTCAATAATCGAATTTGTGTTAAAAACTTGTTTGATTATCATGCTTTTTTCTATCGATCTTATATTCTAAATATTGATTGGTTTACTTTTAGTTGATTAAAGTTAGGATTAGATTCGGTTCACAATAATTGCTCTGAAAATCAACGATATATTTTTGATTTCTTATTTATGGATGGAATCGGTGTCGATAACTTTGATGATTGTTATTGATCAATACTCATGGAATACAAATGTTGGGGTTGATATATTTTGATATGAAAAGAATGATTTGGTGGATTGAATGAACTTAGTTGTGTAATAACTTAACTAGCATGCCAAGTGTTTGTATAAATGCTTAAAAGAAACTTTTGTATCATATAGCACAACACCTCACGTGGGTCTTCTCAATGTTATATTTATTAATGTAAATTATGTATTACATATTTATTATTTGTTAACTTGTTTACTTATATTATTAGACTTAATGTTATATTTATTAAACTTTGAATAATTTTTTTTTAATAATTAATGGTCTCCGATTAATCCCCGCCTAACCAATTAATCCCTTGACTCCAGTTCACCGATTATCCTACGTCGAACGATTTCTACAACCTTGATATATATATATATATATATATATATATATATATATATATATATATATATATATATATATATATATATATATATATATATATATATATATATATACACTAGGTGTGAGCCCCATGTATTACATGAGTGTATCTAAAACAATTAAATATGTATAAACATTTGAGAAATTTCAATTTATAAAAGAATTGAGAAAAATATTGAATTACTAAAATTAAAGTGTTTTTTTTTTCTTTTAAATTTAAATAGACCATTTAGATAAAATAATCAAAGCAAATTGATGAGATTTTATTTTTAAAATTTGAAATTATAAGGAATGTCCATTAATAAAATTGATATGCATTTATTATTAAATTTAAATACCATATGAAATTTAATAAAATAGGAAAACCACAAAATTACATATGGAATAAAAATTAATTCAAAATAACCACAAAATGACATGTGGCAAAATGAATGAGAGTGTGACAAGTGTAAAAAAAATCTTCATTTATTAGAGAATATATATATATATATATATATATATATATATATATATATATATATATATATATATATATATATATATATATATATATATACTAGTTTATAACCTATGGGCACCACGGATTAGAAACGTAAAAATAATTTTAATTAAATTATAAGGTAACTATTGAGCTATGATAAAAAAATTAATAATTTAATAAATTAGGCAATAGATATTATAAATAACTTTTTTGTTGATATGTTTGATATGTGTAAAATGGAGGAGTGAATTAGTGGAAATTTAATTAATGAGGAAAAACCTTAGAATGACAAGTAGCAAATAATTAATGTGAAGCTCTAATTGATTGACATGTGGCAAATGTGCTACTGTTTTATTAGGTAGGGATATATATATATATATATATATATATATATATATATATATATATATATATATATATATATATATATATATCTCCCTACCTAATAAAAGAGTAGCACATTTGCCACATGTCAATCAATTACCACATTAGATATCTAAAACGAGAAGACACTTACCACATTAGATATATATATATATATATATATATATATATATATATATATATATATATATATATATATATATATATATATATATATATATATATATATATATATGTATCTAAAACGAGAAGACACTTACCACATTAGATGTTGGGCCTCCAGGACAACAATTTGGTAGAATTTCATAAGGAAACAGTTAAACCCTAAAGACATTAGCAAAAACCAACATTAGTTAAGCTACCAGTGAGTTGTGCTGACCTTAATAAAGAAGCCACATATATCTACATATTTTCATTCATGTTTAGGAACGGGTTGAGAAGAAACCAAAATCATGTGCAAGAGATTTACAAGGACGTCCATTATTAGCCAGATAAAGCATCCAAATATCAATTGCAAAAATGATTTTATAAAATCAAATTGCTCTTGTGGATTGATTTAGTACTCGATTTTTAAAAATACCTTTTTAATCTACCAGACCAAAAGAATGAGACAATTCGTCACGTGGGGTTTCACAATTAATGGGGATTGTCCCTGTTGATCGAGCGGAAGAAAAATAGAAGATGATTGTGGTGGTCGGACGGTGATGGTTGTGTGATGAAGATAGCATCCGACGGGGATGAAAAGCATAGGCAAGGTATGTGTTATTCACACAATAACTAAGATTTATATATGAACCTAACTCTCACTCTCTCTCTCTCTCTCTCTTTATATATATATATATATATATATATATATATATATATATATATATATATATATATATATATAATGAATTCTATGGAAAACAAATAACTAGGGCAACATCTACCGGAACCAATAATCAAATGACACGTGTCCATTTCTTTCTTCACAAGTAATGTATTGTGGAAGTTATTGTGAAAGTGATGTGTTGTCATGTTTTCATTGGTTCAAATATGTATTGCCCTAATCATTCATTTTCCATATAACCATATCATTCTTACATCTATAATAATGGAATGTAAACTTCTAAATTGTTGGAATGTCACCCTCTTGACAAACAAAAAGATTCATCTTCAACCCTCTCTATGGAATGTATATTTTGATTATTTAGTTTTTGTTATTTTTAATTATTATCATGTTGTAGATGAGGGATATTTTAGATATTATTATTGATATTTTGATGTTGAAAAAGTACATATATGATATTTTGATATTTAAGAAGGGCATATATGATATTTTGATGTTTAAAAATGACATATATGATATTTTGAAATTTTATGAAGGGTAATATGATATTTAAAAATTTTATGAAGGGTAAATACGATATTTAAAAATTAAGTTGGGTAAATATGATATTTTGATGTTTAAGAAAGACATATATGAAATTCTCCTATATATATATATATATATATATATATATATATATATATATATATATATATATATATATATATATATATATATAGAGAGAGAGAGAGAGAGAGAGAGAGAGAGAGAGAGAGAGAGAGAGAGATGGTTTCTACGGTATACCTGTGGTATTCAAATTTTTATACAATTACCATACTTAGTATACTTAATTGGTATGTTATTAACGGCCAAACGTATTAACTACCAAATATTTTGGGTGTCGATTTTATTAGTTCGGTTGGTAACATGTTGGTTGGTTCACCGTACAATATATTTGTTAGCCCTATTTTTTAGTATCACTATTGTTCGTAATTAAAAAAAAACTCGTGATGTTTTGGAGTTTTTTACAAGATCATGGTGGTTATTGAAAAACTTATTTACCAGTTTAACGTTTTATAAATTTGATTTCATAATCTAATTATATATATTTTTAATTGCAACTAAAATTCAAAAATTCGAAAATATCTTTAGTTATCATAACGAACGACAAAACAAACCTTTATACCGTAAAACTAATTTTTTTTTGAAGACTTTCATATATTTTTATTCAAAAAAACAATATACGTCTCCGATCCCTTCACGCGTTGCATCGTTTGTCGTTTCCTCGTACTTCCTTCTCCTTCAACGTGCTGCCATCGCAAAAAACGCTATACTGCCTCCCTGCTATCGTCGGAAAAGGCACCCCCCCCCCCCCCCCCCCCCCCCCCCCCCCCTCATCGTTGGAAACGGCTTCAACTCCACTTCTATCGCCGGAATTTCCTACAGTCCCCCTACTTCGGTAAGTTGTTCTTCTTATCGGCTTCTTTTGATTGGTGTCAGGTTCAAATCTTCATCACTTTGAAGTTTCATAATAGCGGTATGCCTGTACATCACTTTCATGATCTTGTATTTAACTTTTTTAATTCATTGACTCTATTCTCAAGCAGACTAATGATAGTGTCTTTAATTCGCCCATAACTTATAACAATGTGAACATAAAGTGATTTGAGTTAGTTTATTTGATTTTCTAGGGTTTGATTAAATTTGGTGTTTTGGTTTAATGTAAGGTTTTGATTACATGTAACATGTGCTTTGTTCTCACTTTAGAATCCTCTTTCGTTGTGCCTGTCTCTTGTTTATAACTAGTGTCTCTTATGTGAATTTGCATTGCTTAATTTTATTTATTTATTTATTTTTTCAACTGCAGGGATGACTATGTCAAAGAGTGTGACCAAAAGCCAGAATTATGGTGACGGATGTACCAGTGGCGCATCACCTTGGTCAGATCTTGACCATGATTTGCTTTATTTAGTTATGATGCAACTCGGAGCCTTTGATTTTATTGCATTCAGTGGAGTTTGCAAGTCATGGAGGTCACTTGCACTCTCTAACAAAACCAGGTTTATGGCATCCAGACCACCCATGCCCATATGGATCTTTGAGCAGGCTATCGAGAAAGAGTACTCTGCAGAGGACTTTGATGGAAGACAGGTCAAAATGCACATTCCCAAATCTGGTGGCAAGACCTGTGTTGGATTAACTTGTGGTTATTTGGTCATGTTTGGGAGAAAGCCCCGTGAGTTTTGGCTTATGAATCCTATCACAAGGCACGGATTTCGTTTCCCTAAAGTCCCCAGTAATCTTGATCCCGATCCAGAAGAAGTCAGGGCTATTCTAGTCTTCTCACCTTCAATATCTGCATGGGTGTTTGTGGTCTTATGCAGATACACCTCCAAAATATGGTTTTCAATAGCGGGTAAAAGAGAATGGAATTATGTCTCCTCCACTTCCGACATCATTGATTTACTTGATTTCAAGGGGAAGATATATGCAATAGACGATGATTCTTGTTTATATGAACTGAGACTCGATCCAAAGCCCAAACTGATGTTACTTAAAACCAAGAATATTCTGGAGTCAGTCTAGGATTTTCTGCAGTTGGTAAGTTCCGGTGAAAACATTTATGCTGTGGAATGCTTTTCCTTCGACAACCAGGTTCATAAACTAGATCTTGATGAAATGTTATGGGTGTCTCCAGAAGAAAAGACACTGGACGAATACGTCTTTTATGCTAGTGACTTCAAGCGTAGTGCTGCTATCAAACGAGAGTTGTGGTCTGACTCTTGGTTTCAGCATTACAAGAAATTTGCTTACAGTTATACAAGTGGAAATGGCATGTTTTTTACCGCATACATATGGTACTTTCCTCATGATTGTTTGAAAGTTAATCTCAAACAAAAATGATATTAGTCTTATTTTTGCACGTGTTGCGCGCAATTTCTTGTTTTGTTGTTACTCGCTTTTTTCTACAAGAGGCACAATGTTCAGTTATATCTTTCTTTTATGTGATTGGATGTCCATTTGCTTTGAATATTTCAAACTTTGTCATTTGCAACCCATGGTTTTGGATTACATGGATCTATATTTGTGCTCCCCACTTTTTAAGAAATGGTCTTCGAAAGTTATTTTTACCATATATATGTAGAATAATGAATTGGGAACTTCGATTTACTCTGTTCACTGTCAAAACATTTGTTCATACTTTTATTTAATTTTTTTTGTTATAGAACATATTATTTTATATTGCTCATTTTCAAAGCAAACATTTGTTCACACTTAGTATTATTTTGTGGGAGAACCATATATTGTAATTTGTATTCTACTTTGTCTACTATATATTTTCCGTTCTAGCTGTGTATTTTTGTAGGATATTAAATCTTAGTTATATTTGAGGAAATATCGTTTTTTACTTATTTGAATTTTTGTTAGAAATTAACTAGAACTAAGCATGTTTTGCTTAGATTCGGTTATTTGACTAAAACATGAACTAAACAGAAAAAAATGGTTTCTAGTGAAAGAATGGTGTAGTTAGATTTTCCAAAATTTTGTATTTTTCTTGGTTTTCATGTATTTATTCACATTTAAGCTGTATTTTACATTAAAACAGTGTATTTAATTTAAAGTACTGTTTTAATATTAAAAAAATACATATTATATTTATATGTAACATTTGAGTTTAAATCTAAAAAATATGTATTTATACATAAATGTGGGTTTTAAATGTAAAAGAATGTATTTATAAGGTTTCAAATATAATTTATTTATTTATTTATATGGTTTAAAATGGAAAAATAATTGTCCAACATTTGAATGAAATTAGGAAAAATGATATTCCATTTGGAATAAAAAAAGTAGAATGTCAAAACGGATTTTTTTTTTTTGTTTTTTTTTTTAAAAACTTAGTGTCTTAAGTTAAAAAAAAGGGGAGAACTTAGTATCTATTGTGTTATTTTCTCAATATTGGCACGTTATCTCGTTAACTCAGTGCCACATAACCAAATATTATCATGTCAGTATAACACATCATCAAAGACTGACATGCTATCATGCTACATCCGCAGGCAATTGGATTGATCGGTTAAGTAGTAAGCATTGCAAAAATTAAAAGATTTAGTGACTAAATTGTGACAAACAATAACGTCGTATCAAATTTTATATTTTTTTATAAACATATGGACTATTGTACAATTTACCCTTCCTAATATATCATTTAATGAATAAATTAAATATTATATATATAAAGAATAAATAATAGAATAAAGTAACAAGGAAAGAAACAATAATTAAATAATGTTCAAAAGTTCAGTGGCACAGTAGCTCTTTAGAGTTTGAAAGTTAAATGAGGACATAGTTTTGTTGGTTATTTAAAAGGCATTTTGAGAGTCCCTTAAAAGGCCTTATGGGTGCTCTAATAATTCAAACAATATTGAATGATATGGCTTTATAATTATTTTATTGGCTTGCAAATGGTTATATGAGGTTATTCATATCAGTGCAATGTCATTAATCTTTTAATTGTGTCACATTAGCTTTACAATTACTACTGATATCAGTAGAATAACACCCGTCTTTCAAAAATGGTCTTCATTGTCACATCAACAATTACTTCACACCATTGGTCTTAGTTGGTTTTTGTTTTATTTAAAACATCACAACTTACCAATTTCAAATGTACAAGAGTAGAAAACATTTTACTCTACATTTAACAAGTGTTATAAACCTTTCTTAAGATTATGTCACTCAAGTGACAATCTTGGAGTATGACTCTAAGACTTGTTCTTTGAACGAAGTATGATTCACATTTTGATTTAACCATTTCAACAATTCACGATTCCTCTTCTTAACCATACAAGTGCACTAAGGTGTCCTTAGATGATCAATTGTGATATGGTCTTTCATAATCATTAAGATGATCATAAAACATGATACAAAAGCACTCTCCCATCCTTTCAGATTGGAGAAACTTTTATCTTTTTGCCTAATTTGATTCTTCTTAGTTGCTTCTGCTACACATTGAAACTATGTCAACGATTCATAATTATACTTAATCTTGTAAGCATAACCATATTTACTAAACTTTAGTAAATCATGACGAATAGTCTTATCGCTCTTTTTGGTGGACCTGACCAACGCATAATCAAGTGTACCCGATCACCTAGTCCTTCACTTGAGTCACATATACTTGTGAACAAAGAATTAGTCTTACTTTCCAAAAGATGAAGGTTCTCATTCATCATACAATACAAGTTACATGATTCTGAGTTTCTATCCAATTGAAACTTGGGTGATGAGAATCTTTCCTTATTTGGTAAATTTTGACTCTACCATAAACCAAAGAATCAAATCTATTTTCCAATATTGCTATCAATGGAAACATATGAAAAACAATTTTCACAAATGCCATTGTATGGAGACTTAAAAATAAAAATCATTTTTTTCTTTATTCATAAAAGTGCGGAAAACTTGTCCTTACAATGTAAATACAAATGAAAACTATGTTGTTGTGTATTCCTAAGCAATCTATCATAACTCTTAAGCAATAACTCAAAATTCTGATCATCGAGCCATGCGATCGAAATCCATCTCTTTGCGATCAGAATCAACTTACTTTTCCTTTAAGCTTCCTTTCTTTTCATCGATCCTTTAAAACATCAAAATGTAATTACATTACATCATGTATTAAGAATCTCCAAATAGAAACTTAATAGAGTTATAGATAGTGGACTTAGCTGAAGTAGAGTCAAATATTTTGGCTTTACCATCCTTGGATCTTTCAGGTATATATGACAACTTTGCAACCAATGTCCCTCTAAATGGAAGTATAAACAAATGGTTTCTTTCACATCGGCGCATGAGACAATCCTAGAACTGGCCTTTCTCATAAGTTCAAACTTTTTTGACTTTAGCCAATTTCTCTCTCCTATGAGAAGAAATCATTTATGGATTGTCACGGTTGTCCATGGAAATTTGGGAAGTAGATCTTCCAATCAACTTTGCTTTACCAGTGTGCCAAATCATTTCTGATTCAGCAGCAATAAGCAAATAGGTAAGATCAATAAGGGCCATGTCGTGGTTTATCATATAGTAGTCCTTAATGAACCGCTATATGACTTAGGAAGTGACTGAAGAACCCAATCAACAGTGTAACGCCCCATTTCTGGTATGTTGCTTCCGTGGCATTTATTTAGAAGTTTTCGAGAGGGACTCGACGAGTCTATGGCCCGACTCGTCGAGTAGGGACGAGATTTCGAGCACGTGTTAGTCGGCGACTCGACGAGTCCATATTCGGGACTCGGCGAGTCTGCCTGCCAGTTAGAAACCCTAAATCCCCGGGTTTGCACCCTATTTAAACCACCTTATGAGCCCCAAACTCGTCCCCTTCACCCTCAGAGCATCATTTAGCAAACCCTAATCATTTCCTTGAGTAATTGAGCATTTCTTGTGTGAATCTTGAAGTTTTGAAGAGAAGAAGGAGGCTAGATCCAAAGGAGAAGAAGAAGATCCAAGGTCTTGCACCCATTTCAGAGTTTATTGAGGTATTAACCGAATTCCTTCTGGTTCTATGATTGATTTCTCTTTAACAAGCATATTTAGCCTCATTTAGCCATTCCTTAGCTTGTTCTTAGTAGAGAGATCACATTAGATTGATTAGCCTTCGGATCTAGCCATGTTTCAGTTCCAAAATCATAGATCTATCACCTTTATAGAGCCATTTTGCATGATAGCCCTAGATCTACTCTTCTAAGTGCCTTTTTAGCCTTTATCTCCTTTTTCATGCGTATGTACACATAAAGTTGGAAACTTTACGTGGTAAATCAGCATTAGAAACTCAGATCTATAAATTGTATGCGGTGGTTTTGAGCAGAATCGAGTTTTTAGAATCTACATGCATGTGACTCGGCGAGTCGTTCTTCGGACTAATCGAGTCAGGTCGTGGGTCCCCGATCTTTACCCTTTTGAGTGATTCCGAGTGGAGGCAAGTGAGCAGTAGGGTGGACTCAGTGAGTCGGAGGTTGGACTTAGTAATGGAGAGACTCGATGAGTTGTTCATACAACTCGGCGAGTCCAAGACAATCTTCTTAGCTCGAAGAACAACTCGTCGAGTTGTTCATATGACTCAACGAGTCGGATGCAGATTGCCTGAGCTTTTGAATCAAGAGGGTACTCGTCGAGTCGACGTCATGCTCGACGAGTAGCCACGAGTAGGGTTGAAAAGTGAGACTAGGGACTCGGCGAGTTGGCGGCCCAACTCGGCGAGTCAGGTCAACTGTAGGTTGACTTTGATTGAGAGAGTTGACTTTGACCAGGGGTAAAAGAGTCATTTTACCCAATGCAGTGATTAGCATCTGATTGAGTGTGTTTATGGATTTGTAGCCGGGGAGATACCGGAGCTGCAGCAGTTAGCTTCCAGAGCCATACACACAACAACCAGTTCACGAGGTGAGTTTTCTTCCAGTAGGAACGGGTCTAAGGCCACAATGCCGGCCCATTCAGTTAGCAGTAGTTTCTGAACTTTGGTCCAATGCAGTAGTTAGTATGTTTGACGCCTTCGTGGTTCAGACAGGATTTATGTGTTTATGCTAGTTGATATGTTATGCTATGCTGTACTCAGTTAGTTTTGGACTTCGGTCCGATGTAGGGGACGGGGTCCCAGTCAGTTTCGGACTTCGGTCCGATGTAGGGGACGGGGTCCCAGTCTGTTTCGGACTTCGGTCCGATGCAGGGGACGGGGTCCCAGATAGTTAGTCCGGACTTCGGTCCGATGCAGGCGACGGGGTCCCAGTCAGTGGGCAAGGCCCAGTATGTGCTTTATATGTATTGTATGGTATGTGGTAGTTTGGGGGAGCTCACTAAGCTTCGTGCTTACAGTTTCAGTTTTGGTTTCAGGTACTTCCGCAAGCAAAGGGAAAAGCTCGGGATGATGGCATCGCACATACCACGGCTTCAGTTTTTGTCCTGGGAGTTGATTCAACTTCTTGATATGTTTGGATACAGTTGTGATATAGTTTTTCTCATAGTACTTTATTATGGTTTTATTATGTGATACTCAGTTTCATGGTTTTTGTTATAATAAAAAGGAAATTTTTGGGTCGTATTTTTGGGTCGTTTCAAGTTGGTATCAGAGCTAGAGCACGGGTCGATGTGTTCGACGGGGACGTCGAACCCTATAATGGGGGGTGAAAGTGAGTTAGATCTGATCCCACATCGGCTGGGAAGGAGAACTAAGCATTCCTTATAAGGAGTGTGGATACCTTCTCTATCACAACGCGTTTTAAAGCCGTGAGGGCAGCAGATCCCATAAGAACTCTGCAGTTAAGCGTGCTCGGGCGGGAGTAGTACCAGGATGGGTGACCCCCTGGGAAGTCCTCATGCCGAGTGGCCCAAAGCGGACAATATTGTGATACGTGCCAGAGGGGGATGTTACAAATGGTATCAGAGCCTTGGTTTGAGGGATTTGGATACACCTTCAGGTGTATCTGAGCTCAAAGTAAGGGAAAGATAAAAAGATTTTCAAAAAGGAAAAATGTTTTCGAATGAAATCTTGAAAAGCACTTAGAAAGAAAAGAATTTTTAAACAAGATAAGGGTGTGGTGCATGCGATCAGCTGAGCTCAAGTAAGTACTTCCAAGCTACCCATACAAGTTTATTTATTATGATAAATTGTTTCAGTTTCATTAGAACAGCATGCTAGTATAGGACTAAGGATCTAGGAGGATGCCTTATGTGCCTGTTATATGTGTTCCAGCTTTATGAGAATTGCATGCTAATATTGAGTAGACAGTAGTAGGATAGCCTGTTTAGGTTATGCTTGGTAGCGCGAGCTTAGCATTGTATGCTAATACAGTTTCTCGTTATGAGAGTAGATTTGCTTGAGTAGTTTCCGGTGTCTGAATGCTGCTTGCTTCGTGCTTTGAATAACTCTTGGTGATGAGAGTTAGCCATTAGGTGAATACGTCACATCACATGTGATCAGGGTTGAATAAACTCAGAGTGTTGGATTTGGCCCTATTGCGCAGCTCTTGTTTGAGTCTAACCGTTGTAGGGACGAGCCTTTTACTCGAAGGATTATCCGAGCCTCATCACATGTGATGGTATTCAGGTGATGGCTAATTAGCATTGCAAGGAGGCCTTCAGCAGCTGAGGACTGGTTTGAGTGGAGTCAGAGATTTCCCTAGGGCAAGCCTAGAATGAGAGTAGCAGAGATCAGCAGTAGTAGAAGTGACTTGGCGGAGTCGAGGCAGTTCTTGAGGAAAGTACGGATAGAAGTGGAAGGTAGTATGGGCCCGTATTACTGAAAGCAGAGGATCCGTACTCGAATCAAGGAAGGCCGAGACAAGACCAGGAAGCTAGTAGTAGTATTAATGATCCCTTGAGATATTTTAGTTTTCTGATGTTGCTATGATGTGTTTCAGAATGGTGGTTTTGCGTTCTAGGCCAGCATCCGACAATGGAGGTGCTGGGGAGGGATCAGGATCAGGCTCGGGGGACGAGCGCATTCATGAGAAGACCAGAGAGTTTCTTTCTTCAGAGATTACTCGTATCATTTTGGAGCAGACTCCTGTGATCTTTGGTTCGATCAAGGAGGGTATCCTAGAGCTGATGGATGAGAGGTTGGGCACCTTCTGTGCCGAGGTGGCGGCCATGATGGGGTCGCGCACACTTACATTCAGGGAGTTCAGGGCATGTGGAGCTCCAGATTATCACAGGGCGCGGGACCCCATAGCGAGTACTAGATGGTTGGCGGATGTGGCCAATGCGTTCCGCACGAGCAGGTGTCCCGAGGGGGACAAGGTTAGATTGGCGTCCTGTCTCTTGAAGGACAGGGCACGGGATTGGTGGGAAGAGGTCGGACATACCATTGGAGATGATGCAGTGTTAGATGCCATGACCTGGGCTGATTTCTCTACCAGGATCAGGGCGGAGTTTACACCGGTTATTGAGGTGCAACAGTTAGCCAGAGAGTTTCAGGACCTCACTCAGACTATAGAGACCGTGGCGGAGATCACCGCCAAGTTCAGGGAGAGGGCTATTCTTGTTCCTCAGTATGCAGCCGATGAGGAGATGAAGAAGGCCCGTTATCATGAGATGTTGCGGAGCAATATCCGCCAGTTTGTGAGCCGGTCCAGCTATAAAACGCTGGATGACATGATTGCTAGGGCTCGAGAGAGGAAGATTGATCTCGAGATGGAGAAGAAGAGGAAACCGGAGGCGGTTTCGGGTTCAGGAGGTTCGGGAAAAAAGCCCAAGGTTTCAGATCACAGATCCAGGATTCAGCCGAGCCACGGTTAATGTGGCAAGTGTGGGAGGATGCACGATGGGGTGTGCAAGGCAGGGAGTTCCAGTTGCTTCAAGTGTGGTCGGCCTGGGCATTTGAGCAGGGATTGTACGACCCCTGCTACTTCCATTGCAGCATCAGATCTGATTTGCTTTCAGTGCAATCAGAGGGGACATAAAAAGTCCCAGTGTCCGAGTTTAGTTGCAGTAGGGAAGGTGGCTGCACCTGCCCTTGCTATTTTGAGGATTACAGATGGCCGACAGGGCCGAGCCGAGGCGCCAGTGGCGAAGAGTAGGGCTTTTCAGATGACAGCAGAGGAGGCGCGAGCGACTCCTGATGTGGTGACGGGTATGTATCTTCCCTTCATCTCTATATTATTATTGATTGATTATTGCTTATGATTATATGTTTTATATAGGGTCGTTCTCTGTGAACGGCATTTCTGCTACGGTATTGTTTGATTCGGGGGCTACCCGATCATTTGTATCGCTAGCGCTTAGCAAGAGGTTTAGTAGAGCTCCAGGGGAGCTGGATTGTCCATTAGAGGTAGAGATAGCAGATGACAGGACCGTGAGGGTCGCTAGAGTGCATAGAGGGTGTTCTATTCAGTTGTTCGACGAGCAGTTTTCGGTGGACCTGGTTCCTATTCCCCTGCGAGGGAATAAGGTTATAGTAGGCATGGATTGGCTGAGTCCCAATGGGGCGGTGATTGATTGTGAGCTGCAGCTAGTGAGGGTTCGCACTCCCAGTGGGGGAGAGTTAGTGATTTAGGGCGAGAGGCCACAACGCGGACCAACCTTTTGTTCCGCCGCGAGAGCGAGACGCTATTTTCAGCAGGGTTGCGCTGGTTATGTAGCTTATGTCTTGGATGCCCGGGAGAAGGGCAAGACGACAGTTGATGATGTTCCGGTAGTGCGAGACTTCCCAGATGTATTTCCCGAGGATTTACCGGGAATACCTCCTGAGAGGCAGGTTGAGTTTAGGATCGACCTGATTCCTGGTGCGGCTCTGATAGCCAAGGCACCGTACCATCTAGCTTCCACTGAGATGCAGGAGTTGTCTACGCAGCTGCAGGAGCTGTTAGACAAGGGTTTCATTCGGCCGAGCAGTTCGCCTTGGGGAGCGTCGATCTTGTTTGTGAGGAAGAAGGATGGGTCGCACCATATGTGTATAGATTACCGGGAGTTGAATAAGGTAACGATGAAGAACCGTTACCCACTTCCGAGGATAGATGATTTGTTTGACCAGCTTCAGGGAGCGTCTTGGTTCTCCAAGAGTGATCTACGCTCCGGGTATCATCAGATGCGGGTTAGGGATGAGGATGTGCAGAAGACTGCTTTCAGGACCAGGTATGGTCATTATGAGTTTGTGGTGATGCCATTTGGGCTCACCAATGCTCCAGCCGCGTTCATGGATCTCATGAATCGCGTGTGCAGGCCGATGCTAGATCGGTCAGTGATAGTATTCATAGATGATATCTTGGTGTATTCCAAGACGCAGGAGCAACATGAGGAGCACCTGAGGGAGGTGCTAGAAGTTTTGAGGAGGGAGAGGGTTTTTGCAAAGTTCTCCAAGTTCGAGTTCTGGTTGCGCGAGGTGCAGTTCCTTGGTCATCTCGTCAACCAGAAGGGTATTTTGGTAGATCCGGCCAAGATAGAGGCTGTGATGCAGTGGGAGGTCCCGAAGTCTCCATCCGAGATTCGGAGCTTCCTAGGGTTGGCAGGGTATTACCGGAGGTTCATTCAGGATTTCTCCAAGATAGCAGTGCCGCTCACCCGACTAACCAAGAAGTCGGTGGTATTTCGTTGGGGGCCTGAGCAGCAGGCAGTTCGAGACCCTCAGACAGAGATTGTGTGAGGCTCTGATCCTTACCTTGCCAGAGGGAGTAGAGGACTTTATAGTCTAGTGTGATGCCTCAATCACAGGTATGGGAGCAGTGTTGATGCAGCGAGGCCATGTGATAGCTTACGCCTCGAGGCAGTTGAAGCCTCACGAGGCTAACTATCCTACCCATGATTTAGAGCTGGGGGCGGTTGTGTTTGCCCTCAAGATTTGGAGACATTATCTTTATGGGGTCCGTTGTACTATCTACACGGATCACAAGAGTTTGAGGTACCTTATGGATCAGTCGAGTCTGAACATGAGGCAGAGGAGGTGGTTGGATGTGCTGAAGGATTATGACTGTGAGATCCTTTACCATCCAGGGAAGGCCAACGTGGTGGCCGACGCTCTAAGCCGCAAAGTGTCGACAGCCCCTATCAGAGATTTGTGTTTGAGGATGATAGTGATTACTCCGTTGTTGGAACGGATCAGGGAGGCTCAGGTTGAGGGCCTCAAGGAGGAGAGGCAAAAGTGTGAGAGGATAGTGGGCCGAGTAGCTTCATTTGATTATGACAGTCGGGGATTGCTGACACTTCATGGGAGAGTGTGGGTACCGTACTGGGGTGGGGTACGGCAGGTGTTGATGGACGAGGCTCATAAGTCTCGATTTTCTATCCACCCAGGGGCGACGAAGATGTATAGAGATCTTCGACCCGATTATTGGTGGCCCTGCATGAAGCGGGATGTCGCTTGGTATGTTGAGAGATGCCTGACCTACAGGAAGGTCAAGGCGGAGCACCAGAGGCCTCATGGCAAGATGCAGCCGTTAGACATTCCCGTGTGGAAATGGGAGGACATCACCATGGATTTTATCACCAAGCTTCCCAGGACCACACGAGGGGTAGATTCGATATGGGTAGTAGTGGATCGGTTGACGAAGACTGCTCATTTTATCCCGATCCAGGAGAGTATATCGGCAGAAAAGTTAGCCGATATCTATGTGCGTGAGATCGTGGCACGTCATGGAGTGCCGGTATCGGTGGTGTCAGACCGAGACGTCCGTTTTACATCCAGATTCTGGAAGCGGTTTCACGACGAGATGGGTACTCGTCTCCATTTCAGCACCGCTTTCCACCCTCAGACGGATCGGCAGAGCGAGAGGACGATTCAGACTCTCGAGGACATGCTCAAGGCATGTGTTCTAGACTTCGGTGGCAGTTGGGATACGTATCTTCCGTTAGCGGAATTTTCGTATAACAATAGTTATCATGCGAGCATTGATCGACCTCCCTTTGAGATGCTTTGTGGGAGGAAGTGTAGGACCCCGATTTGTTGGGGCGAGGTCGGTCAGTGGGTCGTTGGGAGCACAGAGGTGGTGCTCAAGACGACCGAGTTGATTCAGCAGGTTCGTAGTAGACTGCAGACTGCGCAGAGTCGGCAGAAGAGCTACGCCGACAGGAGGCGTTCAGACTTGGAGTTCCGGGTGGGCGATATGGTCCTTCTGAAGGTCTCACCCTGGAAGGGTGTCATCAGGTTTCGGAAGAGGGGCAAGCTGGGCCCCAGGTTCATTGGTCCTTTCAGAGTTTTGGCCCAAGTGGGTCGGGTTGCTTATCGGTTGGATCTTCCAGTAGAGCTTAGCCAGATCCACAACACTTTCCATGTGTCTCAGTTGAGGAAGTGTTTGGTGGCTGAGTCAGCAGTTGTTCCCCTAGAAGATATTCAGGTTGATAGCAGCCTAAATTATATTGAGAGGTCGGTCGCGCTTCTGGACAAGAAGACAAAGACCTTGAGGAACAAGGCAATTCAGTTAGTGAAGGTGCAGTGGCAGCACCAGAAGGGGTCTGAGTGGACGTGGGAGGCTGAGGAGGAAATGAGAGAGCACTACCCAGAGTTATTTGCAAATTCAGCCGTAGCAGACTTCGAGGATGAAGTCTGAGACAAGTGGAGGAGAATTGTAACGCCCCATTTCTGGTATGTTGCTTCCGTAACATTTATTTAGAAGTTTTCGAGTGGGACTCGGCGAGTCTATGGCCCGACTTGTCGAGTAGGGACGAGATTTCGAGCATGTGTTAGTCGGCGACTCGGCGAGTCCATATTCGGGACTCGGCGAGTCTGCCTGCCAGGTAGAAACCCTAAATCCCTAGGTTTGCACCCCTATTTAAACCACCTTATGAGCCCCAAACTCGTCCCCTTCACCCTCAGAGCATCATTTAGCAAACCCTAATCATTTCCCTGAGTAATTGAGCATTTCTTGTGTGAATCTTGAAGTTTTGAAGAGAAGAAGGAGGCTAGATCCAAAGGAGAAGAAGAAGATCCAAGGTCTTGCACCCATTTCAGAGTTTATTGAGGTATTAACCGAATTCCTTCTGCTTCTATGATTGATTTCTCTTTAACAAGCATATTTAGCCTCTTTTAGCCATTCCTTAGCTTGTTCTTAGTAGAGAGATCACATTAGATTGATTAGCCTTCGGATCTAGCCATGTTTCAGTTCCAAAATCATAGATCTATCACCTTTATAGAGCCATTTTGCATGATAGCCCTAGATCTACTCTTCTAAGTGCCTTTTTAGCCTTTATCTCCTTTTTCATGCGTATGTACACGTAAAGTTGGAAAATTTACGTGGTAAATCAGCATTAGAAACTCAGATCTATAAATTGTATGCGGTGGTTTTGAGCAGAATCGAGTTTTTAGAATCTGCATGCATGTGACTCGGCGAGTCGTTCTTCGGACTCGGCGAGTCAGGTTGCGGGTCCCTGATCTTTACCCCTTTGAGTGATTCCGAGTGGAGGCCAGTGAGCAGTAGGGTGGACTCAGTGAGTCGGAGGTTGGACTCAGTAATGGAGAGACTCGACGAGTTGTTCATACAACTCGGCGAGTCCAAGACAATCTTCTTAGCTCGAAGAATAACTCGTCGAGTTGTTCATATGACTCGACGAGTCGAATGCAGATTGCCTGAGCTTTTGAATCAAGAGGGTACTCATCGAGTCGATGCCATGCTCGACGAGTAGCCACAAGTAGGGTTGAAAAGTGAGACTAGGGACTCGGCGAGTTGGCGGCCCAACTCGGCGAGTCATGTCAACTGTAGGTTGACTTTGACTGGGAGAGTTGACTTTGACCAGGGGTAAAAGAGTCATTTTACCCAATGCAGTGATTAGCATCTGATTAAGTGTGTTGATGGATTTATAGCCGGGGAGATACCGGAGCTGCAGCAGTTAGGTTCCAGAGCCATACACACAGCAGCCAGTTCACGAGGTGAGTTTCCTTCCAGTAGGAATGGGTCTAAGGCCACAATGCCGGCCCGTTCAGTTAGCAGTAGTTTCTGGAATTTGGTCCAATGCAGTAGTTAGTATGTTTGACGCCTTCGTGGTTCAGACATGATTTATGTGTTTATGCTAGTTGATATGTTATGCTATGTTGTGCTCAGTTAGTTTCAGACTTCGGTCCGATGTAGGGACGGGGTCCCAGTCAGTTTCGGACTTCGGTCCGATGTAGGGGACGGGGTCCTAGTCAGTTTCGGACTTCGGTCTGATGCAGGGGACGGGGTCCCAGTCAGTGGGCAAGGCCCAGTATGTGCTTTATATGTATTGTATAGTATGTGGTAGTTTGGGGGAGCTCACTAAGGTTCGTGCTTACAGTTTCAGTTTTGGTTTTAGGTACTTCCGCAAGCAAAGGGAAGAGCTCGGGATGATGGCATCGCACACACCACGGCTTTAGTTTTTGTCCTGGGAGTTGATTCAGCTTCTTGATATGTTTGGATACAGTTGTGATATAGTTTTTCTCATAGTACTTTATTATGGTTTTTGAACACGCAACGTATGGTTTTATTATGTGATACTCAGTTTCATGGTTTTTGTTATAATAAAAATGAAAATTTTCGGTCGTATTTTTGGGTCGTTTCAAACAGCCAACTTCCTCGAGACTTTGACACCCAACCCTCCCAGCCTGTCAATATGTAACTTCATCTCCAAGATGTAAGCACATACATAATTTGTCACAACCCGAAATTTCTATCTTGTATGGTCAAACACATCAACTAAATGTCAAACTTATAGGTTTCTAGACCAAGTATATGTAAGGGTTGTGTGTTAGGAAGTGAACCATGTAAGAACCAAGAACCAAGAACTACATTCGATCCATAAACCTCAACAAGTGAGGTTCACGGCCGCAAAATAGGTTCACGGCAGTGAACCCTCCCTTGGCCGTGAATTATACCTTATATATATGAGGTTGTTCGATTTTATCCTCATTTCTTCATCTCTTGGCTGAAAACCCTCCCTTTCTCTCTCAAGTATCATATACCAAGAGCACCATTTTCACTATTTTCATCCCTTTTCTTTTGCATCTCCTTAGTATACCACTTAGGACCTTCAAACGCTCGCTAATCATCAAGATCTTCAAGTGTTCTTCCCTGATTTTGGGTCATGAACCCTGCTTAGGGCCATGAACCATACATGGGCCATGAACCCTTCATGGGGATTGAACCCATCAAGCCTGGACGTGATCAACTTTTAGCCTTCCATTTTTCGATTCTAACACTTCTTTGTAAGTGCTCCCTACTTCATAGGCTGTTTCCTTTGCACCTTAGATGTTAAATGCACTAACTGTATATATATATATATATATATATATATATATATATATATATATATATATATATATGTCACAATATGCTATTTAGGACTCATTTGTGCTCCGGGACTTCGTTCGTGAGTATAACATCCTTATTCCAGTCTTCAATCGAATCACTCACAAAATGTGAGTTCATACCCCCTCCCCCATATCTTTCCAAGATTTTTAATGTTTTTAGTGGGAGGGGAATACAAGTAAAACACAAGAAATCTTGTGTTTTAAAATATAAATTGCCTATTATGTATTTCTTACCTTTAAAATGTAATTAAAACATGAAACTTGTTAAAACATGGAAATAAACCTATAAACTATAAGTTTAGTTTATGAAACAATGGGATCTTTTTACAAACTTATATGTTATTTATAAAAAGGGTTTCTCGTATTATTACTTGTAAAGTTGTTAATCTAGTTTGTGAGACACGTCTTTCGAGTACTTACATAAGTACCACTGAAAGTCTACCCTTATGAACCAGAGTCTCTTGGAGGGAGAGCGTGAGTTTGTGTATAGATCTATACGGGACTAACAGTCTCACACCTTTCTGTTAGCTACAGTTGGATCGGTAGGTCTACGAGTGACAAATGTCATATCATTTTTCGACGCCTACAGAACATCGTGTTTAACCGGTCCAATTAGTATGATCATAGAACACTCAAGTAGATAACAATGGCTTATTTATGTAGTAATATACTTTTTCTTAAACAATCTCAAGAGATATTAACTATGTGATTACTCAGTATATACAATAGGGTTAGATAAAACTGAACTCCGGTAGACAGTGGAATGTGTGATTTCCGCCTTACTTCCTGTTCCTTGTTTGGTTGTGGGCTTAGGGAAGATTCACCCATTTGATTGTATGTTCGATCTCGGTTATATACAACTCGTAGGTATTAAGTGATCATAGGAGGGTGGTATCGTCGCATCGGGTTTTCAGGGCAAATAAATCTTCAGCCAGTTTAACTAATCCACAAAACTAGATATCATTAAAGTAAAAACTTGTACTTTTCGGTCTTGGAACGAGTAAGACTACAAATCGGTTTTATAGAAAATATAGGATTTTCTATGGTAAACATCGTTATTCCAAAGGTAAACAGTTTTCGATAGAACTTTCTGAAAACAATAACAATTATTACCGAAAACAACGTTTTACATTAGAGTAAATGGAATTAAGAACCTTTTTACAAAAGGTTCAACACTTGTTAACAAACTAGTATAACATAAAGGACCTTTATTGGTTAATTCTATAATTCCTTATTTTATACATAAAAGTTATATATAAATAATATCCGATAGGCAGTGGAATGTATGACTTCCGCCTTTCTTCTCATTCCTTGTTTGGTTGTGGGCTTAGGGCAGATTCACACATTTAACTGTCCGTTCGATATTAGGTTATATATAGCTAGTATAAACTAAGTGATTGTAGAAGGAACTATTGTGGTTACCATTTTATTAAAGAAAATGTAAGATTTTTCTTAAGGAACATTTTCATCATATTTTAAAGAACTATTACAGTTAACTTCGTAAGCACCTGGTGAATACGTTAGGGTTATATACAATGAGGAACTAACAAACAATGGAATGTGTGATTTCCTCCTTACTTCCTGTTCCTTGTTTGGTTGTGGGCTTAGGGAAGATCCACCCAATCGATTGTATGTTTGATCTGGATTGTATATAGCTTTTATTCATTAGGTACTCATAGAAATAATTGTAAGAGTCATTTTTTTACTTATCATTCATCATATCAGGAAAATATAGGATGGAGGAACATGCGAACTTTTCCAAAGAACATAGAGTATACCTTTTATAACAAAAATACTTATGAACTCACCAACTTAAATGTTGATACTCTCTTTCAAAATCACTTGTATTCTCAGGAAACTAGTAGACAAGTACATGCACCGGGATTCAGAAGATGGAGCATAGTAGCTTCATGTCCTTATTTTGTTATTTACTTTTGGAGTCAATCATATGTGATTCGAATACAATGTAAGCCTTTAATATTAATGCAATGGATGTTGTTGCTTATTTTAATATGATGCGTGTGTTTCAATACTTAACATGACGTCCTCCGCTCCCGAACCTTTCCGCTGTTCCGGTTTGGTGGTGTGACATAATTTCCATCTTTGTGTTTTGTGACATCCCCTAATTTCTCAGCCAGAAAAGACCGATTTAATTTATGCTTTTTAAAATAAAATCAGAGAAATCATTTTAAAAGATGTTGCGGAATTGGTCCCCAAACAAAATATGATAAAAGTTTATCAAAACCCTTCATTAAGAAGGTATATGTTTTCCATATATATATCAAAACCTCGGGATGTCATGTTCCGATACAGATCAAAAGCATAAACAAGACATTATAAGCCTTTCAACAGTTATTTATAACTACTGGCCTATAATCCAAAAATCTCTCGTTGTCCTCCGACTATGCTCGGGGTCCACTACCTGTAACATAAAAAGCTGAGTGGGTTAGGCTTGGGAGCCTGGTGAGCATATAGGGTTTTCAACCCATAATAATAATAAACTTACTAAGTTCATCAATCAACAATAACCCTGATTACCTGTTCTCGTTATCCTCACTTTATGTCCCTAAACACTTATCACAAGGGACCTAGCCTAAAGAATATCATCGGGATGGACACTACTTCTAAGGGGTTTCCTCAGCCATACATGTCCTAAAGGCAACCATGAGGGGGATGAGTACAACGAATGAACACTCTTAGTTCATTAACACCTACAGGTTGCGGACCTGCTAATGTTTCCCACTGGAGTGTCTAGAAAGTCCGTGGTCGTCATCCAAACTCCGCTAGATGACTGGATCTCAAAACACATCGAGGCCTCTCATCAATTTTATTTTATCACACATCACAATCTACCCATGTTCAACCCAACATATTTGTAGATAAAAATACTTATACATTTTAAAACTTGTATAAAACATCAACACAACAATCACCTCAAATAAATAATTAATATATTTACACATAACATGTATTATAAGGTAAATACTTCATATCTATGTGTAAAATGCAAGTGACTATACACTCACTTGATTTGATGATAATCGGGCAGCAATTCGTTTCCTAAAACGATCGTTTCTAATAAAACCGAGAGTTTTATTGAGAAACCGGGCTTTGAAACCGAAAAAATACATTTTCCGGGCTTCTCGGGCACTTTGTGGCGTATTCCGGGCTTTACAATCGATACCGGGGATTTGCGGGATGTTAATATAAAGAAAATATGGGTTTAGGGGCTAAATATGGAAAAATTCCAAAAATACCCCGGAGGTCTCGCACCCTTCTATTTATAGGGGCGAGGCTTCTGATCGGACGGTCAGGAGGTCTTCTGATCCGACGGCTGAGAAGGCTCGCAGAGGGGGGGGGGGGGATCGCATGAGGTCTGCGCGTGCGAAGGAGCTGCTGGCGGCCTGTGATTGGACCGAAGTCCGAATCCGATGAGGGAAGCACGTGGCTTCTGCGAGGGCTCGGACACGAGGGAGAAGGCACGCGTCGGATCTTCACTGGACCACTTCGGATAGGGCCATGTGCTCGGATGACTCAGCAGTTGCGGTGACTCAGCAGGACACTTGGCGCATGCGAGGCGAGGGTGATGTGGCAAAGTGTGACTATGCGAAATTTCTCGGTTTTCGCGCCAAAACTTCTAAAATCCATAACTTTCGCATACGAGCTCCGTTTTTGACGTTCTTTATATGCACGCGTAACTAAAATTACGATCTACAACTTCCGTCTAGACTTCGTCGGCTAATTTTGAATTTAAATTTTATATTATTATTTTTAACAGACCGGGACAGGAAATTCGTTAAAAATTCATAACTTCTTCATCCGACGTCCGTTTTCGTCAGACTTTTTACCGTTGTGCTCCTAATGACGAGACCTTCAATTCTCGTTTAGGTTGTGTTGGCTAAAAATTGCTCGATCTAAAATTCGAGTTTTTTTAGCTGTCTACTGCTACGCTGAAACTTCGAAAAATCATAACTTCCTCATACGAAGTCAGATTTGGGCGTTCTTTTTGTCGAACTTCTCGGTTTGACAAATACTATGACTTTCGTTTAGATTACTAAGGCTAAAAATTAGTTTATCGAAAACTCACTTTTTACGACATTCGGTACCGTGCCAGTTTTGTCGCGAAACTTCGACAGGTCATAACTTCTTCGTTATAACTCGGATTTTGGTATTCTTTAAATCCATGAAATCCTTGTTTCGACCACTACAACTATATGTAAAGATATCGGGCTTATCTCATACTTTAATTTTGACGCTTATTTTTATTCTTAATTAATTAAGCATAAAACACATAATTCACATAATATTCACATAACTGCTTTTCATTTCTTAAAAATGAGTTACAAAGGTTAACCTAGACTATCAACTCAATATAAATGCCTAGGCTAGAAACACGAGTGTTACAATTCTCTCCCCCTTAGGATGATTCCGTCCCCGGAATCATATATCACCAAACAAATGTGGGTAGCGACTCATCATGTCACTCTCCGTTTCCCAAGTTAGATTTGGTCCATTCGTATGTTTCCAGCGCACAAGCACTAAATCGACCATCTTGCGTCGTAACTTCATAGTCTTACGGTCAACAATTGCCTCAGGTTCCTCGATCAACCTCTTGTTTTCATCCAACCTTAACTCAGAAATCGGAATTATGTCGGGCACATCTCCCGTGAACTTTCTCAAATAACACACATGAAAGGTGTTATGAATACCCTCTAGTTCTTCCGGTAACTTTAGCTTGTAAGCTTGATTCCCGATTCTCTGAAGAACTTTAAATGGTCCAATAAACCTTGGACTCAACTTCCCTCTCTTACCAAATCTTATAAGTCCCTTCCATGGCGAGACTTTAAGTAAAACCGAATCTCCAACATCGAAGGATATCGGTTGTCTTTTCTTGTCAGCATAACTCTTTTGTCGATATTGAGCAGCTAACATCCTTTCCCTTATCACTTTCAACTTTTCAGCAGTCTCATGGACTATTTCAGGTCCCATAAACTGCTTTTCCCCAGCTTCCAGCCAACATGATGGCGTTCGACACTTTTCCCCATACAAAGCGTGATAAGGTGCCATCTTAATGCTTGAGTGGAAACTATTATTATAGGAGAATTCTACTAAAGGTAAGTGTTCATCCCAGTTACCTTGGAATTCTAGGGTACATGCTCTCAGAATATCCTCCAATGTTTGAATCCTTCGCTCGCTCTGACCATCGGTTTGTGGATGGTAAGCTGTACTCAAACATAACTTGGTACCCAATTCCTCTTATAGACTCCTCCAAAATCTCGAGGTAAAACGCTATCACAATCGGACACAATCGTTAACGGAACACCGTGAAGCCTCACAATTTCCTTCACGTAAGAATTCGCAAGTTTATCCATAGACCATTTCTCTTTGGCCGCTATGAAATGCGCACTCTTAGTGAAGTGATCAACGACCACCCAAATCATGTTGTGACCGTTACTTGTTCTGGGCAGTTTAGTAACAAAATCCATGGTGATGTCTTCCCATTTACCCATGGGTACGGGTAAAGGTTCTAAACTCCCATATGGTTTTTGATGTTGTGCCTTAACCCTAGCACAAGTTACACACTCGGCCACATACTTAGCAACATCGAGCTTCATCGTCGGCCACCAATAATAGGGTTTTAGATCCCTATACATTTTTGTACTGCCGGGATGAATCGAGTACATGGTCTTGTGAGCTTCTTCCATTAGAAGATCTCTTATTCCGCCCGTCTTAGGTACCCAAATTCTATCTTGGAATACCTTCAACCCTTGGTTGTTTTTACCGAACACTAACGTTTTGCCTAAACGTTCTTCCTTTCGGTCATCTTTCTCTAAAGCTTCCTCTTGAGCTTTCTTTATACTTTCCACAATTGTCGAGACAACTTCAATTCTCAACGCTCTTGGACTTTTCTTTTCAAGGTTTACCTTCCGACTGAGAGCATCGGCAACAACATTTGCTTTACCAGGGTGGTAAAGTATCTCATAGTCGTAGTCCTTGAGTAACTCTAGCCAGCGTCGTTGCCTCATGTTCAATTCCTTCTGATTAAAGAGATATTGGAGACTCTTATGATGAGTGAAAAGTTTACACTTTGTGCCATAAAGATAATGCCTCCATATCTTCAAGGCAAATACTACCGTTGCCAACTCCAGATCATGAGTGGGGTAGTTCTTTTCATGTTCCTTCAATTGCCTCGATGCATACGCGATCACTTTATCCCTTTGGGTCAGAACACAACCTAACCCAACTCCAGATGCATCGCTATAAACTGCAAAGTCATCAACTCCTTCAGGCAATGAAAGAATCGGTGCTTCACACAATCTCTTCTTCAACTTCTCAAAGGCTTCCTTATGCTTCTCATTCCAAGCATAAGTAGCTCCTTTGTGGGTCAAAGGTGTTAATGGAGTAGAAATCGAAGAAAAGCATTGGATAAAGCTTCGGTAATATCCAGCTAATCCTAAAAAGCTTCGAATCTCCGTAGGACTTTTTGGTTGTTCCCACTTCATCACATCTTCAATCTCTGCTGGGTCGACCATTATTCCTTCTTGGTTAACCACATGACCTAGAAATTGGACTTCTTGAATCCAAAATTCACACTTGGAGAACTTTGCATATAGCTTCTCCTTTTTCAGGACTTCTAGCACTTCACGTAGATGCTTTTCATGCTCCTGCTTGCTTTTCGAATAAATCAAGATATCGTCTCTGAATACTATCACAGATTTATCCAAGAATGGTTTACAAACCCTATTCATCAAATCCATGAAAGCTGCTGGGGCATTGGTTAGTCCGAACGACATAACCAAAAATTCATAGTGTCCATATCTCGTTCTAAAACCAGTCTTTTCGATATCCTGCTCTCTCACCTTTAGTTGATGGTATCCCGACCTAAGATCGATCTTCGAGAAATAGCTCGAACCCTGCAACTGGTCGAACAAGTCATTGATCATTGGCAATGGGTACTTGTTCTTTATCGTCTCTTTGTTCAACTCTCTGTAATCGATGCACATTCTCATGCTTCCGTCTTTCTTCTTTAGAAATAACACAGGGGCTCCCCAGGGTGATGAACTAGGTCGAATGAAACCTTTGTCCAATAACTCCTGAAGTTGTGTCATAAGTTCTTTCATTTCGGTTGGCGCTAATCGATAAGGTGCTTTCGCTATCGGCGTCGTTCCTGGTAACAAGTAGATACAAAATTCTACTTGTCGATCGGGGGGCAATCCGGGAAGATCTTCGGGAAAGACTTCCGGATAATCACACACCACCGGAATATTCTGCACCTCCTTCTTTTCCATCTTGGCACCGATCACGAACGCTAGATATGATGTACATCCCTTGGCCAAACACTTTCTGGCTTTCATTAGGGAAATGATTCCAGAGTTTACTCTGCGTTTGTCTCCATACACCATAAACGACTCTTTCCCTGGCGGGTTTACTTTTACTATCTTCTTTCTACATAGTATTTCTGCATCGTTGGCGCTAAGCCAATCCATTCCTAAAACTATGTCGAATCCATTTAACTTGATAGGCAATAATTCCTCTTGGAACTTATTCCCATCCAAGTCAATGAGGATATTTTTCATACGATTGCTAACAGGTACAAACTTGCCACTAGCAATCTCGACTAATAAGGCATTAACTAGCCTATCTACAGGCAAAGCTAGCTTTCTACCAAATTCATGCGATATAAAGGAGTAATTGGCTCCAGAATCAAACAAAATTTCGGCAGGCAATTCATTTACGAGAAAGGTACCTGAAGCGACATCGACTTCTTCTTTTGCAGCTTCAAGTGTCATCTGGAAGGCTCTCGCCTTTGGATTTGGTGGTAGATTGGGCTTTGCGGCAACCTTCCTCTTTGGACAGTCTTTAAGAACATTCCCTACTTCATGGCACTCAAAACATACCCTCTTGTCGGACGGACACACGTTGGCATAATGCCCAGTCTTTCCACATTTGAAGCAAGTCACCTCCTCACTACATCTCCCAGAGTGCTTTCTCTTGCACTTCTCACACCATTTCACTTCACCTCCTCCTCCTCCAAACTTCTTGGACTTAGAAAATTTGCTTTTCTTGTTAGAACCTGAAGTTCCTTCAAATTTTCTCTTTTCACCAACTTCTGCCCTCTCCAGACCCTTCTTTTTGATCTGAACCTCGACATTCTTAGCAGCCCAGATGGCGGCTTTTAAAGTGGTTGCTTGCTTAACCATCGGACCAAAGTCCGCTGGTAATCCGAGGGCAAACTTGTTGACCTTAGAGAGTTCAGTTGGAACTAGATGAGGAACTAGCTTCATCTTTTCCATAAAACTAGCAGCATATTCAGTAACGCTCATCTTTCCTTTCTTTAAATTCTGAAACTCATTGTTGATTTCCAGAAGATCCTGCTCAGAGCAGTACTGCAATTTCAGTTGTACCACAAATTCTTCCCAAGACATCTTACTAGCTTCACCCTTGGGTATCGAATCAGCTAGTAACTTCCACCAGCTCAACACACCAGACTTTAACAGAGGAATCGCAAGTGCGGTCTTTTGTTTGTTGCTGCACTCGTAACTTTCAAACATCGTCTCCATTTCGGAGATCCAATTCATGACTTCCACCGGTGTCAGACTTCCAGATAGACACGGCGGTTTGGATGCCATGAAATCTTTATATTTGCATCCGCGTCCATCAACTCCTCCATCCTAGTTGTTTTGTCTAATTATCGGTGGGTTGGCTTGACCAAGAGTCCCACTGTAGTTCCCTCCTACTGATTGCCCTTCATTCAATACGGGTGTTCAACATGCATCGTAGTCTCTTCCCTATGTTGTTGTCGTAATCGCCTTGTCTCCTTCATTTGGCGATCTAACATCATTTGCATCATTGCTTGTACCCCAGCCATCGTTATTGGCTCAGGTGCATCTCCTACAATAGGTACTTGCTCAACTACTTGAGGTTGAGGTTGTTGATCCCTGTTTCCATTTGCATTTGCAGCTCCACTACGAGTTATGGCCATTACAATCTATATAACGAATAAGGCGAATTTAGGTCTTTATCCTTGTTAGACATGTCAATTCCCTTATCACTCCGAAACGTTTACATGTTAGTTCTAATCTCGTAATCATACGCTTAGAATCCTACACACATAAGGTTTCCAGATCCGGTCGGTAACAGACCATAGATCCGAACAAATAATGGCACACATGGCAAACACATAGCATTTAGCACATAAGGGCATTTTAGGCATCTTCCCTAAAATAAACTAGTGCTCGTGTCTAAAATATGGTAGACACTTATCTCACAATCATCACTTAGCATTCTAAGTTCAAGTCTAGAAATTCTACAATTTCTTAGTTCACTTAAACTAATGCTCTGATGCCAACTGTGACATCCCCTAATTTCTCGGCCAGAAAAGACCGATTTAATTTATGCTTTTTTAAAATAAAATCAGAGAAATCATTTTAAAAGATGTTGCGGAATTGGTCCCCAAACAAAATATGATAAAAGTTTATCAAAACCCTTCATTAAGAAGGTATATGTTTTCCATATATATATCAAAACCTCGGGATGTCATGTTCCGATACAGATCAAAAGCATAAACAAGACATTATAAGCCTTTCAACAGTTATTTATAACTACTGGCCTATAATCCAAAAATCTCTCGTTGTCCTCCGACTATGCTCGGGGTCCACTACCTGTAACATAAAAAGCTGAGTGGGTTAGGCTTGGGAGCCTGGTGAGCATATAGGGTTTTCAACCCATAATAATAATAAACTTACTAAGTTCATCAATCAACAATAACCCTGATTACCTGTTCTCGTTATCCTCACTTTATGTCCCTAAACACTTATCACAAGGGACCTAGCCTAAAGAATATCATCGGGATGGACACTACTTCTAAGGGGTTTCCTCAGCCATACATGTCCTAAAGGCAACCATGAGGGGGATGAGTACAACGAATGAGCACTCTTAGTTCATTAACACCTACAGGTTGCGGACCTGCTAATGTTTCCCACTGGAGTGTCTAGAAAGTCCGTGGTCGTCATCCAAACTCCGCTAGATGACTGGATCTCAAAACACATCGAGGCCTCTCATCAATTTTATTTTATCACACATCACAATCTACCCATGTTCAACCCAACATATTTGTAGATAAAAATACTTATACAGTTTAAAACTTGTATAAAACATCAACACAACAATCACCTCAAATAAATAACTAATATATTTACACATAACATGTATTATAAGGTAAATACTTCATATCTATGTGTAAGATGAAAGTGACTATACACTCACTTGATTTGATGATAATCGGGCAGCAATTCGTTTCCTAAAACGATCGTTTCTAATAAAACCGGGAGTTTTATTGAGAAACCGGGCTTTGTAAAAGTCGGGCTTCGAAACCGAAAAAATAAATTTTCCGGGCTTCTCGGGCACTTCGTCGCGTATTCCGGGCTTTACAATCGATACCGGGGTTTGCGGGATGTTAATATGAAGAAAATATGGGTTTAGGGGCTAAATATGGCAAAATTCCAAAAATACCCAGGAGGTCTCACACCCTTCTATTTATAGGGGCGAGGCTTCTGATCGGACGGTCAGGAGGTCTTCTGATCCGACGGCTAAGAAGGCTCGCAGAGTGGGGGGAGGCTCGCATGAAGTCTGCGCGTGCGAAGGAGCTGCTGGCGGCCTGTGATTGGACTAAAGTCCGGATCCGATGAGGGAAGCACGTGGCTTCTGCGAGGGCTCGGAAACGAGGGAGAAGGCATGCGTCGGATCTTCACTGGACCACTTCGGATAGGGCCATGTGCTCGGATGACTCAGCAGCTGCGGTGACTTAGCAGGACACATGGCGCATGCGAGGCGAGGGTGACGTGGCAAAGTGTGACTACGCGAAATTTCTCGGTTTTCGTGCCAAAACTTCTAAAATCCATAACTTTCGCATACGAGCTCCGTTTTTTACGTTCTTTATATGCACGCGTAGCTAAAATTACGATCTACAACTTCCGTTTAGACTTCGTTGGCTAATTTTGAATTTAAGTTTTATATTATTATTTTTAACAGACCGGGACAGGAAATCCGTTAAATATTCATAACTTCTTCATCCGACGTCCGTTTTCGTCAGATTTTTTGACCGTTGTGCTCCTAATGACGAGACCTTCAACTCTCGTTTAGGTTGTGTCGGCTAAAAATTGCTCGATCTAAAATTCGAGTTTTTTAGCTGTCTACTACTACGCTGAAACTTCGAAAAATCATAACTTCCTCATACGAAGTCAGATTTGGGCATTCTTTTTATCGAACTTCTCGATTTGATGAATACTATGACTTTCGTTTAGATTACTAAGGCTAAAAAGTAGTTTATCAAAAACTCACTTTTTACGACATTCGACACCGTGCCGGTTTTGTCGCGAAACTTTGACAGGTTATAACTTCTTCGTTATAACTCGGATTTTGGTATTCTTTATATCCCTGAAATCCTTGTTTCGACCACTACAACTTTATGTAAAGATAGCGGGCTTATCTCATACTTTAATTTTGACGCTTATTTTTATTCTTAATTAATTAAGCACTAATAATTAAGCATAAAACACATAATTCACATAATATTCACATAACTCCTTTTCATTTCTTCAAAGTGAGTTACAAAGGTTAACCTAGACTATCAAATCAATATAAATGCCTAGGCTAGAAACACGAGTGTTACATATTTGCTTGCCAATAAGGCTTGAATGACCTTGAACTTTTCAAGTCTTTGAACATGTGGGTTAGGGAGAATAATTGGAGGAGGTTGAGGAAGTGAAGTATGATTTCCAGTCCCACTAATGCACGAAAAAGGGATTAGTCTTTCACCTTGAATCCTTGATCACCATGTGGGATATCATCTTTATTAGGAAGCTTTTTTCCAAAAGAATAAGGAAGACCATAGTTGTCAGAACTAGACATCTATTTAGGAGAAATTCAAGTTAGTTGATTTAAGTCCTTAATAAAACACCCAAAATGAATATATTAAGGCTAGGACCTGACACAATATTTTACAATTCAGAAGAGGGATGTCGTAATCCAATTGTAAAATATTTGAATGTAGGTAAATGACGATTTACCAATTTCCACAATGAAAAAAGAAAATGAACTTTAGGTTTTAAATGAATTGAAATTCCTAGATTCTTTGAGATTCATTGAACTTTTCAATGACATGTTTAATCTCGATTACGCTCTTTAAGTTTGTGACTGGGATGACGAGGATCACAAACATGGTGTGAATAACCATGCAAATTAGCTTGGTACTCTCGATGTCCTTTATCACCTAATCAATGTGCCGATTAACCACACACGCTCCATTAATCTATGACAAACATCAAGCTACACTTTATCACACACTGTCAGTCCTAGTTTAGTGTGCTGGTTAACCACACGTGCTCCAATAACGACTTAACAAGGTGCAAAGTGCAATTTCATGGGTTAAAACCAAATTCACATTTTTCCTAAGTAATCAAGATTGAGAATTTATAAGTGTTTAGTTACTTGGTATTTTCATTATACTTATAATGAGAATTAATGTCCTATCCTACCCGTTCGGTTAACAACCCTCCACCAGTCAAGGAAGCGGTGGGTGAGAGTGGACACCCATTAAACCGCCATTTTATAGGCAGTAACCTAATACCCCCTTATAGTTCGGCTTCGTGAATGAGGCCTACTAACGGTGAGACCGACTTTTTACTTATACATATATTATATTAAACTTTTAATATTATAATAGTACAAGGTTGTATTTTAAGCTTTTAAAATACTATGTGGTTTAATCTATTAATTAAACTATACTCTTAATTTAATTAAACTTAAACCATGTCATTATGGAATTATTAAGTATCTTTTAATTAAACACTTTAATTAACTATTAATAAAGTCCATAAAGATGTAATATGAATTATTCAAAACATCAAGATGCTAAAACAAAATTAAAATTATTTAATTTATTATTAAGTTATGAACCAATGAGTTACACTTTTGAAAACTTTTCAAATAATCTTAGTTTTAGAATTCAATGTCTCATAAAAAAAATTTTAATTCCAAAACTTAAGGGCAAGTTTTGTAACTCTTGAAAACTTTTAGAATTTCATAAAAGAGACTTTCCAAGTTCCATAACTTGAGGGCAAGTTATGAAACTTTTCAAAGCCATTTATAACAAATTTTGTAACCTTTGAAGACTCTTGAAATTCATAACTTAAAGAGTAAATGAATGAGACTTTTCACATACATAACTTATGGAAGTTTCAAAAATCTTAAGATCATAACTTTTAAAAAAGACTTTTGAGTTCCAAAATTTTATGACAAAATTTGTAACTCCTTAAAAACATTTAGATAAAACTTTTAAAACAAATAAAATAATCATATCATTCTATCTTTTACAAAAAAATTGACCTGATTCAACTCTTGTAGTAAAATGACTCAAATTTTACAAACAATTAGTTTTTCATAAAATCCAGTAATTATTTTAAAATTTGACAAACTTCATGTTTTGTTAATCTACTTTGAAAATGAACATTTGCATCAATATAACAGAAAACAACCCATGGCTCTGATACCACTGTTAGGTTTTCATATACTACAACATCCTATGATGCACACACAACCCTAAATGCTTTGGATTTATGTTTTATCTAATTATACATGCAATATTGTTTCCGAAGCATTAGACCTACAAGTAGCATACAATTGACATAAACAACATAAAATACTAGTTAGGAGCTTACCTCTTTATGTAGCTTGTAGAACTTGTTTTATTTGGCCTTTAAGAACTTAGCACCCCAAGTGTGATGCCTCAAACGGTTCACAACACACCTAGGACAAAGGAGAACTTGAGAGAGATGTTGCTAGCTCCAAAATCAGCTTTAATGAACTCCAAGAACTCTAGTGGCCGATTTTGGGTGCTAAGGGAGTCCTTTTATAGTGTGGCAAAGTCTAGGGTTACACCCATGCAAAGCCTAATGCTCATGACCTTTCATATTACTTAGGCTTCATGGGTTAAACCTCCATGGACTACCATATTGGTTTAGCCCATCCTAAATAACAATTGGCCCACACTCTAAGAATCATTGATTTACCAATTCAATCCTCATACATTTAGTTAGTCTCTTTTGATCACAAAATTAATTCAAAATTAATTCTTGGTCAATACTAATCAAATAATATGATTTCATATTAATATATTAGAACTTATAGTATATTATTAAATCATAAGTAACCTCTTACTTATGTATCCATCCTATCAAATTGTCCTGGTGATATGCAACCTGAAATGGACCATGCTACTCTCGGGTCAAATACATACCAATTAAAGTTATAGGCTTAGACACCTAATCCAACAGGAATAAGGATTTGTTTCTAGACTTAAACTTAGAATGCTAAGCGATGATCATGAAGAGTGTGTCTAATAAATATTAGGTAATACACCCAAATGGACACAAGCACTAGCTAATTTAGGGAAAATGCCTAACATGCTTTTATGTGCTAAATGAATTGTGATGTTTTATGATGCTATCTTCTGATCGGATCTATGGTCTATTGGCAACTGGATCTGGAAACTTTATGTGTTCAGATTTCTAAACATTTAAATACGGGATTAGAATTGACATGTAACTTTTCGGAGTAATAGGGAGAATTACACGTCGATCAAATCTTTCCTATCTTAATTCTCGTCGTTACACACCAAACGTCTAATTTGGTGTATAGATCAAAATGGAAAGAACCCAAAGCAAAGTCAGAAACACGAATGGAAATCGGAATCAACAACCTAACCCCGAAGTGATTGGGCAAATACCTATAGTAGCAGCTGCACCTGAGCCAATCACGATGGCAGGGGTACAAGCAATGATCCAGATGTTGGATCGTCAGATGGAAGAAACAAGGCATCTACTTCAACAAAATAAGGATGAACCTACTATGTCTGTCATGCAGCCTGAACTGAATGAAGAACTGTTAGAGTTGGGAAATTACAGTCGTACTGTGAGTCAAGTTGGACCCCGAGTGGTCAGGAGAAACGACCCGCACAAAAGGATTGACAGGGATGGGCGCATGTATAACAAATTCTTGGGTGCCAAACCACCAAGCCTCTCTGGAAGCCCAAAACCAGTGGAAATTATGGACTGGATCTCTGAAATGGAGATGGTTTTTGAGAGTTGCAACTGCAGCGATAAACAAAAGACCATCTTTGCAGTCAGACAACTAAAGACCGGAGTGCTAAGTTGGTGGAAGTTGTTAGAAAATACCATGCCACAAGGAGAAGCCATGAGAATGTCTTGGGAATCATTGATGAAGCAGTTGAAAATGCAGTATTGCTCGGAGATAGATCTGATAGACCTAAACAACGAATTTCATAACTTGAAGAAAGGGAAAATGAGTGTTAATGAGTATGCCACCGCATTCAATGAAAGGATGAATCTATTCCCCTACTTGGTGCCTACTGAACTCTCCAAGATAGATAGGTTTGCTAATGGACTGCCCACAGACTTTGGCCCAACTTTCAAAATGGCAACTACTTTGAAAACAATCGTTAGAGCAACTAAGAATGTAGAGACCTAGATAAGAGAAAGGGGTCTCGAAAACGATAAGGCGGGAGAAAAGAGGAAGTTTGAAGGATCTCCAAGGTCCAACAAGGAGAGCAAACTCTCGAAGTTTGGAGGAGAAGGAAGAGGTGAAGCGAGATGGTGTGATAAGTGCAAGAAGAAGCATTATGGGTGATACAAAGAAGAAGTAACTTGTTACAAATGTAGGAGGATCGATCACTATTCCAAGGATTATGCACATAATGATAAAAGTATGCTACGGATGTGGAGGCAAAGGGCACATGTCTAGAGACTGCCCGAGGAAAAATGAAGCAGCTAGGTCGGATGCACCACCAAAGCCAAGGGCATTCCACATGATCCTCAATGAAGCAAATAACAATGCAAGGAATTAAAAGTAAGGACTTCATATCCGAAGATCAAGATACGAAGTAGCCATGTAGATAGTACCACATGGTGTAGCCTATTAAAGGCATAGTCTAGGGTGAACTGAAACACCTATGTAATCGTTTTAAGGAATAATATAAAACCTTCGTTTTGTTATCTGGTGTGTTAAGTTGCTATGTGATTTTCTTGTATGGTGAATTGGAAAACTACGAGACAATACTTGGGACGAGTATGAGTATGTGTGAATGGTAGTAGAGGCCTATACTACTGGAAGCACATGAGTCATACTTGGATCAAGGAAAGTCACAAGGTTACCAAGAAGCTAGTAATTGATTCCATTTTGTTCATGTATGTCATTACCATAGTTTTGGTAATGACTAAGAAGATTGTTGTTATTCCGACCCTAGTGGTCATATCATATCGAGTCCGACCAAGATGAGTATGTTACGTAGTTTAGAGAACCAAGTTTGATGTAGCATCCGAATTAAGCCAAAAGATTGAAGTGAAAGATAATCAAAGTTATTGCGGTCATTGTTAAAGTAAGAAACTTGTAAATAGAAATGCTACATGCTAAAAGGTGATTATATCACATTAGAACATGAAGGAAGGTATATTCCATTAAGGAATTTGACTTTTAGAGACCTGAGTCTAAGTGTTGCATCATACGATGAGAGGTCATTAGAACATGACCCATCGGTCTGTCATGATAATCAAAATAAAGAACTTATCTTAAGTAAAGTCTGTTTAAGAAGGAGCAGGAGTCTCCAGTAAGTATTGAGTTTGTAACTCGAAGCTTACAAAATAGTATGAAGAGCGGCTGCAAGATCGAGCACTTTATGTAGTAAGAACTCCAATAGGTAGATATTCATTCGAATGAATATAGAAGTTACGATTATTGCCTAGGATGAAGAGATAATGTATGGAGTCATTATACAAGCCCTGTTTTGTTGATGATTCCAGGACGTAATCATCCTAAGGGGGAGATAATTGTAACGCCCGCAGATTCGGGGCTAGTCAATTTAGAGACAATAAGCATCAAAAATGACTTTTTAATAGACGATTATTTAGAATAAATAATCTTAACCAAGTTATATTATATGTCACAAGGGTTCTGTACATATAAAGAATGCCGAAATCCGAGGTATAACGAAGAAGTTATGACCTGTCGAAGTTTTACGACAAAACCCGCACAGTATCGGGAATCGTAAAAAGTGGATTTTTGATAAACTAATTTTTAGCCTTAGATATCTAAATGAAAGTTTAGTATACGTTAAATCGATAACATACATAAAAAGAACGCCAAATCTAACTTCGTATGAGGAAGTTATGATTTTTCTAAGATTTGACATAACACAGCGCAGTCCGGAATTTGAATTTTAGATCGATCAATTTTTGGCCAAAGCAACCTAAATGAGAATTGAAGATCTCATTATTAGTAGTGCAACGGTAAAAAGACAGTAAAAAACGGAGCTCGTATGCGAAAGATATGGACGAAACTTAGTCCCTACTCTTCTAGCGCGACGAATTCAATACATTTTTGTAAATTTGAGATAGAATGAGAATTAGCTGATGGGATCTAAATGAAAGTTTTAGTACTCATAAATACCAATGGATGGATATAAAGAACGTCGATAATAGAGCTCGTATGTTAAAGATATGGACGAAACCTAGTCCCTACTCTTCGAGCGGATAAATTCAATACAGTTTTGCAAATCAAAGATAGAATGAGAATTAGCCGACGGGGTCTAAATGAAAGTTGTAGTAATCATAAATACCAACATGTGGGCATAAAGAAAGTAGAAAACATAGCTCATACATGGAAGATACGGACGAAACTTAGGGCCTACTCTACGGTAAAACCCTTATAAATAAAGGGTGAATCCTTAATATTTTCTTCATACTATAAACCTTTCTTTCTCTCTCTAACTTCTCTCTAGATTCCCAAAACAACTCTAAATCCCTAGTAACCTCAAGGTGCTAGAGGAAAGCCCCGGAGCGGCCGAAGGCTCCGAGAAATAGAGTTTTTCGGCTTAGAAGCTCTGCTCCAGCGAAGCCCGGTTTTTAGAAAAACCGCTGTAAGTGAGATACGCCTACCCTACTTTAAATATAGCTTATATTTAAATATAATATCGTTATTATGAACCTATAAATAAGACCTATCAGTGATTCAAAGTCGTTATACTGATTGATCTACTTACAAGAATGATGTATAGGCTGTGATTTAGTGAGGTGTTTGAAGTGAGATTTCCAAACAGTATACTTCGTATACCAAACGGACCCTACCTCCGATATGATCCTACCTGGTTGTTCCTTACTTGATAGATCATGAAAGTAGACTCTGAGTTAATGACGAATCTAGACTAATAATTAGTCGCAATAAATATTAGACTAAAATTTAGCGATAATAATGCTAGGTTTTGTCGAAGGAAATTAGAATCGTTAGAAGCGAAGCGCTGACCGAGTTTGGAATCATCACTTTAACAAGTGAGTGCATAGTTACTTTCATCTTACACATAGATATGAAGTATTTTATATAAATTATGTGCTATGTGTGCATATAACCAATATACTTGCTATCTATTTGGATGAACGATTTTATACATGTTTTAAATAATTTAAAATGTATATGTATTTTATATCTACGAGTATGTTGGGTAAAACATGGGTAGATGAATGATGAGAGATGAAAGATGATATGAGTGAACATTGGCAGCTATAGACTTAGTGCCTAATAAATAACATCGACAACTATGGACTTAGTGCCTGTTAGATAAACGATGGTAGCTATGGACTTATTACCTATTAGATAAATGTTGGTACCTATGGACTTAGTACCCAATGAATGCAGCTATGGAATTAGTGCTTTATGAACGAGCATTGTCAGCTATGGATTTAATGTCTGGTATATAAACCCTGGCGACTATGGACATAGTGCCTATTGTGTAAACCCTGGCGACGATGGACTTCAGAATGAATGAACGAGGAATAGCTGATGCTTAGGGTAGATCCTTAAGAGTAAAGGAGATAATGACGATTGGTAAATGGGTTGATTGTTCGATGTTCAAACATATTAATTATATTATTGTGGGTTGAAAACCCTATGTACTCACTAGATTCCCCAACCTGACCCACTCAAGCTTATTTGTATCACAGGTGTTGATATGAAGTTACTTTACATTGAAAGATTTAAAAGAGATGTAGATCACTGGTGTAAATGAATGTAAGTTATGTTTATGCAAATGTTTCTGTATTGAGGACGACATTCCAAATGTTTTAAATGAATAAAATACATTTCTTGGGAAATGCTTTGATAAAGTATTTATCATGTATTTTCTGGGAACAAATTCTGTAACATTTTTATTAAAAGGGAACTCTGATTTTTATAAAGCATAAACAAAATCGGAATTTTCTGGCCCTGAAAATGGAGATGTCACACATCGTTACTGCATGAAGTATGCGCTTAAATAATGGCCTTCGCATTCAAAACCTACGACAGAATAAATCTTCATTATAGTTCGTTCGGACGCTCAGCAAAATTATCTTTATATAGACGTTCAGATCCATTTTCATGATTCCTTTCAATATATTGTTTTTTTTAGTGTTTAATGAAGAAGTGTCATCCTATATTTGATGCTTTTGTAGTTTCATATATTGATTGATAAACTTGGAGTATGAATCATCAGTAAACCATTGAACAACATTTATAGGTGAATATAAAGAAGATGATGAAGAAGAAGAACTAGACATGTCAAAACGTTTTTGTGAAGAAAAAAAAAGAAATGGTCTATTTTAAAGCGTTTATAAAAGTTAAAGGGGGTAATACATAACTTGAGTATCAATGTCAAACAAGATGACATTTCGTTTTCTAGCCCTTGGCTCTACGTAGGAGGATAAGTGCCTAAATATTTGTTGTTTAGCTCATGGCACACACTACTGTATAAAAGAGAAATAGTATCTTATTATTCATATAATTGTATAATAACTTATCTATGGTACACATACCCAAATTTTAAGCATTTAGCTAATATATATATATATATATATATATATATATATATATATATATATATATATATATATATATATATATATATATACATGTATACCCATACATGTGTACAATACACACTCTTTTAATTCCATAATATGGATCCATCAAAGCCTCAATTTAATCCAGTTTTTAATATCCCCCAAGATTCATCTTATATCCTTGGTGATAATACTCAAGACACAAATCCTCGTACGTCAGTATACAATAATCCAATGATGAATCCTAGTTTTCAAATGCCTCCGGTTTCAGTTTTGGTCCACCAAATTTTCAAATGCCATTTTACCCGTATATACCAAAATTTCAACCACATCCGGTGCAAGAGAAACCAAGCAACAGTAAAAGAAAATTTGTGCAAACAAGAAAGAATAGTCGATGGACAACACAAGATGGCTTATTTTTGTAACACTTAAGTTTGGTAAGTTTCACATTTAACCCTATTTATCTAAAACTTTGCATTTTGGTCCTTTAGCTAGTAAGCGGGGAGTAATAGGTGGTACACTTAGCATACTAGCCCGAGGTCTTGATCGCGAATCCCATCCACGTACGTTAAGCGTATGTGAGCCTAAGTAAAACCCTAATTTTTAGCGGTTGCACCCTAATTAAACCTTATGATAGCCTCATTTTTCCATGTTTAGCCGACCTCCACCTTCCTTTGTCTTGAAACCCAAACCCTAGTGTGATTTTGTGAGTTTTGAGCCTTAAAGAGTGTTTATTGGTGGTTTCTGAAGGAGAAGAAGAAGAGGATCACTTGGAGAGGTGTCTTGAGCTTGAATATATGGGGCTAGCTCATCATTTGCAAGATTTTTTGAGGTAAAAATGTTACACCTTTGTGCTCTTCTATGCTAGATATAGTTTTTGGATCATTTGTGCATATTTTGAGTCCTTTATATTAAATGAGAGCTTTTGATATACTCCAGAGGCTATGGATGCTAGATATTAGCTCCTTTCTGTCCCCAAGTTCATAAAAATGCAAGCTTTATGGTGTATCTTGAGCCATATATGTGTTAAGACCTTTGTTAAGTTTTATCTGAGCTCTTGAACCCCATTAAGCCATGCATGTGTGTAAAGTTTCCGACTTTATGTAAGTGGTCTTATAGAATCAGATCTGAGAGTTTGGCTTGAAGTCACAATGGATTAAGTGCTTAATGGAGTGGGGTGGCAAGATTGGGAGTACGTTGGGCGTACCAAGCTAGTACGCTGCGCGTACTAGCCCACGAAGGTGTATGCTAAGCGTACAAGCTGAGTACGCCCTGCGTACTCAGCAGATAGGCTTTTTGGGCTTACATTATCGGTTTGGGACATAGGTTGGTTTTTCCTCATTTGGGCCTTGTTGGGCCTTAGACTTCTAATTTGGGCTTTTGGATAGTATCTTGGACTTGAATCACATGCTAGACAGGGCTAAGGATATCCTCATTTGGGCCCAATTGATTAGAATGATGGTTATAGATTGGGATCCAATTATTAATTGGATGTTATTGATATTGATAGTGTGGGGATTCATTAGACCAGCAGGCAAAGATTTATCTGAGTGATCCAGCAGTTTGAGGTGAGTTTTCTCACTGTGTTTAGCGGTTCGAAGGCACCAATGCCGAACCATGGATTGTATGTTTAGTAAGCTAGTTGTATGTGTCACTCTTGCATGTGGTATGTGTTTATATGTTACCGGGCAAGCCTCGATGTCGGGTGGGGCCCGATGACCATTCTGTATGCTATTTATCTTGGTGATTATTGCATGTGTATTTGTTTTTATGTTTATATTCTTATATGTATAACGGGCGGGGCCCGATAAGTGACAGATCTGTATACCGAGTGGGGCCCGATGATGGGCGGGGCCCACTATATGTTTGATATGTATGGTATGTGGTATTTTGGGGAACTCACTAAGCTTTGTGCTTACAGTTTTCAGCTCGTGTTTCAGGTACTTCTGGTTCAAAGGGGGAGGGCCCAGGATGATTGCAGAGCACCCACCACCTTATTTCGCATTTTGTGATTTACTCTGATATTTTATGATGTATTGATGCACTTTGTTCCACTTCGGATTTTATGGTGATGTTTTGGGATTACCGTTTATTAATTTAAAAATGAAAATTTTGGTTTTATTTTTGGGACATTAAAAGTTAGTATAAGAGCCTTGGTTTAAGGGATTTGGACACACTCTCGGGTGTGTCTGAACTCAAACTGAGGATTTGGGTTAAAAATTTCAAAGCGGAAATGTTTTATAAAAAGGGTTTCTAATACAAGAAAAAGGTGTGGTGCATGCAATCGACCGAGCTCAAGTAAGTTTTCCCAAAACACCCATACATGTAATATAATATGCTTTGATTTGTGAATTTGTGAATCACATGCTAGATAGGGCTAAGGATATGCTCTGTGTTTGCATGATAGAGTGCTAGGAGAGATGCCTTTGTATGCCTACTGTATGAGCTTGTAGACTTGCATGCTTGTAGTGATCAGTCAGTATTAGGATGGCTTGTTAGGGTTATGTCTGATTGCAATTACTCAATGCCTAAATGTTGCTTGCTTTGTGCTTTTAGGAGTTCCCATTTGCTACAACTAACTAGTAAATGAATATTTTAAGTTTCATATTTGTTGGGGTGAAAAGTTATCCATGTATAACTTTGTAATGGTTTGACTCTTGTAGACTCACTTGCATGTGGTAGTATATTCTGGTGACATGAGAGATAGATAGATAGAGAGAGTGAGAGAGAGAGAGGGAGAGAGAGAGAAAGAGAGATGTAAACACCTCTATATAGCGTGGGTTTCATACCACTTTTAGAGGTGTGCTTGAGAGATTTAGTTCATTGTGAGTAGTGAGTAAGGTATTGATGAAGTTCTAGTCTATTATCTTTTTTGTACTCATTTACTATGATCGAATACATATTTTAGCACCCAAATCACCATGTTCTTTGTGTTCTTTAATTCTACATGCCAAATCAAATGTTCATAATTCACATCAATTGGTATCAGAGCAAGTCTTCGAAGATCAAAGCGATTTTTTGAAGAAAACGGTTCTCGGTTTGGCTACATTCAACACAATTGGACCGTTTATGGTGAGTCTCTCGATGATCTCTCTAAATCTCTTTGATTCGTGTTTGCGTTTTTGAATTTTCTTTTTGATGATTTTTATTCGTTGAACTTATTTTGTTTCAAACACTCCTGATTGATCCAATTTTTTTAAGATCAATCATATTTTTTTGTTTGTTACTTCATATTTGGAAGCCCAAACAATCAATTTTACTGTTTATCGATCCATATTAAACCCAAAACATTAATTCCTTCATTTTGAGCCCAAATTGCAATCCAATATTGTTCATCGTCGGTTCACTTTAAGCCGATTTATATTTGTTTTTTATCCAATATCTTTGATTGAGCTCAAAAGTCATCAATTGTGATTACTCTAACATCGTTGTTCATAGTTCCACATGTACGCTTGCATACCCAGTTGTACCATCGGAGACTTATGTCTCAGATCTTAATCGAGATTGGTCATGAAGTGTTATCGCATTATTTCATCTTTGTCTGTTGATCTTCTCTTGCTTAAACACGTGTTTAGAATCGTTTTAGATAATGCTCGAAATCAGTGAAGTATTAATATATGTTCTTCGATTTTAACTCGTATGGAATCAATTTTGATCTTAAATTGTTCTGAAAATTTTGTATTTAGTCTTTGTCGATTTGTCGATTTTGACCTGAGATCATTAATATCGAATTGGACTGTGATGGATGTATGATTCCTGATGCGATCTTTGATTCTGTTTTAATGGCAAAGTCAAACCTTAAATTCAAAATTCATGTTCTTGATAAATTGGAAACGACTTTGAAGATTATTTTGATTCGATGTTGGTTCGATTATGTTCCATGGATGAAGTGATGAATGTATCATACACGATTTCCACATCTTGGGGTTCATGGTCGAACTTGACTACTTGGATGTCGAACGATTCCTGCTTGGGTTGATTGATTTTGAAATCAGGTTTTGGATGTCGATATATGATTGACAATTTCGACATGTAAACTGGAATCAAACGGTATTGGAGACGAACTTTGATTTCGATGTGTATGTATTGTGTTGGAGTCGAATTGAATTTTTAGGTACTGGGTTTGAAGGCTTTGTTATGGGTAGTTCAATTTGGACTTCGCTTTGTGTCGATATCTCGATGAAGAACTGATGATCGAACTCAGTTTTGTAATCGAAATTGCTAGGGTTGGAACAGTTTAGATGTGTGGGTTAAAGGTCAAGGGTCGGATTGAGTGGCTGAAATCGAAGGCTTATTTGCAAGTAAAGAGGAATCGAACTTTATTGGTTCGAAATTGGGTCGATTTTTGATTTTGGAGTCAAGGATTGATGGTTCGATTTTGAAGGATTGACGCATTCGATGTCGAGGGTCCTTACACGAATTCGATGTTGAGGATCCTTTGCCGATATCGATGTCGAGTGTTTATTATGTACATGGTTCGATGTCGAGGATCTATTTCAATTTCGAAGTCGATGGTGGATATCAAGCTTCGATGTGCAATAGTCCACGGTCACAAGTGAATTAAGGAAGAACACAAATAGTTTCAAATTACACCCCTGGAATTTCAACTAAGTGGAAAAAATAATCCAACTTCAAAATGGGGTAAAATGATGTTATAACCAGAAATTTCGTTGCGAATCCCTGGAGTTTGTGCGAAATGGCATAATTTTCCCAACTTCGAAATTGGGCTAAAAATTCCTGCACTTAATGCGAATTGACACTTTATATCTAGTTTTGCAATTGGGTAAAGTTCCGCATCTTAGGCTATTTTAGGCGCACCAGGTCACTGCAGAATTTTGAAATTAACAATTTCTATCCAAATTTTTGAAAATTCGTCAAAGGCGGTCCGTGAACGAATTCAAAAATTGAGATTTTTTGGATTTTCCAGATTTTTGCAAAACGTTTATGCCATGTGTTAAGGGGGAGATTTGGATAGAAAAATTTTAAATTTCAATGCTTTCTCATTCCTTTTTGGTTTTATAATCATTTTCCGATTATAAAAAACGGGGGAGAATTAAATATGAGGATTCGAAAGTTGAATTTTTCATATTACGCGAACTTGAAGTCCGAAGTGACATTGAGCAATGAAGTTTATGAAATGATTCGATTGGAGATTCGGAAGTGATTTGGGTTTTCCCAGTTCATGATGGGTTTGGATTTATTGAAGAGTTTTGGGGTATACTTTTATGCTCAAAGTTGGGTAATTTTGTGTAGATTTGGATACTCCTAATTGCCTTTTGATGCTCGGTTTGTATGCTTTCACACTCTAGAACCCAGATTGGAAGGTCATTGAAGAATTGAATATTTGAAGTTCATTTCTACATGTGTCACACTTGAGGTTTGGTTCATAAAGTTGCTCAATTTTGGAAGATTGAAGTGGGTCTTCCATTCCTAAATTTGAGGGGGAGAATGTTTGGGGTGCAAATTTATCCATGTATGACTTTGTAATGGTTTGACTCTTGTAGACCCACTTGCATGTGGTAGTGTAGCCTTGTGACATGATATATATATATATATATATATATATAGAGAGAGAGAGAGAGAGAGAGAGATGTAAATACCTCTATATATAGTGGGTTTCATACCACTTTTAGAGGTGTGTTTGAGATATGTAGTTCATAGTGACTAGTAAGTGAGATATTTATGAAGTTCTAGTCTAGTAGCTTTTTTTGTACTCATTTAATATGACCGAATACACCTTTTAGCACCCAAATCACCATGTTCTTTGTGTTCTTTAATTCCGCATGCCAAATCAAATGCTCATAATTCACATCAATATTATTGAGACTGAATAATTTTAGAAGGTTAAGTTTTAACTCTATTGCGCAACTCTTGTTTGAGTCCAGCCATTGTAGTATGAGACCTCTCATTTGAAGAATTATCTAGTTTTGGTGAAATGTAATTGTATTCGTGAGCTAGTTAGATTAAGTTAGTGCGAGTTCTTTCTGCAGCTGATGGCAGAGAGTGGCATGGTGATTGCCCTAGGAAAACCAAGGAAGAAATTTAGTGTTGGGAGCCTTGTCTTGTGGAGGATTGTTTCTATGGATTAGAAGTGACTTGGAGGATTCAAAGCGATCGTTGATGAAAGTAAGAATAAATAAGAAGGTAGTATGCGCCCGCACTACTGGAAGGAGAGGATTTGTACTCGAGTCAAGGAGATCTACGATGAAACCAAGAAGCTTGGTGAGTATGAAATTCCCGATATGCATTGATGCGTATTCTGATGGTTTGAATAGTTTATTTTCAGTATGGTGACTCTTCGAGACAGACCGGTTGGTGGTTGTGGTGCTGGTGAGGGCTTGGGCTCCGGTTCTAGAGTCGGGTAGTTAGATGATCAAATGCAGGACTTCATATCTTATGAGATTATTTGCAGTATTATTGAGTAGACTCCTGTGATCTTTGGTACGATCAAGGAGGGTATCATAGAGGTGTTGGAAGAGCGTTTGGGCTCCTTCTGTTCTGAGATGGTGGCATTGATTGGGGCACGTTCATCGACCTTTAGGGAGTTCCAATCATGTGGAGCTCCAGACTACCACAGGGAGAAGGACCCGATAGCAAGCACGAGATGGTTAGTAGATATTGCTTATGCATTCTGCACTAGCAGTTGTCCCGAGGGGGCAATGGTCGGACTTGCTTCATTTCTTCTGAAAGACAGAGCCCGAGACTGGTGGGAGGATGTAACATTCGGACCTTGTAAGTTCCCTTTTACGCGCAGCGTACTCTATGAGTATGCTTGGCGTACTAGCTTGATCTTGATTGCGGGCATCGACCACGTACGCTGGGCGTACGTAGAGTACGCAGGGCATCAACCACGTACGTTGGTTTGTGCCATATTTAAGCTTCTTAAACCCATATCCTGGCTATTTTAGACTAGCCTCCATATCTTTAAACCCTAATTTCGTCCCTTAGCGCTTGTTTTGCTGCAATTGAGCTCTTGTGAAGCATTTTGGTGTGTTTTTGTGAATCTTGAAGTGGAAGGGGAACATTGAAAACTCATTCTTTGGAGAAGTTCTTGGAGATCCACATTTAGCTTCTTCATTTCGTGGATGTTGAGGTATAAAGTCCATAACTTGTCAACTCTTTGTACATATCTACTCTTTTCCTTGTTTATGGCTATTTTGGTCCTTTTGGTTGGTCCTTGTGAGCTAAGGTCGTTTCTGGAGTTTAACCTTCTAGATTTGGACATATTAGGGGTCCCTTAAGCATAAAAATGCAAACTTTATGGTGTTTATGGACTCGTGCATGTGTTTAGTCATTTGTTAAGTTCTTTTGAGATCTAGAGCCCCATTAAGCCATGCATGAACGTAAAGTTGCCAACTATACATGATAAATCACCTTTTGGGACAAGATATGAGAGTATGGAATATGGGCTGAATGGATTAAGTGCTTAATTGATGTGGATGACCAACTAGAGAGTACAAGCTAGTACGTTGCGCGTACTAGCCCCAGAGCGTCTACGCTAAGTGTATGAGCTAAGTACGCCCTACATACTAAGCAGATGGGCTTCAGATTATTGGGCTTATCGGTTTTGGGTCATGTTTGGACCTTAGGAGATTAGGGTCTTGTTGGGCCATCAAGTTTTTATTTTTGGGTTGATGCTTTTACTTTGGTTTCATTAGATGAAGGCCCATGAAAGGACTCATACCTAATTTGGAAAAATGGGCCATAATTGGGCTTTTAGTGACCATTTTGGAATTGGGCCTTTTAGTGTAGTTGGTTTGGGCTTTCGTCTTGGACCAAGCTAGGTAAAGGGTAAAGTGGTCTTTTTACCCTAGTTTAGTCTGATAGTTATGGAGTGGAATCCAATTATTAATTGGATGTTATTGGAATGGATAGCACGGGGATTTGTCGGACTAGCAGCCAAATGTTTATCAGTGTGATTTAGCAGTTCGAGGTGAGTTTCCTCACCGGGTTTAGCGGGTCTAAGGCACCAATGTCAGTCCATGATTGGTTATGTTAGGATGTTAGATGTTTGTGTGTCTCTTGCATGTGTATGTGCTTGTATGCTTACTGGGTGGGGCCCGATGGCTACTCTGAACGCTATTACCTACTTATACTTATATGTTTTGTATGTTGGGCAGGGCATGTTATGCGAGTTAGGGCGAGGCCCGTTATACTCAGTGGGTGGGCACGTTATGTTGGTTAGGGTGGGCCCATTATACGCAGTGGAAGGGGTCCATTATGAGAGTTAGGGCGAGGACCATTACACTTATCGGGTGGAGCCCATTATATGTTTGATATGTGTGGTATGTGGTATTTTGGGGAAACTCACCAAGCTTCGTGCTTACGGTTTTCAGTTTATGTTTCAGGTACTTCCGGTGCAAAAGGGAAGAGCTCGGGGTGATTGCAGTGCACACACGATATTGTTCTGCATTTCATGATAACTCTGATATTTCATGATGTTTTGATACAGTTGTTCAACTTGGGATTTATGATGATGTTTTGGGATATTGTTTTTATTGATTGAAAAATGAAAATTTTGGGTCTTATTTTTGGGAAGTTACAAAGGAGGTTAGACGCGCAGTTGGTAATGATGTTATTGATTTGATGACATAGGATGATTTTGCGACTAGATTCAGGATTGAGTTTGCACCAGTGATCGAGGTGTAACAGTTGGCGCGAGAGTTCCTGGATCTCCGTCAGACTACTGAGATGGTGGCTAAGATCACCGCGATGTTTCGTGAGAGGGTACTATTGGTTCTGCAGTATGTGGCAAATGAGGAGATAAAGAAGGCGAGGTACCATGAGATGCTGAGGAGTGATACTCAATAGTTTATGATCCGATCCAGTTGCAGGACGCTGGAGGATATGATAGCGAGGGCTAGAAGAGAGAGAGATAGATCTAGAGATGGTGAGGAAGAGGAAGTCGGATCTGGCTCAGGTCTCACAGAGTTCGGGCAAGTAGCCCAACGTATTTGATTATAGATTGAGAGGCTCGCAGGGCTGGATCCGCTGTGGCAAGTGCAACAATACACATGATGGGGCATTCAAGGTGGGTGGTTCTGGTTGGTTAAAGTGCGTCCGGATGGGTCACATTAGTAGGGATTACACTGCTACTACTACCACCACCACCACTCCAGTATCAGATCTGATTTTCTTCCATTGCAATCAGAGGGGCCACAAGAAGGCAGATTTTCTAAGTTTGACTACAGCAGGACCAGTGGCGGCACCCACTCCTATGATTTCACGGATCACTGATGGCCACCAGGGCAAGGCAGATGCGCCTATGGTGTGGAACAGGGCTTTTTAGTTGATAGCCAAGGAGGATCGTGCAGCTCCTAACGTGGTGATGAGTATGTATCTTCTTCTTATCTCTTTATTTATATTGAATTGCCTTCTTATGTTTATGTGCTTTAATTTAGGATTGTTCCTCGTGAATGGTATTTCTGCATTGATATTGTTTGATTCGGGGCTACCCGATTCTTTGTATCGATTGCGCTTAGCAAGTGGTTTGCTGGAACTCCAGGGGAGTTGGATTGTCCTTTAACAAGTGGCCATCATGATGCATGCCACTTTGGTGGCATCTCTTTCATGAGTCCGTAAGTCAGCGATCTCCTAGGGAGTAGAAATGGACTCATTGATCTCCTTTAGCTCCTTATCGAGGACATATTCCTTGTCCTCGTAGTGAGTTACCATCCTGATGTTCCAGATCCAATCCATAAAGTTGGAACCATCGAAGATGACCCTCCCACATAGGTTCATGAGGGAAAAGGAGCCAGTAGGGTTTGAGCCAGAAGCAGTGTTGTTAAAAGACATCTGAAAAAGAAGAGAACAAGTTTAGTTTAGATATAAAAGTAGCCCTTAATAAAACACCCAAATGTAATATTAAGGCTACGATCCATTCACAATATATCATAACTTAGAAGAGGTATGCTGTAATCTAAGCTATAACATATTTGAAAGATAGGTGAATGACGATTCACCAATTTCCACTAAAAACCTAAATATAATTTATTAGGTTTTAATTGGTTCTTAGAAATTCGTAGATTCATTTGAGATTCAATGAACTTTTCAAAGGCATGTTTCAATCTCGAGTGTGCCCTCCAAGTTTTGTGACTGGGATATCGAGGATCACAAAACGAGGTGTGAGGTAACCATGCAAATCAGTTGGTGCCCTTAAAATTTATCACTCAATCGATGTGCCGGTTAACCACACGCGCTCCACCAACCTATAATAAACTTTAAGTCACCCTTTACCTACCTTGTTAAGTCCAGGTTAGTGTGTCGGTTAACCACACACGCTCCACTAACGACTTAAACAAAGTGTAAAGTGTAATTTCATGGATTAGCACCTTATTCATATTTTCCTAAAGTAACTAAGATTGAGAATTTAATAAAACATTTAGTTACCTTATAATATTCATCATACTTTTAATGAGAATTTATAAGTCTTTGTCCTACCCGTTCGGCTAGCGACCCTCCACCGATCAAGGAAGCAGTGGGTGAGAGTGGACACCCATTAAGCTGCCATTTTATAGGTAGCAACCTTATACCCCCTTATAGACCGGCTTCGTGAATGAGGCCTACTAATGGTAAGACGACTTGCTCTTATACATACATACATACATACATATATATATATATATATATATATATATATATATATATATATATATATATATATATATATATTATTAACTTATAATATTATAAAGTATAAGGGTTGATTTTTAACCTTTAAAAATCTAGGGGTTGGAACTAAAGTTTATTAAGTGACTTTATATGTTCCAAAACTTGAGGGCAAGTTTTGTAACTTTACAAAACCTTTCAAATTCATAACTTATGAGTTATTAAAATGAAGACTCTTCATTTTATAACTTATGTGTTCTTTTAATGGTTTTTAACACAAAGAGACTTTGGGTTATCCATAACTTGACGACAAGTTATGGACTCCATTAAAACACATAAAGATCGTGAATTAAACATTTAAATAAGTAATTCCTATGATCTATCAAAAACTCATAAGAACATGAATATTCATATGAAAGTTTCAAGAACATATGAACACATAAAATCATGAAAAGTTGATATTAGCCATTGTAAATGGATTAGAACAACCATTACACCATATAAAAAAAGTTTTACAACACCAAAACAGTTTAGAGTAATGCTTCTAGTCCATTTCCAGCAACCAAAATCGAAATTCCGCACCCTGCCCGGCCAACTCGCCGAGTGTACGAACTGACTCGCCAAGTTGGTTGCATTTTCACTTGGACTCGTCGAGTCCTCCCCATGGACTCATCGAGTCCAATGTGCAGAGAACTCAAAAATCGAGTTTTTACACTGTTTTGCATCAAGTATTAACAAACAAGCCTAGGCTCTGATACCACTGATGGGTTTTAAGCATTTAACACCCCTAAGTTTACATGCAACCCTAGAAAACCTTGGATCTATGTGTTGGGTTATGAGCATTCTAACACTCCTAAGTGTACATGCAACCCTAAATACCTTGGATCTATGTTTTCTCTATTATACATGCAAATAAGAACTTCCAAGGTATTATCCTAATCTAGCATACAAAACAATGAATGTAACAAGATAGAATACATACCTCTTTGATGTAGAAAGTCTTCATGAAGCTTGAGTGCCTAGTGCCCCAAGTGTGACACCTCAAATGGAATCACAATCATCAAAACACTTAGAATAGCTTGAGAGAATTCTACACTTCATGAAATTGGCTAGCCCTTTCACTTCACACACTAGTCTCTCTAGTAGCCGATTTTTGCCAAGAATAATATCTTTATATAGTGTTACAATTAGGGCAAACCCTAATTGTCATGACTTTCCATTTCCTTGGATCCGTGGGTACAAATACACCATGGAGCATCCATGGAGCATTAGCCCACTATACAAGTATGGGTGATTTACACAATCAACCCATATATTTAATTAGTCTTCTTTTGATCACTTAATTAATCCTAGATTAATTCTTGATCAATACTAATTAAATAATCTCATTATTCTTATTATTAATATACTAGAACTTATAATATATTAATAACCATAAGTGTCTTATTTCTCTCATTATAGTCTATCCAAGTGCATGATGGTATGCAACCCAAATGGACCATGTCGGGTCGGGTCAAGTCTTACCAATTATAGTTATGGACTTAGACATTAATCCAACAGTCTCCCACTTGGATAAGTCTAAAACTATTATTGTGTATGACTTCAGGAACCGACTAGCAATCGTAGCTCTCAAAAGCTTCTGTCGAACTCTGACCTTGTAGATGAACTCTGACCTTTGTCAATGACTTGTCCATTAGATAAGGGATCATATATTCCTCCATTCTAGATATCATATGGACTGAGACATGGATTATAATCATTCTCTCTGTCCATTTGTTGTTTCCCGATTTTCGATTTATGACGACTGAATAATTGAACAAATCAAATCAGTCCTTGCCCGGCCGAGCACTTTCATTTGTCATCATCAAATCATCGAGGGGCCCACAGATATCGCTTTTATCCCGAAGGTAAAAGGAATGGATAAACTTCGACTCATATGGCTTGTTCTACTACTTGTTGAATCATACACAAAGACACGTTTTAGAACATCGAGTTACCAATGCGTTTTCGTGCAATCAATGTACTATCAACTCATAGTAACAACTCATATCTCTAGGTTTGAAGAATATAAGATATTATCGTCTCATGATCACTCGTGATAAAATCCATGAAGTGATTCCAATGAGCGCGGGTTGAATCCAATACTCAGAACTTATGAGCACTCATGAGTGTTGTAGCCCTATGTCCAACACCTTAGACCTCTACAAGCCAACCCATGACAGTCTTAATTCATATCTACTTCCAACATATGACCGACTGTGGGTGGTTTGAATAACTTAGTCATTCCAGAAGAATAACCCAGTTTATTCGGGAAGTCAAAACATGCAAAGTGAAAACACAATAATAATCGAATCCAATATGGTCTCAGAACTTATGAATATAAATAAAACACATTTTATTTATCACCATATGATTACACATTATTCATTGTATACTGTTTCAGCTATCAACTTTATTCTTGAATTTAAAACAATAGTTGTCCCATGCTCCAAACATGTACACTATGTTTTTTTTTTCTAAACACTAGTCATGCCATACACCAAGTATGCATACTATGTTTGTCTATAATCTTTACTTTGTGAACTAGATCCATTGAACATAACTTCAATGATTCTCTTTTCACACTCCCAAATCCTTACTGCAAATGCAAGAATTCCAAATTCATGCCATTTACTGAAATCTGTTAGATTCTAAACTTATATGCATTGTTCCTCTTGTAATGATTATGCACAAAGTCAGAAAGACTTGACAACAATCATTACAGAGTATTCCAAAGGAGATCAGCTCCTTGGAAACAACCTTCTTGCATTAAGTTTCCTAATCTTAAACAGATTGAAAAATTCTAACTTTGAAACATTTCCAGATTCCATTTTGACTATCACTTCTGAACAAGAGTTGCCTCCTTACAGATTATGTCAGTATGGTCCTTCCAGAATTATCACTATACTTCCAAACTGTCCTTGAGCAACCAATCTTTGGAAAACCTTAGATTGTTCTCGACAATTGTTTAATCCTTTTAGTCATATCCAGTTCTAAACCTTTTTCCCTTCTTAATGCCCTAGGCATTCGGAAAATTTTAGAAAGGATGAATATAGCACATGTAATCGATCCTATATACGAAGCATATGGGAATCGATTCATGATGTCTCACATAAAGACTAAACCAGTCTTTTGCTATAACATTTCCATTTCAATTTGCCAAGTTCTCATAATTTAGATTATGAAAAGGGATGCCGTAATCATAATCGAATTTTAGAACGCAAATAATGGACCCATATACAGAATTTCCTTATGTTGAGCCATTCCAACATAAAATTCATATATATGCTTGACTAAATGATTAAAACCTCACGATCTAAGCATATAGATTTGAAATGAAGCATAATTTCCTCTCCCTTAATTATAGCAAAACAGATTTTTTTTTCAAATTGAAACTTTTGTTTTCTATAATTAACATTGCTAGCTTGCAATACTTAATATAATTATCATGCTCCCACTAACATGATGATTATTAGCATAACACTTATGCTCCCACTAGCTTTGACATGTACTCAGAAATCAGCTGACTTTCTTACCAAAGTTCAGATTTCTGATACTAGATTGTTTTTGATAAGACTTTATCAAAATCATACACCTTCCCTTAGATAGCACACTTGTGTATCTAAACAATTATGAAGAGGGATGCCGTAATCATAATGTTTAGACCTTTTTGCCACTTCTCACAGGTCCATGTTAGTGTGCCGGTTAACCACACGTGCTCCACTAACGACTTTGAGAATGCAAATATCATAATTGCTATCTAGCTAAAATCTACTTAGTGAAAGTGTTTCCTCACCATCATTTTCATGAATCGGAGAGAAACCTTATGACACTTAGATTTAATGGTGTATGTGTTCTTATCCATGTGAATTGTCAAAACCATAATCACAAGACAAAGATAATGACAAATCCAAACTCATATGGACCGAACTCAATCTTAACTTCTTGCCACCTGGCAGCTCAAGGGCCTGCCATTGCTTCCAAGTTGTTGTGCAACAAATTGAGAACTCTAAGAACTCATATGCAAAACCAACTTTAACTGGAATGGGCACAGAATATGTCAACACGATAGGTTATGAACCTCAAGTTGTGTGTTAGTGAAGAACTTTAGGTTTTATTCTTGATTAGTTCTTGAGACTTTCAAGACTTTTAAGACTCCCACTGTCCTCTTGACCTATAAGACTCCATTGTCAAATATCCAAGAGATAGTGTGGATTCTAATCAAGACAAACACTTCACACAATTGGCCTTAGTTGGTCTTTGTTTTATCCAAAACATCACAACTTACCAATTTCAAATGTACAAGAGTAGAAAACTTTTACTCTTACATTTGACAAGTGTTTTAAACCTTCTTTAAGACATGTCACTCAAGTTACAATCTTGGAGTATGACTCTAAGACTTGTATTGGAACAAAGTATGACTCATCTTCTTGATTTAACCACTTCAACAATTCAAGATCCCTCTTCTTAGTCATAAGAATGCACTAAGACTTCCTTAGAGAACTAATTGTGCTATGGTTTCTTAATCATTAAGATGATCACAAAAATGATACTAAAGTACTCTCCTATCTTTTCAGATTTGAGACACTTTTATCCTTCTGCCTAATTTGATTCTTCTTATTCGCTCTGCCATACATTGGAACCTTTTTCCAATGTCTCAGAATTACACTTAAGCATGTAAGTATAATCATATTTACTGAGCTTTAGTAAACTATGACGAATAGTCTTATCAAACTTTTGTGGTGGACTTAATCAGTGCACAAGAATGTGTACTCGATCCTTTAGTCCTTTACTTGACTCACACATCCATGTGAACAAGTAACTAGTCTTAATTTTTCCAAAACTTGAAAGTTCTCATTCATCATGCTATACAACTTGCATGATTCCAAGTTTCGGTCCAATTGAAACTTGGGTGATGAGAATCTTTCCTTATTTGGTAAATCTAGATATTACCACAAATGAAAGAATCAATTTCATATTTCCACTCTTGCTCTTAATGGAATCATATAAGCAACAATTTTTCCGCAAATGCCATTGTAAGGATATTTTAAAATAAATAAAATCAAAAATTTTCTTTTATTTTAAAACTTTGCGGAAAACTTATCCTTACAATCCATATGAAAACTTGTTGTTATCTATTCCTAAGCAAAAATATCATAACTCCTAAGAAGTAGCTCAAGAATCCGATTTTCAAGCTATGCGATAGAAATCCATCTACGCGATCAGATTCAGCATATTCTTTCTTTAAGTTTCTTCACTTTCCTTTGATTCTTAAACATCACCATGTGACCCAGTCACATCATGTATCAAGAATCTCAGAATAGAAACTTAACAGAGTTAGATATTGGACTTTACCTGAAGTAGAGTCAAAGTTATTGACTTTAACATCCTTAGGTAAATTTGGCAGCTTCGCAACCAATGCCCCTTCCTTTGGCAATATAAACATATGGACCCTTTGATAATGGTACACGAGACTATCACAGACTTAGCTTTTCTCTTTACCATTTGGTTAACCGAGTTGACTATGGCCGATCCCTATCCACTGGGAAGAGAGAGCTTTACTAGATATCCAATGTCATCATTGTCAATGTCCATAAAGTTTTAGGAAGTTGATCTTAGCAAATAGATAAGATCATTAAGGGTCGTGTCATAGTCTGTTTCATAGGTATCCCAAAGGAACTCACTATGTGACTTAGAAAGTGATTGAACCACCAACTTTCTCAAGACTTTGACACCCAACTCTCCCGGCTTGTCAATATGTGACTACATCTCCAAGATGTGACCACACCTTGACCTTGCCTTGCCAATAGGGCTTGAGTGACCTTAAACTTTTTCAAGAACTTGTGGGTTAGGGAGAATAATTGGAGGAGGTGAATGAAGTATGATTTCCATGGGACATCATCTTCATTAGGAAACCTTGTTTCAAGAGATTTGGGAAGATCATAGGTGTCTATACCAGACATCTTTTGGGAGATATTCAAGATAGTTGATTTTAAAGTCCTTAATATGACACCCAATATGAAATATTAAGGCTAGGACCCAACAAACTATTTTATAACTTAGAAGAGGTATGCCGTAATCCAAGCTATAAAATATTTGAAGGTAGGTGAATGACGATTCACCAATTTCCACCAAGATAAACGAAATGTATTATTAGGTTTTAATTGGTTTTGAAACTCCTAGATCTTTGAGATTCATTGACCTTTTCAAAGGCATGTTTCAATCTCGAGTGTGCCCTTCAGGTTTTGTGACTGGGATGCCGAGGATCACAAAACAAGGTGTGAAGTAACCATGCAAATCACTTGGTACCCTTAATAAATTACCCCTCAATCGATGTGCCGGTTAACCACACACGCTCCATCGATACTATGATAAATATTAAGTCACCCTTTACCTACCTTGTTAAGTCCAAGTTAGTGTGCCGGTTAACCACACACGCTCCACTAACGACTTAGACAAAGTGTAAAGTGTAATTTCATGGGTTAGCACCTTATTCACATTTTTCCTAAGTAACTAAGATTGGGTATTATTAAGAGTGTAGTTACTTAGTATTATCATTAATACTTTTAATGAAGGGAGAATTCTAGTCCTGTCAAACCCGTTCGGCTAACGACCCTCCACCAGTCAAGCAAGCGGTGGGTGAGAGTGGACACCCATTAAGTTGCTATTTTATAGGCAACAACCTTATACCCACCTTATAGACTGGCTTCGTGAATGAGGCGTACTAGCGGTAAGACTGACTTTACTCTTATACATATAAATATTATTAGCTTATAATATTATAAAGTATAAGGGTTGAATTTTAACTTTTAAAATTCTAAGGGCTAACTTGGAATTAAAGTATTATACAAAACAATGAATGTAACAAGATAGAATACATACCTCTTTGATGTAGAAAGTCTTCATGAAGCTTGAGTGCCTAGTGCCCCAAGTGTGACACCTCAAATGGAAGCACAATCATCAAAACACTTAGAATAGCTTGAGAGAATTCTACACTTCATGAAATCGGCTAGCCCTTTCACTTCACACACTAGTCTCTCTAGTAGCCGATTTTTGCCAAGAATAATATCTTTATATAGTGTTACAATTAGGGCAAACCCTAATTGTCATGACTTTCCATTTCCTTGGATCCATGGGTACAAATACACCATGGAGCATCCATGGAGCATCATATGGGTTTTGGACCAGCTAGATAATCCATGGAGCATTAGCCCACTATACAAGTATGGATGATTTACACAATCAACCCATATATTTAATTAGTCTTCTTTTGATCACTTAATTAATCCTAGATTAATTCTTGATCAATACTAATTAAATAATCTCATTATTCTTATTATTAATATACTAGAACTTATAATATATTAATAACCATAAGTGTCTTATTTCTCTCATTATAGTCTATCCAAGTGCATGATGGTATGCAACCCAAATGGACCATGCCGGGTCGGGTCAAGTCTTACCAATTATAGTTATGGACTTAGACATTAATCCAACACTATGTTTGTCTAAAATACATGAAAAATATGATTTCCAAGGTTCATAATCCTATCTAGCATACATGGGGAACTTTTAAACTAAAAAATGGCTAGAATTACACTACTTGTAGTTGATTTGATTCCTTGAAAACCTTGAGAGTCTAGCACCCCAAGTGCGATGACTCAAATGCTTCACACAACACCAAATGCTTTGGAATAACTTTAGAGTATGTATAACACTTGTAAAAATCGGCTTGCCCTCTCTTGTTCTTAGTGTAGCCTGATTTTGGTGAGTATCATGATCCTTATATAGCGTATCACATCTAGGGTTACACCATGTAAACCCTAATGTGACATGACTCTTCATTTCCATGACCCATGGGTTTATAACTCCCATGGAGCATCATATGTGTTTAACCCAACTTGATAATCCATGGAGCCTTTTAGCCCACTATACAAGTTATGGATAATTTACATAATCAACCCATATATTTAATTAGTCATCTTTTGATCACTTAATTAATTCCAAATTAATTCTTGATTAATACTAATTAAATAATCCTATTAATATATTAGAACTTATAATATATTAATAAACCACAAGTGTTATTTCTCTCATTTAGTCTATCCAAATGCATGATGCCATGCAACCCAAATGGACCATGTCGGGTCGGGTCAAGTACATACCAAATATAGTTATGGACTTAGACACCTTATCCAACAGTCTTCCACTTGGATAAGTCTAATAAATATATCTGTAAGTATGACTTCAGGAGCCGATCAACAATCGTAGCTCTTTCAAGGTCTCTCGGAACTGAGAAGATGATGATGCGCCATTTAAGATAAGTGATCATATAATCCTCTATTCTAGATATCAGCCGGACAAATACATGGAACAATGTCTTGCTTATTGTACAACAGTTTGTTTCCCGATTTCCGATTTTTTTGACATAGAGCTAAATTGACCACATCAATTCGGTTCTAACCGGGCCCGGTACATAGGTCAAGAAAAAAATCATTGAGGGGCCCATATATCGCTTCTAATCCAAGAAGGAACAGATAAAGTTCGACTCATATGCTTGTTCTACTACTTGTTGAATCACACACAAAAGTACGTTTTATAACATCGAGTTACCAATGCGGTTTCATACGATCAATGCATAACCAACTCATAGGCAGCAAGTCATATCTCTAGGTTTGAAGACTTATATCATATTACCGTCTCACGATCACTCGAGATAAATTCCATGAAGTGATACCAGTGAGCGTGGGTTGATTCCAATGCTCAGAACTTATGAGCACTCATGAGTGTTGTAGCCCTGTCCAACAACTTAGACCTCTGCAACCAACCCATGACAGACTTGATTCATACCTACTTCCAGCATATGACTGACTGTGGAGAATTCGAGTAATATCATATAACAAACATAATTATTCTAGAAGTCAAAACATGCAACAGAAATATAGTAAATGATTGACAAAAGATAGCAACACTTTACTCATAAATAAACACAACTTTTTTTCATCATCAAATGTAAATTACACTTTACAAATTCAAATTTATCTAACTACTAAAACTAATATCATCCTTCAGCCCTATGCTCCGAGCATGCTGGAGATGCTTAACCCGACTCAGTCCCTTCGTGAGGGGAGCTGTTGGGTTCTCATTCAATGATACCCTCTTTGCCACGAGGAGTCCTTCTTCTATTCGATGTCTGATGAAATGTTATTTTCTGTCGATGTGTCTGGATCTCCCGTGATCCCTTGGTTCCTTGGCTAAGGCAATTGCACTTTCATTATCACAGAAAATTTCCATTGGCTCTGTTATAGCTGGTACAACTCCAAGGTCTCTAATGAAGTTCTTCAGCCATATCGCCTCTTTTGCTGCCTTGCTTGCTGCTATATACTCTGATTCGCAAGTTAAATCAGCCACTACCTCTTGATTGGAACTCTTCCAAGTGATAGCTCCTCCGTTTAAGGTAAAGACCCAGCCTGACTGAGAGCATAAATTATCCCTATCAGTCTGAAAGCTAGCATCACTATACCCTACAACTCTTAAGTCATCACTCCCACCGAGGGTAAGGACACACTCCTTAGTCCTCCGCAGGTACTTGAGGATATTCTTTACCGCAGTCCAGTGGGCCTTGCCAGGGTTCCCCTGATATCTACTAACCATGCTTAAAACAAAGGCTACATTAGGTCGAGTGCAGGTCATAGCATACATGATCGAACCTACTGCAGAAGCATAAGGTACTCGACTCATTTCTGTTATCTCAGCCTCAGTACTCGGGCTCTGAGTTTTACTTAGTCTGGCATTACTCTGGATGTGTAATTCTCCTTTCTTGGAGTCCTGCACGCTGAACCTCTTCAGCACCTTCTCCATGTAGTTACTCTAACTAAGTCCAATTAGTCTTTTACTCCGGTCTCTCAGAATCCTTATCCCCAGAATATTGGCAACTTCTCCTAGGTCTTTCATAGAGAAACACTTCCCAAGCTAGGACTTCACTTCCTGCAGGGTTGGGATGTCATTTCCTATGAGTAGTATGTCAGCCACATACAATACCAAAAACCTGACTACACTTCCACTATCCTTGAAATAGACACACGATTCATCTTCACTCCTTGAAAAGCCAAATTCTTTGTCTTTCTCATCAAAGCAAAGATTCCATCTCCGAGGTGCCTGTTTCAATCCATAAATGGATTTCTCGAGCTTACACACTCTATTAGGGTATTCTGCACTGACAAAATCCTCTGGCTGACTGTGACATCCCCAAAATCTCGGCCAGAAAAGACCGATTTTCATTTATGCTTTTAAAATATTTTCATAGTAAATCCTTTTGATTTGAAAGAGTTGCAGAATTTGTTCCCAAAAACAAAACATGACAAAAAAATGTTTACCGAAGCATTTCATAAAAGAAATGTATTTTCATTATAATCAAAACTCGGGGTGTCATGTTCCGATACAGACCAATAAGCATAAACAATAACATTACAAGTCTTTCAACAAATATAAACATATACAGACTTGTAAACAAAACAACTTGATGGTTCATCCATCTCATGCCCTTGCGCCACTTCCTGTAATACAAATAAAACTGAGTGGGTCAGGCTTGGGAGCCTGGTGAGCATATAGGGTTTTCAACCCACAATAAATATCATATTTAATTTTCACCAACCAACAATAACCCAATTACCCATTCCCGTTATTCTCACTTTAATGTCCCTAAAACAACTAACATAAGGGACCTAGTCTAAAAATATTTCATCGGGGCGACAACACATGCTTCGGGGGTACCTCAGCAATATAAGTCAAATAAGGCAACCATGAGGGGATGGAGTGCAGCGAATGAACATCCAAGTTCATTAACACCTACAGGTGGCGAACCTGCTAATATTTCCACAAGACTATCTAGAAAAGTATGTGGTCGTCATCTAAACTCCGCTAGATGACTAGATCAACCAACAACGAGGCCTCTCATTTATTTATTACACACCAACTATCTACCCATGTTCTACCCAACATATTAGTAGCTAAAAATATACATTTGTATACATAGTTTAAAAACCTGTATAGCATGCTTTAATCAACACATATTTCACATAACAAATGAGGCACACACACGCATAACACATATCTCATAGAGAATAAATCATATCTATGAGTTAGAAGAAAGTGAATACACATTCACACATATAAACACAAAATTATACACATAATACATATTCCATATAAAATACTTCATAATTATGCGTTTAGAAGAAAGTAACTACACACTCACTTGATCAGAAGATGATCGGACAGCACTACGACTTGCAAAAGTAGTAATCCTCAACAGATCTGGAAGTTCTTCACAAAAATCGAACTTCTCGTGGGCAGAGCTTCGGCTCAGGAACCGCACTTCTCGGGATCTTCGGGATCTCGGGACTTGCCTCGGGGCTAAAGTATGATACCGGGGCTTCGGGATATTTCTGGCACGCAAAACGATGCAAAACAGGAGAGAGAAGAGAGAAAATGAACAAAATACTCGGATGCCTTCGGATCCTATTTATAGGAGGCTGGAGCCTCAGAGTACGCGGGACGTACTGGTCCGAAAAACGTCACTGCTTACGTATCCGAAGCCACTTGCTGCGATGTCGACACCTTCGGAGTACGCGGGGCGTACCTCGGATCCGACCGGTGACTCCTTCGGATAATGCTTCCGAATTAAAGATTAAAAATAAATACAAAATAATTAGTAAACTTCGGAAATTCATATCTTCTTCATACAAACTCCGTTTTCGACGTTCTTTATATCCCCGGAAAGGTGAGACTACGCTCTACAACTTTTGTTTAGACTTTGTCGGCTAATTTTGACTTTATTTTTATTATTTATTTTTAATAGGCCGCGATAGAAAAACTTCGTTCTAAATTGATAACTTCTTCGTTTGACGTCCGTTCTCGCCTAACTTTTTATCGCTTCGATACCAACAATGAGATCTTCGGCTAAAAACTTCTCGATCTCAAATCGAGTAAAACAGGCTGCACAATGCTAAGCCGAAACTTCGATAAATCATAACTTCCTCATACGAAGTCAGATTTGGGCGTTCTATATATATTCGGAAACCTCGTTTCAACTACTACAACATTATTCAAAGATATTAAGTTTATTTTACACTTAAATTTTGACGCTTATTTTTATTCTTAATTAATCAAACCACATAATTAAGCAATTAAGCACAAAACACACAATATTTAAATAATAAAATCTTATTATTTCAAAACGGTTTACAGAGGTTAACCTAGACTATTACATTGCTAAAAATGGCAAGCCCGGAAACACAGGCGTTACAATTCTCTCCACCTTAGAATGATTCCGTCCCCGGAATCACACATCGACAAACAAATGCGGATAGCGACTCAACATGTCACTCTCCGTCTCCCAGGTGAGATTCGGCCCATTCGTGTGTTTCCATCGGACAAGCACTAACCCAACCATTTTGCGTCGCAACATCTTAGTCTTTCGGTCAACAATTGCCTCTGGTTCTTCAATCAACCTTTTGTTCTCATCAATTCTCAATTCGGAAATTGGAATTATATCGGGAACTTCTCCCGTGAACTTCCTCAAATAACACACATGAAAAGTGTTGTGAATTCCATTTAGTTCTTCGGGTAATTCGAGCTTGTAAGCTTGGTTCCCAACCCTCTGAAGAACTTTAAACGGTCCAATAAACCTTGGACTCAACTTTCCCCTTTTACCAAATCTTATAAGTCCCTTCCACGGCGAGACTTTAAGCAAAACCGAATCTCCAACCTCAAAAGTCATCGGTCTTCGCTTCTTGTCAGCATAGCTCTTTTGACGATCCTGAGCTGCTAACATTCTTTCCCTAATTATTTTCAACTTTTCAGCAGTTTGATGAACCATCTCCGGTCCCATAAACTGCTTTTCCCCAGCCTCAAGCCAACAAGACGGCGTACGACACTTCTGTCCATACAAAGCTTGATAAGGTGCCATCTTAATGCTCGATTGAAAACTATTATTATAGGAAAATTCTACCAAAGGTAAATGTTCATCCCAATTACCTAGGAATTCCAAGGTACATACTCTCAGCTGTAACGCCTGTGTTTCCGGGCTTGACGTTTTTAGCAATGTGATAGTCTAGGTTAACCTTTGTAACCCGTTTTGAAATAATAAGAATGTATAATTTGAGTATTATGTGTTTTGTGCTTAATTGCTTAATTATGTGGTCTGATTAATTAAGAATAAAAATAAGTGTCAAAATTTAGGTGTAAAATAAACTTAATATCTTTGGTTAATGTTGTAGTAGTTGAAACGATGTTTTCGAATATATATAGAACGCCCAAATCTGACTTCGTATGAGTAAGTTATGATTTATCGAAGTTTCAAATTAGCAGTGTGCAGCCTGAAATACTCGAGTTGAGATCGAGCGGTTTTTAGCTGAAGCAATCTAAATGAGAATCGAAGATCTCATTGTTGGTATCGAAGCGATAAAAAGTTAGGCGAGAACGGACGTCAAACGAAGAAGTTATGAATTTATAACGAAGTTTTTCTGTCACAACCTATTAAAAATAAATAATAAAAATAAAGTCAAAATTAGCCGACGGAGTCTAAACGAAAGTTGTAGAGCATAGTCTCACCTTTCCGTGGATATAAAGAAAGTCGAAAACGGAGTTCGTATGAAGAAGATATGAATTTCCGAAGTTTGATAAATAAATTGTATTTATTTTTAAATAAAAAATCCGACATTATCCGAAGGCCGAGTCACCAGTCCGATCCGACGTACGCCCCGCGTACTCTGAGAGTGTCGACACTTCGGATGACACATGCTGTGACGATTTCGGAAGCAGTACGCGCTGCGTACTGCAGTACGCCCCGTGTACTCTGAGGCTCCAACCTCTATAAAAGGGATCCGAAGGCAGCCAGCTATTTTGCCCATTTCTTCTCTTCTCTCTCCCGTTTTGCATCGTTTTGCGTGCCAGAAATACCCCAAAGCCTCGGTATTATTCTCTAGCCCCGAGGCAAGTCTCGAGATCCCGAAGATCCCGAGAAGTGCGGTTCCCGAGCCGAAGCTCTGCCCGCGAGAAGTTCGATTTTTGTGGAGATCTTCCAGATCTGCTGTGGATTACTACTTCTGCAAGTCGTAGTGTTGTCCGATCATCTTCTGATCAAGTGAGTGTATACTACCTTTCATAAACACGATAATAATACAAGTGCGGTTTGAGTGTATTAAGTAAATTGTGGTTTATATGTGTGAGGGTATAGTTACTTTCTTCTAACGAGTAACTATGAAGTATTTTATATGATATACTTTTTATGTGTATATTTTGTGATTGTATGCGTGAATGGATATTCACTTTATTCTATCTCATAGATCTGAATTTTTTTCTATGGAATACGTGTTATGTGGTATGCCTCATCTGTTATTGATGGGTTTTAGCCATAAGAACTTTCCTATGTGCGCATGCAAAACCCTAATGCTTGGATCTAGGCTTTCTAATAAACATGCTTTGAATCCAAGACTTCGAATGACTAATTAGATTAAATAACAACATTGAAACAGATCTAGAATCATACCTTTGAGTTCCTTGTTGATCTTGAGGTCTTGGAGCTTCTAGAGTCACAAATGTCACTCCTCTAATGGCTTACAAACACCAATAGCAAGAAGGATGATTTAGGAGAGAGGAGAGGGGAGGAATTCGGCCAGGGTTCTCTTACTTTTTGGAGAGGTGTCGAATTACCTATGCCATGTGGTCTATTTATACTTGTAGACTCCTTAAGGGTTACAACCTAAACCCTAATTGGATAATCTTCTCTTAAGGCTATCCAAATCCATTCCTTAGATATCTATATGGACGATTTTAGCTATCCTAAAACTCTTAGAATTCGTCCATACCATATCCTAATGGATTTACAGTCTAAAGCTTAATTATCAAACAATTGACAGTTTATACCCCTTTATTTAATTAATCTCTTTAAGTCACCAAATTAATTCTAATTAATTCTATGACTTATATTAATCAAATAACAAATATATTATTCATTATATTATTCTCATAATATATTAATAATATTTACTCTCTCGTAATAAATCATCCTATCAAGTTGCTATGGTGAAGGCAACCCAAAAGGACCATGCACAACCGGATCAAATACTTGCCTAATATAGTTGCAGCCTTAGACACTATTCCAACAGTCTCCCACTTGGATAAGTCTAGTAACTATATTCACAAGTACAATTCGGTTTGCAATCGTAGCTCTCAAAGACACTGTCAACTCTGATCTAATCAATCTTGTCCTTTAGATAAGGGAACGTACAGTCCTCTGTTAGATATCATGCTGACAATCCTATGGAATGGTTAGTCAAGCATTTAGGTTTCTCGATCTCTGATTTATTTGACATAGAACTTAATTGAACACATCAATTCAGTTCTGACCGGGCCCGACACATAAGTCAAATCAAATCATCGAGCGGCTGAGATATCGCTTTTACCTTCTTAGATAAAAGTTACAGATAAACTTCGAATTATATGCATTTTCTTATTCACTAACCAACTATACACAACAATACGTTTTATAACACCGAGTTACTGATGCGTTTTCGTATTATCAATGTACAATTAATTAACAAATAACAAACCATATATCTAGGTTTTAAGACCATATGATATTATCGTCTTGCAATCACCTTTTATATCATATTCCATAAGGTGATTCCAGCAAGCGTGGGTTTATTCCAATGCTCAAAACTAGTTCATAAGCACTCATGAACGTTGCATCAATCCTTTGCTATGTGTAACACCACTTAGACATTCTACACACCAATTCATGACAATCTTCATTCATATCTACTCCCAACATATGAACGATTGCGGACCATTTGAGCAATTCGATTATTCCTAATAAACTCAATTATTCTGGAAGTCAAAACATGCAAAGTGAAACAATAGTTAAACAATTAACATAAGATAGTAACATTACTCATAAATAAAACTCCTTTATTTAATCATCAAATGTCAATTACATTTATCTATTACACGTTTCTAATACTATTTAATCTATGCTAATATCATCCTTCAGCCCAATACTCCTAGCATGCTGCAAGTGCTTAACCCTACTCAGTCCCTTCGTAAGCGGATCTGCTGGGTTATCTTCTGATGATATCCTCTTCACTACGAGTTGTCCTTCTTCTACACGATGTCTAATGAAGTGATACTTTCTGTCGATATGTCTTGATCTACCATGATCCCTCGGTTCCTTGGTCAAGGCAACCGCGCCTTCGTTATCACAGAAAATCTCCATTGGCTCCTTTATGGCAGGTACAACTCCAAGATCACCGATGAAGTTCTTTAGCCATATTGCCTCCTTCGACGCTTCGCTCGCTGCAATGTACTCTGATTCGCACGTTGAATCAGCTACGGTTTCCTGCTTGGAACTCTTCCATGTCACTGCTCCTCCATTTAGGGTAAAGACCCAGCCCGACTGCGAACGGTAGTTGTCCCTGTCGGTTTGAAAACTGGCGTCACTATACCCTCGCACCTTCAAGTCATCACTCCCTCCGAGGACTAAGAACCATTCCTTTGTCCTCTGAAGGTACTTAAGGATGTTTTTCACCGCAATCCAATGTGCTTTGCCAGGATTCCCTTGATATCTGCTAACCATGCTCAAAGCGAAGGCTACATCAGGGCGAGTACAAGTCATAGCGTACATGATTGAGCCAACTGCGGAAGCGTATGGTACTCGGCTCATTTATGCTATCTCAGCTTCGGTACTCGGACTTAGAGTCTTACTCAATTTGGCATTACTTTGTATCGGTAGTTCTCCCTTCTTTGAGTTTTCCATACTAAAACATTTTAGTACCTTCTCTAAGTAAGTATTCTGACTAAGTCCAATTAGTCTCTTACTTTTTTCACTTACTATCCTTATTCCCAAAATGTAAGAAGCCTCTCCGAGGTCCTTCATAACAAAGCACTTCCCGAGCCAGGACTTAACCTCCTGCAGAGTCGGGATGTCGTTTCCTATGAGTAATATGTCATCGACATATAGAACGAGGAAGCTTACTATACTCCCACTGGCTTTGACATATACACAAGATTTGTCTTCACTTCGTACAAATCCAAACTCTTTGACTTTCTCATCGAAGCAAAGATTCCATCTGCGAGACGCTTGCTTAAGTCCATAAATGGACTTCTCAAGCTTACACACTCTATTCGGATTCTTCAGATCCACAAAACCCTCTGGCTGAGCCATGTAAACATCCTCAGCCAACTTTCCATTAAGGAAAGCGGTCTTGACATCCATTTGCCAAATCTCATAATCATGAAATGCGGCAATTGCTAGCATCACTCTAATAGATTTAATCTTCGCAACTGGTGAGAAGGTCTCATCATAGTCAACTCTGGGAGTTTGAGTAAAGCCCTTCGCAACCAATCGTGCTTTATATGTGTGTACGTTCCCATCCACATCGGTCTTCTTCTTGAAGATCCATTTGCACCCAACGGTCTTACGTCCGGGCACGTAATCAACCAAATTCCAAACTTGGTTATCATACATGGATTGGATCTCGCTATCCATTGCCTCTTTCCATTTTGCAGACTCCGGGCCTGCCATGGCTTCCTTATAGCTATTAGGTTCATCAAGGTTTACTAGTGTACCATCACTAATATACGTGTCCCCTTCGGTAATAATATGAAAGCCATAAAACTGGGGATGAACTCTAACTTTATCGGAACGTCTAAGAGGTAGGGATTCGTCAATCGGTTCAACCGGAGTTTCCTCCTCGGGTTGAATGCCAGTGGTAGAGGTTCCTTCATCTATCGACTCTTGAATCTCTTCAAGTTCGATTTGCCTCCCACTGTCTCCTTGGCTCATGAGTTCTCGCTCTCGAAAAACTCCTCTCCTCGCAACGAAGACAACATTGTCCTCCGGTCTATAGAAGAGATATCCAAAGGATGTCTGCGGGTAGCCGATGAAAATACATCGCTCACTTCGAGGTTCAAGCTTGTCGTGAGTATCTCGTCTTACGAAATCCTCGCAACCCCAAACCTTGATATGTGCCAACGAGGGAGCTTTCCATGTCCACATCTCGTGAGATGTTTTGGCAACCTTCTTAGTAGGGACTCGGTTAAGGATATGGGTGGCTGTCTCTAAGGCATACCCCCAAAAAGAGATAGGTAGTGAAGCATGACTCATCATAGAGCGAACCATATCCAATAAGGTTCAATTACGCCTTTCTGCCACACCATTTAACTGCGCTGTCCTAGGAGGCGTCAATTGTGAAACTATTCCACACTCCTTGAGATAATCGTGGAATTCAAGACTTAGGTACTCTCCTCCTCGATCGGATCGAAGCATCTTGATTTTCCTGCCCAATGATTCTCCACTTCATTCTTGAACTCTTTGAAATTTTCAAAGGTGTCTGACTTTTGCTTGATTAAGTAGATATACCCATATCTACTATAGTCATCGGTAAAAGTCACATAGAAGCGGTTCCCATCCTTCGTGGTTGATCTAAACGGTCCACATACATCGGTATGTATTAGGTCCAATAGACCCTCGCCCCTTTCACATGTACTCGTGAAGGGTGACTTAGTCATCTTTCCAAGCAAACAAGACTCGCATGTGTCATCTTCCCTAAGGTCGAATGACTCCAACACTCCATGCTTTTGGAGTTGGGCTATGCGTTTCTTGTTGACATGTCCTAGACGACAGTTCCACAAGGATGCTTTATCCATACTAGTGGAAGAATCAATATTTAAAACATCATTTCCTAAGTTATCAACAATCATAACGGTTTCATATATTCCATTACATGGTATAGCTTCAAAGTAAAAGACACCATTTAGATAAGCCAAAATATAACCATTCTCATTATTAAAAGAAAATCTAAATCCTTGTCTATATAAACCATGAAATGAAATGATGTTTCTAGCCATTTCTGGCGAATAGCAACAATTATTCAAATCTAAAACCAAACTATTCCTAAGCACTAAAGAATACACTCCAATCTTGGTCACAGGCGACGATCTTCTGTTCCCCATGATTAGATTGATCCTTCCTTGCTCCACATCCCTACTTCTTCTTAGTCCCTACACATTAGAACAAATGTGATAACCACAACCAGTATCAAGAACCCAAGAAATAACATGATTAGAATCGTTAGATTTGATTGTGTATATACCTGCGAAAGATGGCTTGATCTTTCCCTCTTTGATTGCTTGCAGGTAATCTGGGCAGCTTCTCTTCCAATGTCCTATCTTGTGGCAGTGGTGGCACTCTGCCTCCTTTGGGTTAGGACAGGGCTTAGCGGGATCAACTTTGGTCCCACTAGAAGAGGCACCATCTCGGGTTTTCACCTTGCGATAGTTCTTCGATGAAGCTTTCCTCTTCTTTCCCTTTCCTTGTCCAATAGCCAAGACAGGAGCAGCGGGCGGATTGGGAGTAGGTGCAACAGACTTGTCCTTGAAGTTGCTCTCAGCGACCCTCAAGAGACCTTGGAGTTTGCTTAGGGTGACCTCTTCTTTGTTCATGTGGTAGGTCATCCTAAATTGGTTGTACATCGGAGGCAAAGAGTGAAGCACCATATCGATCGCCAAGTCTTCATCGAAGTCAACATTTAACTTGCGAAGGCGGTCGACATACCTTTGCATCTTTTGCAGGTGCACGGTAAGAGATTCTCCATGACCCATCTTAGCGGAAATCATGTTGGTGAAAATCTCATAACGCTCTTGTATCGCGTTTTGGTGGTATCTCTCCAATAAGTCTTGGTGCATCTCGTACGGGTACATGTCCTCGTAGGACTTTTGGAATTCGGAGTTCATGGTAGCGATCATGATGCAATGTACCTTCGTTGCATCTCGCTCATGAGTTTCAAAGGCGGTGATTTCGGCGGGAGTAGCAACTTCGGGGTTGATTTTCTCGAGCTTCTCATCGAGGACATACTCCTTATCCTCATAGCGAGCAATCGTGCGAATGTATCTTATCCATTCGCTAAAGTTCGTTCCATCGAAGGTGACCTTTTGGCAAAGGCTCATCAAAGTGAAAGAACTAGCAGCATCGTTGTTGGCATTCGACATCTACAATTAGAAAGGACAAAGATACATTAGAATAAGAATCCCTAATTATCACCCAATAAGAAAAATTAGGGCTAGGATCCAACAATAACATTTACATACTAGAAAAGGGATGCCGTAATCTAACATGCAAATAAATTGAAGGTAAGTGAATGACGATTCACTAATTCTCCATCACAAAATTTAAACTATTAGTCCTAAGTGTTTTTTTGAGAATTCCTAGGTTCGGATGAGATTCATTGAAACTATTCAATGGCATGTTTAAATCTCGATATGCCCCTCTTGTTTGTGACTGGGATGCCGAGGATCACAAAGCGGGTGTGAATTACCATGCAAATTCACATGGTGCCTTCATTGTAACGATCACCTATTCGATGTGCCGGTAAACCACACACGCTCCATCGAACTATGATAAATAATGAATCACCCTTTGCCACCTTCGCTTAGAACCAATTAGTGTGCCGGTAAACCACACATGCTCCACTAACTTCTTAGCAAGGTGCAAAGTGTAATTTCATGGGATTGCATCAATTCACTTTTCCTAAAGTAACTAGGAATGGGAAATTTTAAAAATATGTGTAGTTACTTTATATTTCTTATTATACTTTTAATGAGAGGATGAGGTTGCCCTATCCTACCCGTTCGGCTAACGACCCTCCACTAATCAAGCAAGCGGTGGGTGTGAGTGTACACCCATTAAGCGCCATTTTATAGGCCGCAACCTTATACCCACCTTATAGATCGGCTTCGTGAATGAGGCCTACTAACGGTAAGACTAGCATTTAGTTATACATATATATATATATATATATATATATATATATATATATATATATATATTATTCTAGTAATATCATATTAGTATAGGGTTGTATTTTAAAACTTTTAAAATGTAGGGTTTGAAATTTAAGTTGTCTAAATTAAAACTTTTAATCTCAAAAATAAATTTCAAAACTTGAGGGTAAGTTTTAAACATTTAAAACATGGAGGATCAAATAACAAATAATTCCAATTAACAATTAATATCCTAATTATCTATATTTGATTTTATTCAAGATTTCTTTGAAAGATAATTACCAAAATAATTAAAATAATTAATTAATTATCATATAAGGAAATTAAATATTTTATTAGTTGATAAATACCTTTAACTAGATCAAGATAATAGTCATATATATCAAAAAATCGGATTTAGATTGATCTATTATGACTAAGGTAAGTTTCCATAAGATAATTATGAAAAAATCCCGAATCTGGCCATTCCTGACGCCTGGACTCGCCGAGTGCACAAGGGGACTCGCCGAGTCAGGCCTACTCGCCGAGTCCACCTTGGAACTCGCCGAGTCCATGACTCAGAAACCTAAAAATCGAATTTTGCAGGTTTTTTTCAGTTAATCAAGCAACAATTTAAAGAAAACCAAGCTAGGCTCTGATACCACTGATGGGTTTTAGCCATAAGAACTTTCCTATGTGCGCATGCAAAACCCTAATGCTTGGATCTAGGCTTTCTAATAAACATGCTTTGAATCCAAGACTTCTAATGACTAATTAGATTAAATAACAACATTGAAACAGATCTAGAATCATACCTTTGAGTTCCTTGTTGATCTTGAGGTCTTATAGCTTCTAGAGTCACAAATGTCACTCCTCTAATGGCTTACAAACACCAATAGCAAGAAAGATGATTTAGGAGAGAGGAGAGGGGAGGAATTCAGCCAGGGTTCTCTTACTTTTTGGAGAGGTGTCGAATTCCCTATGCCATGGGGTCTATTTATACTTGTAGACTCCTTAAGGGTTACAACCTAAACCCTAATTGGATAATCTTCTCTTAAGGCTATCCAAATCCATTCCTTAGATATCTATATAGACGATTTTAACTATCCTAAAACTCTTAGAATTCATCCATACCATATCCTAATGGATTTACAGTCTAAAGATTAACTATCAAACAATTGACAGTTTATACCCCTTTATTTAATTAATCTCTTTAAGTCACCAAATTAATTCTAATTAATTCTATGACTTATATTAATCAAATAACAAATATATTATTCATTATATTATTCTCATAATATATTAATAATATTTACTCTCTCGTAATAAATCATCCTATCAAGTTGCTATGGTGAAGGCAACCCAAAAGGACCGTGCACAACCGGATCATATACTTGCCTAATATAGTTGCAGCCTTAGACACTATTCCAACAGTTATGTGGAATATATATTGAATGAAAATGATATACAGGTTTTAAACTATGTATGAAAATATATATTTTTATCTACTAATATGTTGGGTAGAACATGGGTAGATAGTTGGTGTGTAATAAACAGATGAGAGGCCTCGATGTTGTTGTTGTTGTTGATCTAGTTATTCAACGGAGTATGGATAACGACCACGGACTCTTTCTAGACAGTCCAGTGGAACGCTAGCAGGTTCATAACCTGTAGGTGTTGTGAACGATGTGTTCACCGGTGTACTCTATCCCCCTCATGGTTGCCTTTAGGATATCTATTGTTGAGGAAACCCCTTCGCAGTGATGTCCGTCCCGATGAAAATCCTAGATTAGGTCCCTTGAGATAGTTGTTGTTTTAGGGACGTAAAGTGAGGATAACGGGAATGGGTAATCGGGATAGTGATTGGTTGGTGAAATTAAATATAACTTATTTATTGTGGGTTGAAAACCCTATATGCTCACCAGGCTCCCAAGCCTGACCCACTCAGTTTTATTTGTATTACACGAAGTGGCACAAGGGCGTAAGATGGAAGGATCATCTTGTTGTTTTGTTTACAAGTCTGTATATGTATATATTTGTTGAATGACTTGTAATGTTATCGTTTATGCTTTATGGTCTGTATCGGAACATGACATCCCGAGTTTTAATTATATAATGAAAATGCATCTCTTGATGAAATGATTTGATAAATGTTATTTTATCATGTTTTGTTTTGGGAACAAATTCCGCAACTCTTTCAAATCAAAATGATTTACTCTGAAATTATTTAAAAGCATAAATGAAAATCGGTCTTTTCTGGCCGAGATTTTGGGGATGTCACAGTTGGTATCAGAGCATTAGTTTAAGCGAACTAGGAATTTGTAGGATTTCTAGACTTAAAATTAGAATGCTATGTTGAATTTTGAGATGTGTGTCTGTTGGATTTTAGACACGAGCACTAGTTTATTTTAGGAAAGTTTCCTAAAAAGCTTTATGTGCTAAATGTTATATGTTGCCATATATGATATTATTTGTTCGGATCTACGGTCTGTTGCCGACCGGATCTGGAAACCTTATGTGTGTAGGATTCTAAGCGTGCGTCTACGATATTAGAACTAGCATGTAAACGTTTCGGAGTAATAAGGATGAATTGAATATCTATCATGAACGAGGATCTAATTTCACCTTATTCGGTGTGTAGATCAAAAATGGTGAGAACAAGGAGTGGCGTTGGAAACGCAGATGAAAACAGGAATAAACCGCCAGTGATTGAGCAGATACCTGTTATAGCAGCAGCACCAGAACCAATAACAATGGCTGCGGTGCAAGCCATGATTCGGGCTATGCTAGCCGAACAAAGGGAGGAGATGCGACAAATGTTGCATAAAAATAGGGATGAACCTATCATACCTATTAAGGAACCTGAATTGATTCCCGAACAATCGGAGGAAGGGAACAATGGTCGCATGATGAGTCAAGTTGGGACTCAAGGGGAACGAAGGAACGATCCAGAAAGGAGAAACAACAAGGATGGGCGTATGTACAAGAACTTCTTGGGCGCCAAACCGCCAATTCTTTCTGGGAACCCAAAGCCTGTTGAGATAATGGATTGGATCTCCGAGATGGAGATGGTATTTGAAAGTTGCGACTGTAGCAACAAACAGAAGACCATCTTTGCGGTTAGACAACTGAAGACTGGAGTCCTGAGTTGTTGGAAGTTGTTGGCAGATACTATGCCACGAGGAGAAGCCCTGAAAATGTCATGGGAGGAGTTCTTGGAACAGTTAAGGGTGCAGTATTGTTCAGAGATAGATCTGATTGATCTGAACAATGAGTTTCAAAACTTAAAGAAGGGGAAGATGAGCATAGATGACTATGCTACTGCATTTACTGAGAAGATGAAGTTATTTCTGTACCTAGTGCCAATGGAACTCTCCAAAATTGAGAGGTTTGCTAATGGACTGCCTGCTGACTTTGGTCCGACAGTCAAAATGGCAACCACTCTGAAAACGGCTGTTCGTGCAGCTAAGAATGTGGAGGCCCAGCAGAAGGAAAAGGGTCTGGAAAGAATTGATGTTGGTGAAAATTGGAAGTTCGATGGAACTTCAGGGTCCAACAAGAAAAACAAGTTCTCGAAGTCTGGTTCGAGGGGAAGTAGAGGTGAAGCGAAATGGTGCGACAAATGTAAGAAGAAGCATCATGGAAAATGTCAGGTGGCGAACACATGCTACAAGTGTGGAAAGCCAGGGCACTATGCGAATGAGTGTACCCTCACAAAGAAAGTTTGCTATGGGTGTGGTGAGGAGGGTCATATGTCGAGGGACTGCCCGAAGAAGAAGGAGGCAGCTAGACCCAACATGCCGCCAAAGCCAAAGGCGAGAGCATTCCAGATGACACTAGAAGCTGCTAAAGATGAAGCTGATGTCGCTTCAGGTACCTTTCTCGTTAACGAATTGCCTGCCCAAATTTTATTTGATTCTGGAGCCAACTACTCCTTTATATCGCATGAATTTGGTAGAAAGCTAGCTTTGCCTGTTGTTAGACTAGATAATGCCTTATTAGTCGAAGTTGCTAGTGGCAAGTTTGTACCTGTTAGCTATCGCATGAAAAATATCTTAATTGATCTAAATGGGAATAAGTTCCACGAGGAATTATTGCCTATCGATCTAAATGGTTTCGACATCGTATTGGGAATGGATTGGCTTAGCGCCAACGACGCCGAAATTTTATGCAAGAAGAAAATAGTCAAAGTAAACCCGCCTGGGAAAGATTCGTTTATGGTGTATGGAGACAAACGCAGAGTGAATTCTGGAATCATTTCATTTATGAAAGCCAGAAAATGTTTGACCAAGGGGTGTACATCATATTTAGCATTCGTGATCGATGCTAAGAAGGAAAAGAAAGTGATGCAAAATATTCCAGTGGTGTGTGATTATCCGGAAGTATTTCCCGAAGATCTTCTTGGATTACCGCCTGATCGACAAATGGAATTCCGTATTGACTTGTTGCCAGGAACGACGCCAATTGCAAAAGCACCTTATCGATTAGCACCGATGGAGATGAAGGAGCTAATGATGCAACTTCATGAGTTATTGGACAAAGGTTTCATTAGACCTAGTTCATCACCCTGGGGAGCTCCGGTGTTATTCGTGAAGAAGAAAGATGGAAGTATGAGAATGTGCATTGATTACTGATAGCTGAACAAGGCAACAATAAAGAATAGATATCCGTTGCCGAGGATTGATGACCTGTTTGATCAATTGCAAGGTTCGAGCTATTTCTCGAAGATCGATCTAAGGTCAGGATATCATCAGCTAAAAGTAAGAGAGCAAGATATCGAGAATACTGCATTCAGAACTAGATATGGACACTACGAGTTCTTGGTTATGTCGTTTAGACTAACCAATGCTCCGTCAGCTTTCATGGATTTGATGAATAGGTTTTGTAATCCTTTCCTTGATAAATCGGTGATAGTGTTCATAGACGACATTCTGATTTACTCGAAAAGCCAGGAGGAGCATGGCAGACACTTGCGAGAAGTGTTAGAAGTCTTGAAGAAGGAGAAGTTGTATGCTAAGTTCTCCAAATGTGATTTTTGGATTCGTGAAGTCCAATTCTTGGGTCACGTGGTCAACCAAGAAGGGATAATGGTTGATCCAGCAAAGATTGAAGCTGTAACGAAGTGGGAACAACCGAAAAGTCCCACAGAGATTCGAAGCTTTTTAGGATTAGCCGGATATTACTGAAGGTTTATCCAAGGCTTTTCTTCGATTGCTACTCCGTTGACAGCTTTGACCCACAAAGGAGCTACTTATGCTTGGAGTGATAAGCATAAAGAAGCATTCGAGAAGCTAAAGAAGAAGCTATGCGAGGCACCGATACTTTCTCTACCCGATGGAGCTGAAGACTTCACTGTTTATAGTGATGCGTCTAGGGTTGGATTGGGTTGTGTTTTGACCCAAAGAGAAAAGGTCATAGCATATGCGTCTCGACAGCTGAAAGAGCATGAAAAGAACTATCCGACTCATGATTTGGAGTTGGCGGCGGTAGTTTTCGCTCTGAAAATATGGAGGCATTACCTCTATGGCACGAAGTGCAAACTTTTCACTGATCATAAGAGTCTCCAGTATCTCTTTAATCAAAAGGAGTTGAATATGAGGCAACGACGCTGGCTAGAATTACTTAAGGACTACGACTGCGAGATACTTTACCACCCTGGTAAAGCTAATGTTGTTGCTGATGCTCTCAGTCGGAAAGTCAATCCTGAAAGGAAAAGGCGAAGAGCGTTGAGAATTGAAGTTGTCTCGACTATTTTGGAAAGTATAAAGAAAGCTCAGAGCGAAGCTTCTGAGAAGAATGACCGAAAGGAGGAACGTTTGGGCAAAACATTGGTGTTTGGTGTAAACAGTCATGGACTGAAGGTGTTCCAAGATCGGATTTGGATACCTAAGACAGGAGGAGTCAGAGATCTTCTGATGGAAGAAGCTTACAAGACCATGTACTCGATTCATCCGGGTAGCACTAAAATGTATAGGGACCTGAAACCCTACTACTGGTGGCCGACGATGAAGCTTAATGTTGCAAAGTATGTGGCTGAGTGTGTGACTTGTGCGAGAGTCAAGACACAACATCAGAAACCGTACGGGAGTTTAGAACCTTTGCCTGTGCCCTATGGGTAACTGGGAAGACATTGCTATGGATTTTGTCACTAAACTGCCCAGAACAAAGAATGGTCACGACATGATTTGGGTGGTCGTTGATCGATTCACTAAGAGTGCGCATTTCATAGCAGCCAAGGAGAAATGGTCTATGGACAAGCTTGCGAAATCTTACGTGAAGGAAATTGTGAGGCTTCACAGTGTTCCGTTAACGATTGTGTCGGATCGTGATAGCCGTTTCACATCGAGATTTTGGAAAAGTCTACAAGAGGAATTGGGTACCAAGTTGTGTTTAAGTACAGCTTACCATCCGCAGACTGATGGTCAGAGCGAAAGAACGATACAAACACTTGAAGATATGCTGAGAGCATGTACTCTGGAATTCCTAGGTAATTGGGATGAACATTTACCATTGGTAGAATTTTCCTATAATAATAGTTTCCACTCGAGCATTAAGATGACACCGTACCAAGCTTTGTATGGACAGAAGTGTCGTACGCCGTCTTGTTGGCTTGAGGCTGGGGAAAAGCAGTTTATGGGACCGGAGATGGTTCATCAAACTGCTGAAAAGTTGAAAATAATTAGGGAAAGAATGTTAGCAGCTCAGGATCGTCAAAAGAGCTATGCTGACAAGAAGCGGAGACCGATAACTTTTGAGGTTGGGGATTCGGTTTTGCTTAAAGTCTCGCCGTGGAAGGGACTTATAAGATTTGGTAAAAGGGGAAAGTTGAGTCCAAGGTTTATTGGACCGTTTAAAGTTCTTCAGAGGATTGGGAACCAAGCTTACAAGCTCGAATTACCAGAAGAACTGAATGGAATTCATAACACTTTTCATGTGTGTTGTTTGAGAAAGTTCGCGGGAGAAGTTCCCGACATAATTCCAATCTTTGAATTGAGAATTGATGAGAAAAAAAGGTTGGTTGAAGAACTAGAGGCAATTGTTGACCGAAAGACTAAGAAATTGCGACGCAAGATGGTTGGGTTAGTGCTTGTCCGACGGAAACACACGAATGGGCCGAATCTCACCTGGGAGACGGAGAGTGACATGACGGGTCGCTATCCGCATTTGTTTGTTGATGTGTGATTCCGGGGACGGAATCATTCTAAGGGGAGAGAATTGTAACGCCTGTGTTTCCGGGCTTGCCGTTTTTAACAATGTGATAGTCTAGGTTAACCTTTGTAACCCGTTTTGAAATAATATGAATGTATTATTTGAGTATTATGTGTTTTGTGCTTAATTACTTAATTATGTGGTCTGATTAATTAAGAATAAAAATAAGCGTCAAAATTTAAGTGTAAAATAAACTTAATATCTTTGGTTAATGTTGTAGTAGTTGAAACGAGGTTTTCGAATATATATAGAACGCCCAAATCTTATTTCGTATGAGGAAGTTATGATTTATCGAAGTTTCGACTTAGCGGTGTGCAGCCTGAAATACTCGAGTTGAGATCGAGCGGTTTTTAGCCGAAGCAATCTAAATGAGAATCGAAGATCTCACTGTTGGTATCAAAGCGATAAAAAGTTAGGCGAAAACGGACGTGAAACGAAAAAGTTATGAGTTTATAACGAAGTTTTTCTGTCACGGCCTATTAAAAATAAATTCAAAATTAGCCGACGGAATCTAAATGAAAGTTGTAGAGCGTAGTTTCACCTTTCCGTGGATATAAAGAACGTCGAAAACGGAGTTCGTATGAAGAAGATATGAATTTCCGAAGTTTGATAAATAAATTGTATTTATTTTTAAATCAAAAATCCGGCATTATCCTAAGGCCGAGTCACCAGTCCGATCCGACGTACGCCCCACGTACGCGAGTACGCCTCGCGTACTCCGAGAGTGTCGACACTTCGGATGATGCATGCAGTGACGATTTCGGAAGCAGTACGCGCTGCGTACTGCAGTACGCCCCGTGTACTCCGAGGCTCCAGCCTCTATAAAAGGGATCCGAAGGCAGCCGGCTATTTTGCCCATTTCTTCTCTTCTGTCTCCCGTTTTGCATCGTTTTGCGTGCCAGAAATACCCCGAAGCCCCAGTATTATTCTCTAGCCCCGAGGCAAGTCCCGAGATCCCGAAGATCCCGAGAAGTGCGGTTCCCGAGCCGAAGCTCTGCCCGCGAGAAGTTCGATTTTTGTGGAGATCTTCCAGATCTGCTGTGGATTACTACTTCTGCAAATCGTAGTGCTGTCCGATCATCTTCTGATCAAGTGAGTGTATACTACCTTTCATAAACACGATAATAATACAAGTGCGGTTTGAGTGTATTAAGTAAATTGTGGTTTATATGTGTGAGGGTATAGTTACTTTCTTCTAACGAGTAACTATGAAGTATTTTATATGATATACTTGTTATGTGTATATTTTGTGATTGTATGCGTGAATGAATATTCACTTTATTCTATCTCATAGATCTGAATTGTTTTCTATGGAATACGTGTTATGTGGTATGCCTCATCTGTTATGTGGAATATATATTGAATGAAAATGATATACATGTTTTAAACTATGTATGAAAATATATATTTTAATCTACTAATATGTTGGGTAGAACATGGGTAAATAGTTGGTGTGTAATAAACAGATGAGAGGCCTCGATGTTGTTGTTGTTGTTGATCTAGTTATTCAGCGGAGTATGGATAACGACCATGGACTCTTTCTAGACAGTCCAGTGGAACGCTAGCAGGTTAATAACCTGTAGGTGTTGTGAACGATGTGTTCACCGGTGTACTCTATCCCCTCATGGTTGCCTTTAGGATATCTATTGTTGAGGAAACCCCTTCGCAGTGATGTCCGTCCCGATGAAAATCCTAGATTAGGTCCCTTGAGATAGTTGTTGTTTTAGGGACGTAAAGTGAGGATAACGGGAATGGGTAATCGGGATAGGGATTGGTTGGTGAAATTAAATATAACTTATTTATTGTGGGTTGAAAACCCTATATGCTCACCAGGCTCCCAAGCCTGACCCACTCAGTTTTATTTGTATTACAGGAAGTGGCACAAGGGCGTAAGATGGATGGATCATCTTGTTGTTTTATTTACAAGTCTGTATATGTATATATTTGTTGAATGACTTGTAATGTTATCGTTTATGCTTTATGCTCTGTATCGGAACATGACATCCTGAGTTTTAATTATATAATGAAAATGCATCTCTTGATGAAATGCTTTGATAAATGTTATTTTATCATGTTTTGTTTTGGGAACAAATTCCGCAACTCTTTCAAATCAAAAGGATTTACTCTGAAATTATTTAAAAGCATAAATGAAAATCGGTGTTTTCTGGCCGAGATTTTGGGGATCTCACATCAGCATATCTCCAAGTGTTTGTATTGTTCTTTCACTCTGACCATCAGTCTGCGGATGGTAAGCTGTGCTTAAACATACCTTGGTACCCATTTCCTCTTGTAGACTTTTCCAAAACCTTGAGGTGAAACGGCTATCACGATCCGATATAATCGTTAACGGAACACTGTGAAGCCTCACAATTTCCTTCACGTAAGAATTCGCAAGCTTTTCCATAGACCATTTCTCCTTGGCTGCTATGAAATGCGCACTCTTAGTGAATCAATCAACGACCACCCAAATCATGTCGTGACCATTCTTTGTTCTGGGCAGTTTAGTGACAAAATCCATAGCAATGTCTTCCCACTTACCCATAGGCACAGGCAATGGTTCTAAACTCCCGTAAGGTTTCTGATGTTGTGTCTTGACTCTCGCACAAGTCACACACTTGGCCACATACTTTGCAACATCAAGCTTCATCGTCGGCCACCAGTAGTAGGGTTTCAGGTCCCTATACATTTTAGTGCTACCCGGATGAATTGAGTACATGGTTTTATGAGCTTCTTCCATCAGAATATCCCTAATTCCTCCTAACTTAGGTACCCAAATACGATCTTGGAATACCTTCAGTCCATGACCGTTAGTACCAAACACCAACGTTTTACCCAAACGTTCCTCCTTTCGGTCATTTTTCTCAGAAGCTTCCTCTTGAGCTTTCTTTATACTTTCCACAATGGTCGAGACAACTTCAATTCTCAACGCTCTTGGCCTCTTCCTTTCAAGATTGACTTTCCGACTAAGAGCATCAGCAACAACATTAGCTTTACCGGGGTGGTAAAGTATCTCGTAGTCGTAGTCTTTAAGTAATTCTAGCCAGCGTCATTGCCTCATATTCAATTCTTTCTGATTAAAGAGATATTGGAGACTCTTATGATCAGTAAAAAGTTTGCACTTTGTGCCATAGAGGTAATGCCTCCATATTTTCAGAGTGAAAACTACCGCTGCCAACTCCAAATCATGAGTTGGGTAATTCTTTTCATGCTCCTTCAACTGTCGAGACGCATATGCTATCACCTTTTCTCTTTGGGTCAAAACACAACCCAATCCAACCCCAGACGCATCGCTATAAACAGCAAAGTCTTCAACTCCATCGGGTAGAGAAAGTATCGGTGCCTCACATAGCTTCTTCTTTAACTTCTCAAATGCTTCTTTATGCTTATCATTCCAAGCATAAGTAGCTCCTTTGTGGGTCAAAGCTATTAACGGAGTAGCAATCGAAGAAAAGCCTTGGATAAACCTGCGGTAATATCCGGCTAATCCAAAAAAGCTTCGAATCTCCGTGGGACTTTTCGGTTGTTCCCACTTCATCGCAGCTTCAATCTTCGCTGTATCAACCATTATCCCTTCTTGGTTGACCACGTGACCCAAAAATTGGACTTCCCGAATCCAAAAATCACATTTGGAGAACTTAGCATACAACTTCTCCTTTTTCAAGACTTCTAAAACTTCTTGCAAGTGTCTGCCATGCTCCTCCTGGCTTTTCGAGTAAATCAGAATGTCGTCTATGAACACTATCACGGATTTATCAAGGAAAGGATTACAAAACCTATTCATCAAATCCATGAAAGCTGCCGGAGCATTGGTTGGTCCAAACGACATAACCAAGAACTCGTAGTGTCCATATCTAGTTCTGAATGCAGTCTTCTCGATATCTTGCTCTCTTACTTTTAGCTGATGATATCCTGACCTAAGATCGATCTTCGAGAAATAGCTCGAACCTTGCAATTGATCAAACAGGTCATCAATCCTCGGCAACGGATATCTATTCTTTATTGTTGCCTTGTTCAGCTCTCTGTAATCGATGCACATTCTCATACTTCCATCTTTCTTCTTCACAAATAACACCGGAGCTCCCCAGGGCGATGAACTAGTTCTAATGAAACCTTTGTTAAATAACTCCTGAAGTTGCATCATCAGCTCCTTCATCTCCGTCGGTGCTAATCGATAAGGTGTTTTTGCTATTGGCGTGGTTCCTGGTAACAAGTGTATTCTGAACTCCACTTGTCTATCGGGCGGTAATCCAGGAAGATCTTCGAGAAATACTTCCGCATAATCACACACCACTGGAATGCTCTGCATCACCTTCTTTTCTTTCTTAGCATCAATCACAAATGTTAAATATGATGTACATCCCTTGGTCAAACACTTTCTGGCTTTCATTAGAGAAATGATCCCAGAATTCACTCGCCGTTTGTCCCCATACACCATAAACGAATCTTTTCCAGGCGGGTATACTTTAACTATCTTTTTCTTGCATAAAATTTCGGCATCATTGGCGCTAAGCCAATCCATTCCCAAGACGATGTCGAAACCATTAAGTACGATAGGCAATAACGCCTCGTGAAACTTATTCCCATTAAGGTCGATTAAGATGTCTTTCATACGATGGCTAACAGGTACAAACTTGCCACTAGCTACTTCGACTAATAAAACATTATCTAGTTTATCAACAGGAAAAACTAGCTTTCTACCAAACTCATGCGAAATAAAGGAGTAGTTGGCTCCAGAATCAAACAAAATTTTAGCAGGAAATTTGTTTACGAGAAAGGTACCTGAAGCGACATCAGCTTCATCTTTCGCAGCCTCAAGTGTCATCTGGAAGGCTCTCGCCTTCGGCTTTGATGGAATGTTGGGCTTTGTTGCCTCCTTCTTCTTCGGACAGTCTTTCAAAATATGCCCCTCTTCATTACAACCAAAATACATCCTTTTGTTGTTCGGAAATTCATTGGCAAAATGTCCAACCTTTCCATACTTGTAGCAGGTTACATCCTCGCTACATTTCCCAAAGTGCTTTTTCTTACACTTATCACACCACTTTGCTTCGCCTCCTTTTCCTCCAAACTTTTTCGAATCAGATTTCGAAAATTTTCCTTTCTTACCGGAACCAGATGTTCCCTCAAACTTTCTTTTCTCACCAACATCAACCTTGTCGGTGGTTCTCCCCTTGATCATGTTCTCCACAGACTTGGCAGCCCAGATAGCTGCCTCTAGAGTAAGTGCCTGACGTGTTGGCACCTCGTACTCCCATGGAAGTCCCTTCGCATACCGATCCACCTTTGTCAGCTCGTCTGGAATGATACGCAAGGAAAACTCCATCTTATCGGTGAAGTTATTGGTGTATTCATCAACTGACATGCTGCCTTTAGTCAATGTCAGGAACTTGTTCCCCAACTCCAACAGATTTTGAGCCGAGCAGAACTTGCGCTTGAACTGCACCAAGAACTCTGCCCATGACAATTGCAGTGGCTCATTAGGGCTCAAAGTCTTCCCTAGAGTGTTCCACCAACGAACGGCTCCACCTCGGAACTGACGCCTGCATAGATAGTTTGCAACTTACCTCTGCAGCCACACGTCATGAAGGCTAGCTCTATTTCGGAGATCCAATCCATAACCCTAATCGGATCCTCCTTTCCATTGAAGGTCGATGGTTTGCAAGTTAGAAAGTCCTTGTACTTGCATCCCATTCCATCATTCCTTCCATCATGGTTATCTTGCCTAACTATCGGTGGGTTGGCTGGACCAACAGACCCACTGAAGTTTCCACCTTCCGAGTGCCCTTCATTTAATTCAGGCTTTTCTACACGAATCGACAGTTCTTCACGATTCTATTGAAGTAACCGTCTAGTTTCATCCATCTGACGATCCAACATCGTCTGAATCATCAATTGCACACCAGCCATGGTTATTGGCTCAGGTGCTGCTGCTACGACAGGTATTGGCTCAATCATTGGTGGTTGATTCCTGTTTTCGTCAACATTTCCAACTCCACTTCTTGTTCTCACCATTTTGATCTACACACCGAATAAGGTGAAATTAGATCCTCAATCATGATAGATAATCAAATCATCCATATCACTCCGAAACGTTTACATGCTAGTTCTAATATTGTAGACGTACGCTTAGAATCCTACACACATAAGGTTTCTAGATCCGGTCGGCAACAGACCATAGATCTGAACAAATAATATCATATATGGCAACATATAACATTTAGCACATAAAAACATTTTAGGCAACTCTCCTAAAATAAACTAGTGCTCGTGTCTAAAACATAACAGACACACATCTTAAAATTCCACTTAGCATTCTAAGTTTAAGTCTAGAAATCCTACAAATTCCTAGTTCGCTTAAACTAATGCTCTGATACCAACTGTGACATCCCCAAAATCTCGGCCAGAAAAGACCGATTTTCATTTATGCTTTTAAAATATTTTCAGAGTAAATCCTTTTGATTTGAAAGAGTTGCGGAATTTGTTCCCAAAAACAAAACATGATAAAACAATGTTTACCGAAGCATTTCATAAAAGAAATGTATTTTCATTATAATCAAAACTCGGGGTGTCATGTTCCGATACAGACCAATAAGCATAAACGATAACATTACAAGTCTTTCAACAAATATAAACATATGCAGACTTGTAAACAAAACAACTTGATGGTTCATCCATCTCATGCCCTTGCGCCACTTCCTGTAATACAAATAAAACTGAGTGGGTCAGGCTTGGGAGCCTGGTGAGCATATAGGGTTTTCAACCCACAATAAATATCATATTTAATTTTCACCAACCAACAATAACCCAATTACCCATTCCCGTTATTCTCACATTAATGTCCCTAAAACAACTAACATAAGGGACCTAGTCTAAGAATATTTCATCGGGGCGACAACACATGCTTCGGGGGTACCTCAACAATATAAGTCAAATAAGGCAACCATGAGGGGGATGGAGTGCAGCGAATGAACACCCAAGTTCATTAACACCTACAAGTGGCGAACCTGCTAATGTTTCCACAAGACTATCTAGAAAAGTATGTGGTCGTCATCTAAACTCCGCTAGATGACTAGATCAACCAACAACGAGGCCTCTCATCTATTTATTACACACCAACTATCTACGCATGTTCTATCCAACATAATAGTAGCTAAAAATATACATTTGTATACATAGTTTAAAAACCTGTATAGCATGCTTTAATCAACACATATTTCACATAACAAATGAGGCACACACACGCATAACACATATCTCATAGAGAATAAATCATATCTATGATTTAGAAGAAAGTGAATACACATTCACACATATAAACACAAAATTATACACATAATACGTATTCTGTATAAAATACTTCATAATTATGCGTTTAGAAGAAAGTAACTACACACTCACTTGATCAGAAGATGATCGGACAGCACTACGACTTGCAAAAGTAGTAATCCTCAGCAGATCTGGAAGATCTTCACAAAAATCGAACTTCTCGCGGGCAGAGCTTCGGCTTGGGAACCGCACTTCTCTGGATCTTCGGGATCTCAGGACTTGCCTCGGGGCTAGAGTATGATACCGGGGCTTCGGGATATTTCTGGCACGCAAAATGATGCAAAACGGGAGAGAGAAGAGAGAAATTGAACAAAAGACTCGGCTGCCTTCAGATCCTATTTATAGGAGGCTGGAGCCTCGGAGTACGTGGGGCGTACTGGTCCGAGAAATGTCACTGCTTATGTATCCGAAGCCACTTGCTGCGATGTCGACACCTTCGGAGTACGCGGGGCGTACCTCGGATCAGACCGGTGACTCCTTCGGATAATGCTTCCGAGTTAAAGATTAAAAATAAATACAAAATAATTAATAAACTTCGGAAATTCATATCTTCATCATACGTACTCCGTTTTTGACGTTCTTTATATCCCCGGAAAGGTGAGACTACGCTCTACAACTTTTGTTTAGACTTCGTCAGCTAATTTTGAATTTATTTTTATTATTTATTTTTAATAGGCCGTGACAGAAAAACTTCGTTATAAATTGATAACTTCTTCGCTTGACGTCCGTTCTCGCCTAACATTTTATCGCTTCGATACCAACAATGAGATCTTCGATTCTCATTTAGATTGCTTCGGCTAAAAACCCCTCGATCTCAAATCGAGTAAAACAGGCTGCACACTGCTAAGCCGAAACTTCGATAAATCATAACTTCCTCATACGAAGTCAGATTTGGGCGTTCTATATATATTCGGAAACCTCGTTTCAACTACTACAACATTATTCAAAGATATTAAGTTTATTTTACACTTAAATTTTGACGCTTATTTTTATTCTTAATTAATCAAACCACATAATTAAGCAATTAAGCACAAAACACACAATACTTAAATAATAAAATCTTATTATTTCAAAACGGTTTACAGAGGTTAACCTAGACTATTACATTGCTAAAAATGGCAAGCCTGGAAACACAGGCGTTACACTGACTCATGTGAACATCCTCAGCCAAACTTCCATTAAGGAAGGCGGTTTTGACATTCATTTGCCATATTTCATAATCATGAAATGCAACGATGGCTAACAGAACCCTAATGGACTTAATCTTTGCTACTGGTGAAAAGGCCTCATCATAATCAACTACCGAAGTTTGAGAAAATCCCTTTGCAATCATTCGCGCCTTATATTTGTGTACATTACCATCCATGTCGGTCTTCTTCTTGAATATCCATTTGCACCCAACTATCTTACGACCTAGTACATTGTCAACCAAGTTCCAAACTTGATTGTCATACATGGACTATTGTAACGCCTGTGTTTCCGGGCTTGCCGTTTTTAGCAATGTAATAGTCTAGGTTAACCTTTGTAACCCGTTTTGAAATAATAAGAATGTATTATTTGAGTATTATGTGTTTTGTGCATAATTTCTTAATTATGTGGTTTGATTAATTAAGAATAAAAATAAGCGTCAAAATTTAAGTGTAAAGTAAACTTAATATCTTTGGTTAATGTTGTAGTAGTTAAAACGAGGTTTTCGAATATATATAGAACGCCCAAATCTGACTTCATATGAGGAAGTTATGATTTATCGAAGTTTCGACTTAGCGGTGTGCAGCCTGAAATACTCGAGTTGAGATCGAGCGGTTTTTAGCCGAAGCAATCTAAATGAGAATCGAAGATCTCATTGTTGGTATCGAAAAGATAAAAAGTTAGGCGAGAACGGACGTCAAACGAAGAAGTTATGAATTTATAACGAAGTTTTTCTGTCGCGGCCTATTAAAAATAAATAATAAAAATAAAGTCAAAATTAGCCGACGGAGTCTAAACGAAAGTTGTAGATCCTAGTCTCACCTTTCCGTGGATATAAAGAACGTCGAAAACGAAGTTCGTATGAAGAAGATATGAATTTCTGAAGTTTGATAAATAAATTGTATTTATTTTTAAATAAAAAATCCGGCATTATCCGAAGGCCGAGTCACCAGTCCGATCCGACGTATGCCCCGCGTACTCCGACAGTGTCAACACTTCGGATGACGCATGCAATGACGATTTCGGAAGCAGTACGCGCTGCGTACTGCAGTACGCCCCGCGTACTCCGAGGCTCCAGCCTCTATAAAAGGGATCCGAAGGCAGCCGGCTATTTTGCCAATTTCTTCTCTTCTCTCTCCCGTTTTGCATCGTTTTTCGTGCCAGAAATACCCCGAAGCCCCGGTATAATTCTCTAGCCCCGAGGCAAGTCCCGAGATCCTGAAGATCCCGAAAAGTGCGGTTCCCGAGCCGAAGCTCTGCCCGCGAGAAGTTCGATTTTTGTGGAGATCTTCCAGATCTGCTGTGGATTACTACTTCTGCAAGTCGTAGTGTTGTCCGATCATCTTCTGATCAAGTGAGTGTATACTACCTTTCATAAACATGATAATAATACAAGTGCGGTTTGAGTGTATTAAGTAAATTGTGGTTTATATGTGTGAGGGTATAGTTACTTTCTTCTAACGAGTAACTATGAAGTATTTTATATGATATATTTGTTATGCATATATTTTGTGATTGTATGCGTGAATGGATATTCACTTTATTCTATCTCATAGATCTGAATTGTTTTCTATGGAATACGTGTTATGTGGTATGCCTCATCTGTTATGTGGAATATGTATTGAATGAAAATGATATACAGGTTTTAAACTATGTATGAAAATATATATTTTTATCTACTAATATGTTGGGTAGAACATGGGTAGATAGTTGGTGTGTAATAAACAGATGAGAGGCCTCGATGTTGTTGTTGTTGTTGATCTAGTTATTCAGCGGAGTATGGATAACGACCACGGACTCGTTCTAGACAGTCCAGTGGAACGCTAGCAGGTTCATAACCTGTAGGTGTTGTGAACGATGTGTTCACCGGTGTACTTTATCCCCCTCATGGTTGCCTTTAGGATATCTATTGTTGAGGAAAACCCTTCGCAGTGATGTCCGTCCCGATGAAAATCCTAGATTAGGTCCCTTGAGATAGTTGTTGTTTTAGGGACGTAAAGTGAGGATAACGGGAATGGGTAATCGGGATAGGGATTGGTTGGTGAAATTAAATATAACTTATTTATTGTGGGTTGAAAACCCTATATGCTCACTAGGCTCCCAAGCCTAACCCACTCAGTTTTATTTGTATTACAGGAAGTGGCGCAAGGGCGTATGATGGAAGGATCATCTTGTTGTTTTGTTTACAAGTCTGTATATGTATATATTTGTTGAATGACTTGTAATGTTATCGTTTATGCTTTATGGTCTGTATCGGAACATGACATCCCGAGTTTTAATTATATAATGAAAATGCATCTCTTGATGAAATGCTTTGATAAATGTTATTTTATCATGTTTTGTTTTGGGAATAAATTCCGCAACTCTTTCAAATCAAAAGGAATTACTCTGAAATTATTTAAAAGCATAAATGAAAATCGGTCTTTTCTGGCCGAGATTTTGGGGATGTCACAGTTGGTATCAGAGCATTAGTTTAAGCGAACTAGGAATTTGTAGGATTTCTAGACTTAAAGTTAGAATGCTATGTTGAATTTTGAGATGTGTGTCTGTTGGATTTTAGACACGAGCACTAGTTTATTTTAGGAAAGTTGCCTAAAAAGCTTTATGTGCTAAATGTTATATGTTTCCATATATGATATTATTTGTTCGGATCTACGGTCTGTTGCCGACCGGATCTGGAAACCTTATGTGTGTAGGATTCTAAGCGTGCGTCTACGATATTAGAACTAGCATGTAAACGTTTCGGAGTAATAAGGATGAATTGAATATCTATCGTGAACGAGGATCTAATTTCACCTTATTCGGTGTGTAGATCAAAAATGGCGAGAACAAGGAGTGGCGTTGGAAACGCAGATGAAAACAGGAATAAACCGCCAGTGATTGAGCAGATACCTGTTATAGCAGTAGCACCAGAACCAATAACAATGGTTGCGGTGCAAGCCATGATTCGGGCTATGCTAGCCGAACAAAGGGAGGAGATGCGACAAATGTTGCATAAAAATAGGGATGAACCTATCATACCTATTGAGGAACCTGAATTGATTCCCGAGCAATCGGAGGAAGGGAACAATAGTCGCATGATAAGTCAAGTTGGGACTCAAGGGGAACGAAGGAACGATCCAGAAAGGAGAAACAACAAGGATGGGCGTATGTACAAGAACTTCTTGGGCGCCAAACCGCCAAGTCTTTCTGGGAGCCCAAAGCCTGTTGAGATAATGGATTGGATCTCCGAGATGGAGATGGTATTTGAAAGTTGCGACTGTAGCAACAAACAGAAGACCTGCTTTGCGGTTAGACAACTGAAGAGTGGAGTCTTGAGTTGGTGGAAGTTGTTGGCAGATACTATGCCATGAGTAGAATCCCTGAAAATGTCATGGGAGGAGTTCTTGGAACAGTTAAGGGTGCAGTATTGTTCAGAGATAGATCTAATTGATCAGAACAATGAGTTCCAAAACTTGAAGAAGGGGAAGATGAGCATAGATGACTATGCTACTGCATTTACTGAGAAGATGAAGTTGTTTCCGTACCTAGTGCCAACGGAACTCTCCAAGATTGAGAGGTTTGCTAATGGACTGCCTCCCGACTTTGGTCCGACAGTCAAGATGGCAACTACTCTGAAAACGGCTGTTCGTGCAGCTAAGAATGTGGAGGCCCAGTAGAAGGACAAGGGTCTGGAGAGAATTGATGTTGGTGAAAAGAGGAAGTTCGATGGAACTTCAGGGTCCAACAAGAAAAACAAGTTCTCGAAGTCTGGTTCGTGGGGAAGTGGAGGTGAAGCGAAATGGTGCGACAAATGTAAGAAGAAGCATCATGGAAAATGTGAGGTGGCGAACACATGCTACAAGTGTGGAAAGCCAGGGCACTACGCCAATGAGTGTACCCTCACAAAGAAAGTTTTCTATGGTTGTGGTGAGGAGGGTCATATGTCGAGGGACTGCCCGAAGAAGAAGGAGGCAGCTAGACCCAACATTCCGCCAAAGCCAAAGGCGAGAGCATTCCAGATGACACTGGAAGCTGCTAAAGATGAAGCTGATGTCGCTTCAGGTACCTTTCTCGTTAACGAATTCCCTGCCCAAATTTTATTTGATTCTGGAGCCAACTACTCCTTTATATCGCATGAATTTGGTAGAAAGCTAACTTTGCCTGTTGTTAGACTAGATAATGCCTTATTAGTCGAAGTTGCTAGTGGCAAGTTTGTACCTGTTAGCTATCACATGAAAAACATCTTAATTGATCTAAATAGTAATAAGTTCCACGAGGAATTATTGCCTATCGAGCTTAATGGTTTCGACATCGTATTGGGAATGGATTGGCTTAGCGCCAACGACGCCGAAATCCTATGCAAGAAGAAAATAGTCAAAGTAAACCTACCTGGGAAAGATTCGTTTATGGTGTATGGAGATAAACCCAGAGTGAATTTTGGAATCATTTCATTGATGAAAGCCAGAAAATGTTTGACCAAGGGGTGTACATCATATTTAGCATTCGTGATTGATGCTAAGAAGGAAAAGAAGGTGATGCAGAATATTCCAGTGGTGTGTGATTATCCGGAAGTATTTCCCGAAGATCTTCCTGGATTACCACCCGATCGACAAATGGAATTCCGTATTGACTTGTTGCCAGGAACGATGCCAATTGCAAAAGCACCTTATCGATTAGCACCGACGGAGATGAAGGAGCTAATGATGCAACTTCAGGAGTTATTGGACAAAGGTTTCATTAGACCTAGTTCATCACCCTGGGGAGCTCCGATGTTATTTGTGAAGAAGAAAGATGGAAGTATGAGAATGTGCATTGACTACAGAGAGCTGAACAAGGCAACAATAAAGAATAGATATCTGTTGCTGAGGATTGATGACCTGTTTGATCAATTGCAAGGTTCGAGCTATTTCTCGAAGATCGATCTAAGGTCAGGATATCATCAGCTAAAAGTAAGAGAGCAAGATATCGAGAATACTGCATTCAGAACTAGATATGGACACTACGAGTTCTTGGTTATGTCGTTTAGACTAACCAATGCTCCGTCAGCTTTCATGGATTTGATGAATAGGTTTTGTAATCCTTTCCTTGATAAATCGGTGATAGTGTTCATAGACGACATTCTGATTTACTCGAAAAGCCAGGAGGAGCATGGCAGACACTTGCGAGAAGTGTTAGAAGTCTTGAAGAAGGAGAAGTTGTATGCTAAGTTCTCCAAATGTGATTTTTGGATTCGTGAAGTCCAATTCTTGGGTCACGTGGTCAACCAAGAAGGGATAATGGTTGATCCAGCAAAGATTGATGCTGTAACGAAGTGGGAACAACCGAAAAGTCCCACAGAGATTCGAAGCTTTTTAGGATTAGTCGGATATTACTGAAGGTTTATCCAAGGCTTTTCTTCGATTGCTACTCCGTTGACAGCTTTGACCCACAAAGGAGCTACTTATGCTTGGAGTGATAAGCATAAAGAAGCATTCGAGAAGCTAAAGAAGAAGCTATGCGAGGCACCAATACTTTCTCTACCCGATGGAGCTGAAGACTTCACTGTTTATAGTGATGCGTCTAGGGTTGGATTGGGTTGTGTTTTGACCCAAAGAGAAAAGGTGATAGCGTATGCGTCTCGACAGCTGAAAGAGCATGAAAAGAACTATCCGACTCATGATTTGGAGTTGGCGGCGGTAGTTTTCGCTCTGAAAATATGGAGGCATTACCTCTATGGCACGAAGTGCAAACTTTTCACTGACCATATGAGTCTCCAATATCTCTTTAATCAGAAAGAATTGAATATGAGGCAACGACGCTGGCTAGAATTACTTAAAGACTACGACTGCGAGATACTTTACCACCTCGGTAAAGCTAATGTTGTTCCTGATGCTCTTAGTCGGAAAGTCAATCTTGAAAGGAAAAGGCCAAGAGTGTTGAGAATTGAAGTTGTCTCGACTATTTTGGAAAGTATAAAGAAAGCTCAGAGCGAAGCTTCTGAGAAGAATGACCGAAAGGAGGAACGTTTGGGCAAAACGTTGGTGTTCGGTGTAAACAGTCATGGACTGAAGGTGTTCCAAGATCGGATTTGGATACCTAAGACAGGGGAGTGAGAGATCTTCTGATGGAAGAAGCTCACAAGACCATGTACTCGATTCATCCGGGTAGCACTAAAATGTATAAGGACCTGAAACCCTACTACTAGTGGCCGACGATGAAGCTTGATGTTGCAAAGTATGTGGTCGAGTATGTGACTTGTGCGAGAGTCAAGACACAACATCAGAAACCGTACGGGAGTTTAGAACCTTTACCTGTGCCTATGGGTAAGTGGGAAGCATTGCTATGAATTTTGTCACTAAACTTTCCAGAACAAAGAATGGTCACGACATGATTTGGGTGGTCGTCTATCGATTCACTAAGAGTGCGCATTTCATAGCGGCCAAAGAGAAATGGTCTATGGAGAAGCTTGCGAATTCTTACGTGAAGGAAATTGTGAGACTTCACGGTGTTCCGTTAACGATTGTGTCGAATCGTGATAGCCGTTTCACCTCACGATTTTGGAAAGGTCTACAAGAGGAATTGGGTACCAAGTTGTGTTTAAGTACAGCTTACCATCCGCAGACTGATGGTCAGAGCGAACGAACGATACAAACTCTTGAAGATATGCTGAGAGCATGTACTCTGGAATTCCTAGGTAATTGGGATGAACATTTACCATTGGTAGAATTTTCCTATAATAATAGTTTCCACTCGAGCATTAAGATGGCACCTTACCAAGCTTTGTATGGACAGAAGTGTCGTACGCCGTCTTGTTGGCTTGAGGCTGGGGAAAAGCAGTTTATGGGACCGGAGATAGTTCATCAAACTGCTGAAAAGTTGAAAATAATTAGGGAAAGAATGTTAGCAGCTCAGGATCGTCTAAAGAGCTATGTTGACAAGAAGCGGAGACCGATAACTTTTGAGGTTGGGGATTCGGTTTTGCTTAAAGTCTCGCCGTGGAAGGGACTTATAAGATTTGGTAAAAGGGGAAAGTTGAGTCCAAGGTTTATTGGACCGTTTAAAGTTCTTCAGAGGATTGGGAACCAAGCTTACAAGCTCGAATTACCAGAAGAACTGAATGGAATTCATAACACTTTTCATGTTTGTTATTTGAGAAAGTTCGCGGGAGAAGTTCCCGACATAATTCCAATCTCTGAATTGAGAATTGATGAGAAAAAAAGGTTGGTTGAAGAACCAGAGGCAATTGTTGACCGAAAGACTAAGAAATTGCGACGCAAGATGGTTGGGTTAGTGCTTGTCCGATGGAAACACACGAATGGGCCGAATCTCACCTGGGAGACGGAGAGTGACATGATGGGTCGCTATCCGCATTTGTTTGTTGATGTGTGATTCCGGGGACGGAATCATTCTAAGGTGGAGAGAATTGTAACGCCTGTGTTTCCGGGCTTGCCGTTCTTAGCAATGTAATAGTCTAGGTTAACCTTTGTAACCCGTTTTCAAATAATAAGAATGTATTATTTGAGTATTATGTGTTTTGTGCTTAATTGCTTAATTATGTGGTTTGATTAATTAAGAATAAAAATAAGCGTCAAAATTTAAGTGTAAACTAAACTTAATATCTTTGGTTAATGTTGTAGTAGTTAAAACGAGGTTTTCGAATATATATATAACGCCCAAATTTGAATTCGTATGAGGAAGTTATGATTTATCGAAGTTTCGACTTAGCGGTGTGCAGCCTGAAATACTCGAGTTGAGATCGAGCGGTTTTTAGCCGAAGCAATCTAAATGAGAATCGAAGATCTCATTGTTGGTATCGAAGCGATAAAAAGTTAGGCGAGAACGGACGTCAAACGAAGAAGTTATGAATTTAGAACGAAGTTTTTCTGTCGCGGCCTATTAAAAATAAATAATAAAAATAAACTCAAAATTAGCCGACGGAGTCTAAACAAAAGTTGTAGATCCTAGTCTCACCTTTCCGTGGATATAAAGAACGTCGAAAACGGAGTTCGTATGAAGAAGATATGAATTTCCGAAGTTTGATAAATAAATTGTATTTATTTTTAAATAAAAAATCCGGCATTATCCGAAGGCCGAGTCACCAGTCCGATCCGACATACGCCCCGCGTACGCGAGTACGCCCCGCGTACTCCGACAGTGTCGACACTTCGGATGACGCATGCAGTGACGATTTCGGAAGCAGTACGCGCTGCGTACTGCAGTACGCCCCGCGTACTCCGAGGCTCCAGCCTCTATAAAAGGGATCCGAAGGTAGCCGGCTATTTTGCCAATTTCTTCTCTTCTCTCTCCCGTTTTGCATCGTTTTGCGTGCCAGAAATACCCCGAAGCCCCGATATTATTCTCTAGCCCCGAGGCAAGTCCCGAGATCCCGAAAAGTGCGGTTCCCGAGCCGAAGCTCTGCCCGCGAGAAGTTTGATTTTTGTGGAGATCTTCCAAATCTGCTATGGATTACTACTTCTGCAAGTCGTAGTGCTGTCCGATCATCTTCTGATCAAGTGAGTGTATACTACCTTTCATAAACACGATAATAATACAAGTGCGATTTGAGTGTATTAAGTAAATTGTGGTTTATATGTGTGAGGGTATAGTTACTTTCTTCTAACGAGTAACTATGAAGTATTTTATATGATATACTTGTTATGTGTATATTTTGTGATTGTATGCGTGAATGAATATTCACTTTATTCTATCTCATAGATCTGAATTGTTTTCTATGAAATACGTGTTATGTGGTATGCCTCATCTGTTATGTGGAATATATATTGAATGCAAATGATATACATGTTTTAAACTATGTATGAAAATATATATTTTAATCTACTAATATGTTGGGTAGAACATGGGTAGATAGTTGGTGTGTAATAAATAGATGAGAGGCCTCGATGATGTTGTTGTTGTTGATCTAGTTATTCAGCGGAGTATGGATAACGACCACGGACTCTTTCTAGACAGTCTAGTGGAACGCTAGCAGGTTCATAACCTGTAGGTGTTGTGAACGATGTGTTCACCGGTGTACTCTATCCCATCATGGTTGCCTTTAGGATATCTATTGTTGAGGAAACCCCTTCGCAGTGATGTCCGTCCCGATGAAAATCCTAGATTAGGTCCCTTAAGATAGTTGTTGTTTTAGGGACGTAAAGTGAGGATAACGGGAATGGGTAATCGGGATAGGGATTGGTTGGTGAAATTAAATATAACTTATTTATTGTGGGTTGAAAACCCTATATGCTCACCAGGCTCCCAAGCCTGACCCACTCAGTTTTATTTGTATTACACGAAGTGGCACAAGGGCGTAAGATGGAAGGATCATCTTGTTGTTTTGTTTACAAGTCTGTATATGTATATATTTGTTGAATGACTTGTAATGTTATCGTTTATGCTTTATGGTCTGTATCGGAACATGACATCCCGAGTTTTAATTATATAATGAAAATGCATCTCTTGATGAAATGCTTTCATAAATGTTATTTTATCATGTTTTGTTTTGGGAACAAATTCCGCAACTTTTTCAAATCAAAAGGATTTACTCTGAAATTATTTAAAAGCATAAATGAAAATCGGTCTTTTCTGGCCGAGATTTTGGGGATGTCACAACTATATCTCGCTGTCCATTGCCTCTTTCCATTTGGCAGACTCGGGGACTTCCATGGCTTCCACGTAACTGTTAGGTTCATCCAGACTTACCAATGTCTCATCACTGATAAGTGTCTCACCTTTCGCAGTAATATTGAAACCATAATAATGCTCAGGTGCATTCCTAACCCTTGTGGAACGCCTCAGAGGTACAAACTTGTCAATTGGCTCAACATGAGTTTCCTCCTCAGGTTGAGTGCTAGGGTTTGAAGTTCCTTCACCACTTGACTCTTGAATTTCTTCAAGGTCAATTTTCCTCCCACTGTTTCCTTGGCTTATGAACTCTCTCTCTCTCTCTCTCTCTCTCTCTCTCAAAAGACACCCCTCCTTGCTACAAAGACCACATTGTCAGTAGGTCTGTAGAAGAGGTAACCAAAGGATTTATGTGGGTAGCCGATGAAAATACACCTCTTACTTCGAGGTTCGAGCTTATCATGAGTCTCGCGTCTCACGAAATCCTCGCAACCCCAAATCTTGATGTGGTCTAGTATGGGAACTTTACCAGTCCACATCTCATGAGGAGTTTTGGCAACTTTCTTTATAAGGACCAGATTAAGAATATGGGCGGCAGTCTCTAAGGCATCCCCCCAAAATGAGATTGGTAGCAAAGCTCGACTCATCATGGAACGAACCATATCCAACAAGGTTCTATTGTGCCTCTCATCCACACCATTAAGATGTCGTGTCCTGGGAGGTGTCAATTGTGAGATAATCCCACATTCCTTAAGATAGTCGAGGAACTCTGTACTAAGATACTCACCTCTATGATCGTATCCAAGCATCTTAATGTTCATGCCCAATTGATTCTCGACCTCCTGTTTAAACTCTTTAAACCTTTCAAAAGTCTCCGACTTATGCTTGATTAAATAGACAAATCCATATATACTATAATCATTAGTAAAAGTCAAATAATTACGATTAGCATCCCTTGTGGTAGATTTGAAAGGTCCACACACATTCGTGTGCACTAGATCCAACAAACCTTCACCTCTAGCACAAGAACCAGTGAAGGGTGACTTTGTCATTTTTTCAAGTAAGCATGATTCACAACTATCATCCAACTTTAGGTCAAATTACTCCAAGACTCCATCCTTTTGGAGTTGGCCTATGCGTTTCTTGCTCACATGTCCAAGACAACAATGCCATAATGATGCTTTATCCAAGTTATTATTATTAGAAGAATCAATACACAACACATTATTTCCTAGATTATCTAGAACATATACAACTTCTTACACACCATCACAAGGTAATGCATTAAAATAAAGGACATTATTAAAGAAAGCATTTATTCCAATAATTTCATTATCAAAAGAAAAGGTAAACCCTTGTTTGTACAAAGCATGAAAGGAAATGATATTTCTTGCCATTTCAGGCGAATAACAACATTTATTCAAATCTAAAGTAAACCTATTACTTAGCAACAAAGAATAAACTCCAATCTTGGTGACAAGTGAAGCTTTTCTATTCCCCATGATCAAGTTTATCTTTCCATGCTCCACATTCTCACTTCTTCTTAGTCCCTGCAAATCAAAACATATATGAATACCACAACCGGTATCAAGGACCCAAGAGTTAGAATAGGGTGAGTTATTAGATAGAATAGTGTAAATTCCTACATGGTTGGGTTTAACTTTCCCATCCTTCACATCTTGATGGTACTTTGGGTAGTTCCGCTTCCAATGCGACTTTTCATGGAAATAGAAGCATTCAGCCTCTTTTGGGTCAGAAGAAGGAGTGACGAAAACTTTCTTGGTTCCACTTGAAGAAGAGCCATCAAGGGTCTTACCCTTGGTACCCTTCGAAGGGCTCTTCCTTTACTTCCCTCTACGTTTCCCGATTGCCAAGACAGGGCCGGAGTTTGGAATAGGAGTTTTAACAACCAACTTACCTTTAAGACCTGTTTTTGCGGTCTTTAGGAGTCCTTGAAGTTTGCTGACTGTGACAACCCTATATTTTCCAAAAACAGTGTAACGCTCAAATGTCAAACACAACGAAAACTATTTTGAATCAACCTCACAAATAAAGTGTTCAAATATCTAAGTTGGGATGCATCAAATATTAGATATCATGCCAAGGTTTCCAAAAACATAAAGAACGTTCAAAACCGGGTTATATTGAGGAAATTATAACCGCTCGTATAATTATGACATACCGTTAAAACGCTATTTAACGTAAAAAGTGAAATTTCAATAAAATGCATTTTAGCCTTAAGTATCTAAACAAAAGTCATAGATTTCGTTAAATGGTAAGCGTGTATGAAAAGATCGCCCAAATTGGACTTCGTATGAAGAAGTTACGAATTTCCTAAGTTTCATAACAGTAGTAGAGGGCTAAAAACTCAAATTGAAGATTGAGTGTTATTTAGCTATCGCCACCTAAACAGAAGTTGAAGATCTCCACAATAGTAATAAAACGATAAAAAGACAAACGAAAACCGACGTCGAATAAAGAAACTATGAATTTTTAAAGGACTTTAGGAGTCCCGACCTATTAAAATTATATCATTAAAAATAAAGTCAAAACTAGCCGACAGAGTCTAAATGAAAGTTGTAGAGCATAATCTCACCTATGCGTGGATATAAAGAACGCGAAAAACGGAGCCCGTACGCGAAAGTTACGGAATTTAGAAGACGGAAGCCGGGATTACGCCCCGCGTACTAGAACCAGAGTCGAGTCCCATCGGCTGCAACTCTACGCTTAGCTAGACCGGAGTCGTAAGTCGTGACGCATTTCTACGCCCCGCGTAACCGAAGTACGCCCCGCATACTGCGTACGCCCAGCGTACTCCGGAGGTACGCCCCGCGTACGCCATCCTCCAGCACTATAAATAGAAGGTTTGAGCCTCGGGTTTTTGCACACCTTCTCAAACTCTCAGTCACTCTCCCATAGTTCTAAGCTCCAGAGATCATCCCGACGCCCTTGGTTTCCGCACTCGAGCCCCCGACGAAAGATCTACGCTGCAAAGATCCCTGAAGAGCCCGAAGACGCAACTTTCCGCGGTCGAAATTCTGCTCAACTCTAGCCTCTCTCTCTTCAAACCAAACGGGTGAGTTCATACCCCTACTTTTCAATTATTTTCATGTTTTAGGGGGGGGGGGGGGGGAATACAAGTACATCACAAGTCAAAGTATCGTTTTATAAACATAGTTATAATACCTATCTTATAGAGTATTAATACAAACATCTTTATGTATAAAGGGCTATTATATCACCAAGTTGTTCTTACTAAATGGAAACATACTTTTCGAGAAACTATAATGAGTATAGTTAACAAGTTATACATACATTTTACATATACATTTTGACAAATGAAATACTTTCAAATGAAGTAAAGTCTTTCTTATCGTAAATCTGTTTATACCAAGTAATGTGAAATATTCAAACTTCAACGTACTCGTATGTATGCATTTCAAGTCCTGTATTATATACCATAATATTTTGGAGGGAGAGCGTGATACTTGTGTATAGATCTATACGGGATTGACAACCCCGCACCTAAACTATTAGCTATAGTTAGACCGGCAGGTCTGGGGTGACAAATGTCATAACACTACAACACCTGAAGAATGTTGTTACAGGCAATCAACGTCAATAGTATGGTTATAAAACTCACATAAAAGTATAAAAACAAGTTTGATTTACGAGATTCATATATGCATTCAGTTTTTCCACACTATCTTTAGCACAAAGTTTATCATTACTATTCAAGTATGAAACACATTAACGTACACAAATTATGGGAACTTTTCAAACCGTTTATAGAAAATATTGGGTTTTCTGAAAACCTCGTTCATCGATTTATTACCAAAAAGACATTCTTTTCAATGCAAAACACTTATGAACTCACCAACTTAATTGTTGACACTCTTTCAAAACCACTTGTATTTCTCAGGGAATCAGTAATACAGGTAACTACCAGCTTTTGAAGAAGGAACGCTAAGGACGTTTCATTATTAAACATTTATCATCATATTGTAATATTCTTTTGCTAATATGTATAACGCAACAATATACGTTTTCATTATATATATGATGGTTGTGTAACTTTCTTTACAATATTCAATTGTTGTGATACTACGTGAAGTCATCCACCCTCGAATGTTTCCGTCATTCTGGTTTGGGGGTGTGACAGATTGGTATCAGAGCATTGTTTATAGTGAACTAAGTATATCAAACCACATAAGATATACAAACTATATATGCAAAGGGGACCAAAAACCCTTTGACAAAACGTTTTCATAAACAATATACATACATTTTACTCGCATGCATCAGTCTTGTATCATGACAAGTTTTCTAAAAACAAAGTCTTAACGCAAGTTGCGACACCATGATTAGGCCTCGGGGTATGTAATCAAGTTGAAAGTAAATATAGCGTGATCAACTATATTTATCCTAGATTTGACCAACGTACGTCGAAGAATAGTCATAGTGGACAACAAGCCAAAAACTTACTAAATACAAATTATTTTAGATTCGCCAACTTGAAATACTATAGGAGTATTGTTAAAAATAATTGTACAATGAAATATTTGCACTCCGTAAAGATATAGTTAAACGTAGGAAGTCGTTAAATAGAAATTTCTTTTCTTATAAAATTCTCATACATCTATCCTAGTATAGACAAATGGTCGGATTCCATTTACCAGGAGATCCCTACTACCTAAACCAAGGTAACGGCGGCTGGATAGAAGAGGACCCGGAGGAAGACCCAGAGTAAATCAAAGAGGAGGTCGAGGAAGAACCCGAAGGGGAAATCGAAGAAGAATTCGAAGTCGAAGTTGGAGAGGAATTCGAAGTCGACGAAGAGGTCGAGGAAATTTCTTGTGGAATAGACTCCGAGCCAGAAGTAATCGACCCTCCCATCCCTCATCCTCCCGAAATCAGACAATATCAACCGGGACCCATTCCCCTGTGGGGAAGCCACCTCTACTACTGGAGCCGCCAGCAAGGCGTACGCCCTCCCTTCGGCATGTGTCGAGATTTTTACAACGTCAGTGGGGGAGGCTCAGCTGATCGAGCACTTCCTGTTATTGTGAACGCTATAGCTACCCAGAACTACCAGGCGGACCAGCAAGCAGCCAGAGTTCGCGAGGTCAATGTTGCTACTCAAGGTAACGCCGCAGACATCCACCATTTGGACGGACTACATGAGAATACCCAAATCTACACGGGGACGCTTCAGAACCAAATGATAACAGCACTAGCAGAAATAAGAGAGATGAAGGAACAACAAGCAGATCTCGAGAGACGCCTGATGGGAGTCAAAAAGTCGGATGCCGAATCTAGCTCCAAACGTGCAACACGCCGCAAATAGAGCTTGTTCAAACCCCAACAATTTTGTTATAAAATAGGATTTCGGATAAAAGTTTTTTTTCCCTTATTTCCTTTTGTATCTGTAATCAGAGACCTCTAGGTAGGTCAAATTTTCCAAACAAGAAGTGTAATGTAACACACCTCAGGTGTGACCTATATATATAAATATGAAGTACTTCTTTATATACCTCTCAGAACTTATGGGTTTTAACAAAAAAAAAATTCTATGCCTACCTTGAAACCATAAACTAAAGTCAAAACAAATTACAAGATACAACTAACACACGATTGTCCAAACATTAGAAACTTATAGTATTCATTCTTATTTTCTCTACCAGAACATGCCTCCTCGTAGATCAACACGCAGAAACTCAACTTCAATACCACCTCCTCCAATTATGGATGCCGTTATGTTCCAGACTACTGTAACCGCAGCAATGGCTCAAATGAGCAACAACGGATCGGGAGGAGGAACAAACAGCTTTACAAATGGCCAAGGTCAAGGCCGTTCAGGGGTATGCACTTACAAAGACTTCACCAACGGAAAACCTATTCCCTTTTATGGGACGGGGGAGTATTGGCTCTATCTCAATGGATAGAGAAAACGGAAGCTGTATTCGAAATTTGCACATGCCCTGAAGAGAGCAAAGTAAAGTTTGCTGCTTGTACTTTCTCTGAACGCGCCCTGACATGGTGGAACGGCCACGTCAAGACACTAACCCTAGTAGTGGTGAACTCCATGGGTTGGGAAAACTTGAAACGAATGCTCCTTCGAGAGTACTGCCTAAGAGGCGAGATTCAGAAGCTTGAACAGGAACTGTGGAGCCTTTCAATGGTAGGCTCGGACATAGCAGGGTACACCAACAGGTTCAGTGATTTAATAACACTTTGCCCAGGAATACTAATCCTGGAAAGCTAAAAGGTCGAGAGATACATCTGGGGACTATCACCCCCATCTTCGAGGAAGTGTGTTAGCTTCCAAACCCATGACTTTCGACAGCGCCAAGGAACTGACGCAATCTCTCGTTGATCATGGTGTCTGTCAAGAAGTCACGGCTATCATGGCTGAACCAACCAAAGGGAACAGCAACAACGAGATCAATGCCAACAACAACAAGAAGAAGAAATTCTGGAACAAGAGAAAGGGGAAAACTTCGCAAGAACCTTCAAAGAAACAAATAGTTGCGGTTCATGCTGCTACTGCTCCCACCACAACTCCTGCTACCCCTACACCAACAAAACCATATGCGGGGAACCTGCCCAAGTGCAGCAAATGCAACTACCATCACCACGGAAATTGCCGCGAGATGCACTGTAAGAACTGCGACAAGAAAGGGCACACAACCCGTTTCTGTAAAGCACCAGCGCGACCAGTCACTCAAGTTCCTGGTACTGGGATATGCCAGGCATGTTATGGGTGTGGAGAAACTGGGCACTTCAAAAGGGACTGCCCCAAGACAAGGAACATTGGCGGTGTTGGGAGAGTGCTGGCAATAGGCCAAAATGAAGCAATAGCCGACCCAATGGTGGTTACGGGTACGTTTCTCCTCAACAACATTTATGCATGCATACTCTTTGACTTCAGTGCGGAGAGAAGTTTTGTGAGTCATAAATTCAAAAACTTACTTAATCAAATACCCCAACCACTTAATAAAATATTCACTGTAGAAATGGCTAACAGTAAAATGGAAAGCACAAGTGATATGTACGTAGGGTGCACACTAAATTTAAACGAACACTTATTTCAAATCGACTTAATGCCCATTTCGATAAGAAGTTTCGATGTCATCATCGGTATGGACTAGTTGAGCCTTCACCATGCCGATATACTTTGTCACGAAAAGGCCGCTCGCATCAATCTGCCAAACGGCGAAACCCTTGTCATTTATGGTGACAAACCTAGTTCAAGTTTACAAATCATCTCCTGTGTTAAGGCACAAAAATATCTTCGTAAGGAATACCATGCCTTTCTAGCCCACGTGGTAGACCAGAAACAAGAACCAAAGAACATTAAAGACATTCCGGAAGTCTGCAACTTCGCAGATATTTTCCCAGAAGATCTTCCAGGAATTCCACCAGAGCGCCAAATTGAGTTCAGAATCGACTTAATCCCCGGAGCTACCCCAGTAGCAAAGTCGCCTTACCGTTTAGCCCCAGCCGAGATGCAGGAACTGTCCAGTCAATTAAACGAGCTGTTGAGCAAGGGATTCATCAGACCGAGCTTCTCACCATGGGGAGCACCAGTCCTATTCATGAAAAAGAATGACGGATCCTTTCGCATGTGTATCGATTATCGGGAGCTGAACAAACTCACGATCAAGAACCGATATCCCCTACCATGCATAGACGATCTGTTCGACCAACTACAGGGAGCAAGCTTTTTCTCAAAGATCGATCTAAGATCGGGTTATCACCAACTGCGAGTGTTGGAAGGAGACATCCCCAAAACAGCTTTCCGAACACGTTATGATCACTACGAGTTTGTGTTAATGCCCTTCGGATTGACAAATGCTCCAGCGGTGTTCATGGACCTGATTAACCGAGTATATCGTCCCTTCCTGGATAAATTTGTGATCGTGTTCATAGATGATATACTCATCTATTCTAGAAGCCAGGAAGAACACAGCCAACACCTCCGCCAAGTTTTGAAAACGTTGAGGGCAGAGAAGCTTTACGCAAAATTTTCCAAGTGCGAATTTTGGATTCGGAAAGTGGATTTCCTAGGACATGTAGTAAGCAAGGAGGGGATACACGTGGATCCTTCTAAGATCAAGGCAATAGAAAGTTGGAAGACACCAAGGACCCCTACAGAAATCCGACAATTTTTGGGACTTGCCGGGTATTACCGAAGGTTCATACAGAACTTTTCGAAGATTGCCAAACCACTTACCACCCTAACTCAGAAGAATGTAACCTTCGACTGGGGAGAAAAACAAGATGCCTCGTTCCAAACGCTAAAGCGAGCCTTATGTAGTGCGCCCATCCTAACCTTACCAGAAGGAACGGAGGACTTCGTGGTCTATTGCGATGCATCAAACCAAGGACTTGGGTGTGTCCTGATGCGAAGAGGGAAGGTCATCATCGCCTACGCCTCAAGGCAACTAAAGATGCACGAAGTGAACTACACAACGCACGATCTACGGCACGAAATGTACGATCTTCACCGACCATAAAAGCCTCCAACACATCCTCAACCAGAAAGAACTCAACATGAGACAAAGACGGTGGGTAGAACTGCTAAATGATTATGAATGCGAGATTCGATATCATCTCGGAAAGGCTAACGTGGTGGCCGATGCACTCAGCCGGAAGGAATACTCGGGCCGCAGAGTGAAGTCTTTAACCATGACAATCCATTCACACCTGTCCACACAAATCAAGGAAGCCCAAATAGAAGGCTTAACATCTGTAAATGTGGCAGGGGAAGCCTTAAGGGGAATGGATAAGAAGTTTGAGGTCAAGAATGATGGAGTACATTACTTTATGGATCAGATCTGGACGCCGAAGTTTGGCGGATTCAGAGAAGTCGTCATGAACGAAGCCCATAAAACGCGATACTCCATACACCCCGGCTCCGATAAAATGTATCTCGACCTCAAAAATTGTACTGGTGGCCGAACATGAAGGCCGAAATTGCTACCTACGTGAGTAAGTCTCTAACGTGCGCCAAGGTCAAGGTAGAATACCAAAAGCCCTCAGGATTGTTGCAACAACCAGAAATACCAGAATGGAAGTGGGAACGTATAACCATGGATTTCATAACCAAACTACCCAGAACGGCAAGTGGACGCGACACTATCTGGGTGATTGTCGACAGGTTAACTAAATCAGCGCACTTCCTACCGATCAAAGAGACGGATAAATTAGAAAAGCTAACCAGGACATACCTCAGAGAAATTGTACGACCACATGGTGTGCCCATATCCATTATCTCAGACCGAGATAGTAGGTTCACCTCAAGGTTCTGGCAGTCGCTACAAAAAGCTTTGGGGACAAGGCTAGACATGAGTACCGCTTATCACCCACAAACCGACAGCCAGAGCGAGAGAACCATACAAACCCTAGAAGATATGCTGACGTCCTGCATAATCGATTTTGGTAAGGCATGGGACACACATCTACCCTTGGTCAAATTCTCGTACAACAATAGCTACCACACTAGTATCAAGGTTGCCCGTTCGAAGCTCTCTATGGCCGCAAATGCAGGTCACCTTTGTGCTGGGCCGAAGTGGGGGACACGCAGCTAGCAAAAGGACAAGCAACAAACAATACGCTCACTGGACCAGAAATCATAAGGGAAACTACGGAGAAGATTGTTCAGATTCGGGAACGTCTAAAAGCATCAATGGACATACAAAAGAGTTATGCAGATAAAAGACGGAAACCCTTGGAATTCCATGTCGGAGATCGAGTCCTACTAAAGGTCTCGCCCTGGAAGGGATTAATACGCTTCGGGAAGCGCGGGAAACTGAACCCTAGATACATCGGACCATTCGAGATCCTTACCAGGATCGGGCCAGTGGCTTACAAACTTAGATTACCTCAGGAGCTCCACAACATACACCCTACCTTTCACGTATCAAACCTAAAGAAGTGCTTATCCGATGAGACCCTTGTCATCCCTCTAGAAGAAATTGCAATAATTGAAAATCTCCAATTTGTAGAGGAACCAGTAGAGATCATGGATCGGGAAATAAAAAGGACTAAACAAAGCCGCATACCTATTGTAAAGGTCCGCTGGAACGCCAAGCGAGGACCTGAATACACCTGGGAACGTGAGGATCAGATAAAACAAAAGTACCCACATCTTTTTCCTAACCTATAAACTCTATCTTAGATTAAATTTCAGGACGAAATTCCCTTAACAGGCGGATGATGTGACAACCCTATATTTTCCAAAACAGTGTAACGCTCAAATGTGAAATACAACGAAAACTATTTTGAATCAACCTCACAAATAAAGTGTTCAAATATCTAAGTTGGGATGCATCAAATATTAGATATCGTGCCAAGGTTTCCAAAAAAATAAAGAACGTTCAAAACCGGGTTATATTGAGCAAATTATAACCGCTCGTATAATTACGACATACCGTTAAAACGCTATTTAACGTAAAAAGTGAAATTTCAATAATATGCATTTTAGCCTTAAGTATCTAAACAAAAGTCGTAGATTTCGTTAAATGGTAAGCGTGCATAAAAAGATCGCCCAAATTGGACTTCGCATGAAGAAGTTACGAATTTCCTAAGTTTCGTAACAGTAGTAGAGGGCTAAAAACTCAAATTGAAGATTGAGTGTTATTTAGCTATCACCACCTAAACGGAAGTTGAAGATCTCCACAATAGTAATAAAAAGATAAAAAGATAAACGAAAACCGACGTCGAATAAAGAAACTATGAATTTTTAACGGACTTTACGAGTCCCAGCCTATTAAAATTATATCATTAAAAATAAAGTCAAAACTAGCCGACGGAGTCTAAATGAAAGTTATAGAGCATAATCTCACCTACGCGTGGATATAAAGAACGCGAAAAACGGAACCCGTACGCGAAAGTTACGGAATTTAGAAGACGGAAGCCGGGATTACGCCCCGCGTAATATTGGAGTACGCCCCGCATACTAGAACCAAAGTCGAGTCCCATCGGCTGCAACTCTATGCTTAGCTAGACCGGAGTCGTAAGTCGTGACGCATTTCTACGCCCTGCGTAACCGAAATACGCCCCGCGTACTGCGTACGCCCAGCGTACTCCGGAGGTACGCCCCGCGTACTGCGTACGCCCAGCGTACTCCGGAGGTACGCCTCGCGTACGCCATCCTCCAGCACTATAAATAGAAGGTTTGAGCCTCGGGTTTTTGCACACCTTCTCAAACTCTCAGTCACTCTCCCATACTTTTAAGCTCCTGAGATCATCCCGACGCCCTTGGTTTCCGCACTCGATCCCCCGACGAAAGATCTACGTTGCAGAGATCCCCGAAGAGCCCAAAGACGCAACTTTCCGCGGTTGAAATTCTGCTCAACTCTAGCCTCTCTCTCTTCAAACCAAATGGGTGAGTTCATACCCCTACTTTTTAATTCTTTTCATGTTTTAGGGGGGGAATACAAGTACATCACAAGTCAAAGTATCATTTTATAAACATAATTATAATACGATACTTTGACTTGTGATGTACTTGTATTCCCCCCCCCCCCCCTAAAACATGAAAAGAATTGAAAAGTAGGGGTATGAACTCACCCGTTTCGTTTGAAGAGAGAGAGGCTAGAGTTGAGCAGAATTTCGACCGCGGAAAGTTGCGTCTTCGGGCTCTTCGGGGATCTCTGCAGCGTAGATCTTTCGTCGGGGGCTCGAGTGCGGAAACCGAGGGCGTCGGGATGATCTATGGAGATTAGAAGTATGGGAGAGTGACTGAGAGTTTGAGAAGGTGTGCAAAAACCCGAGGCTCAAACCTTTTACTTATAGTGCTGGAGGATGGCGTACGCGGGGCGTACCTCCGGAGTACGGTGGGCGTACTTCGGTTACGCGGGGCGTAGAAATGCGTCACGGCTTACGACTCCGGCCTAGCTAAGCGTAGAGTTGCAGCCGATAGGACTCGACTCTGGTTCTAGTACGCGGGGCGTACTCCAATATTACGCGGGGCGTAATCCCGGCTTCCGTCTTCTAAATTCCGTAACTTTCGCGTACGGACTCCGTTTTTCGCGTTCTTTATATCCACGCGTAGGTGAGATTATGCTCTACAACTTTCGTTTAGACTCCGTCGGCTAGTTTTGACTTTATTTTTAATGATATAATTTTAATAGGCCGGGACTCCTAAAGTCCGTTAAAAATTCATAGTTTCTTTATTCGACGTCGGTTTTCGTTTGTCTTTTTATCGTTTTATTACTATTGTGGAGATATTCAACTTCCGTTTAGGTGGCGATAGCTAAATAACACTCAATCTTCAATTTGAGTTTTTAGCCCTCTACTACTGTTACGAAACTTAGGAAATTCGTAACTTCTTCATACGAAGTCCAATTTGGGCGATCTTTTTATGCATGCTTACCATTTAACGAAATCTACGACTTTTGTTTAGATACTTAAGGCTAAAATGGATTTTATTGAAATTTCACTTTTTACGTTAAATAGCGTTTTAACGGTATGTCGTAATTATACGAGCGGTTATAATTTCTTCAATATAACCCGGTTTTGAACGTTCTTTATGTTTTTGGAAACCTTGGCATGATATCTAATATTTGATGCATCCCAACTTAGATATTTGAACACTTTATTTGTGAGGTTGATTCAAAATAGTTTTCGTTGTATTTGACATTTGAGCGTTACACTGTTTTTGGAAAATATAGGGTTGTCACGTATCGTTTTATAAACATAATTATAATACCTATCATATAGAGTATTAATACAAACATCTTTATGTATAAAGGGCTATTATATCACCAAGTTGTTCTTACTAAATGGAAACATACTTTTCCGAGAAACTATAATGAGTATAGTTAACAAGTTATACATACATTTTACATATACATTTTGACAATGAAATACTTTCAAATGAAGTAAAGTCTTTCTTATTGTAAATCTGTTTATACCATGTAATGTGAAATATTCAAACTTCAACGTACTCGTATGTATGCATTTCAAGTCCTGTATTATATACCATAATCTCTTGGAGGGAGAGCGTGATACTTGTGTATAGATCTATACGGGATTGACAAATCCGCACCTAAACTATTAGCTATAGTTAGACCGGCAGGTATGGGGTGACAAATGTCATAACACTACAACACCTGAAGAATGTTGTTACAGGCAATCAGCGTCAATAGTATGGCTATAAAACTCACATAAAAGTATAAAAACAAGTTTGATTTACGAGATTCATATATGCATTCAGTTTTTCCACACTATCTTTAGCACAAAGTTTATCATTACTATTCAAGTATGAAACACATTAACGTACACAAATTATGGGAACTTTTCAAACCATTTATAGAAAATATTGGATTTTCTGAAAACCTCGTTCATCGATTTATTACCAAAAAGACATTCTTTTCAATGCAAAACACTTATGAACTCACCAACTTAATTGTTGACACTCTTTCAAAACCACTTGTATTTCTCAGGGAATCAGTAACATAGGTAACTACCAGCTTTTGAAGAAGGAACGCTAAGGACGTTTCATTATTAAACATTTATCATCATATTGTAATATTCTTTTGCTAATATGTATAATGCAACAATATACGTTTTCATTATATATATGATGGTTGTGTTACTTTCTTTACAATATTCAATTGTTGTGATACTACGTGAAGTCATCCACCCTCGAATGTTTCCGCCATTCTGGTTTGGGGGTGTGACACTGAGTGTGACTTCTTCCTTATTCATGTGGTATGTCATGCAGAGTCGATCATAACACGGGGGTAAGGAGTGCAAAATAATATCTATTGATAGCTCCTCGTTGAAGTTCACATTAAGCTTCAGCAAACGATCCACATACCTTTGCATTTTCTGCATGTGGCTCGTGACGGATTCTCTATCCTTCATCATGGTTGTTATCATGGAGGAGATTATTTCATACCACTCCTGACGAGCACTCTGATGGTATCTTTCCATCATATCTTGGTGCATCTCAAAAGGGTAGTAGTCCTCATAATACTTATGGAGTTCAGCTGTCTTGGTGGCCATCATGATGCATGCCACTTTGGTGGCATCTCTATCATGAGTCTGTAAGTCAGCGATCTCCTAGGGAGTAGAAATGGACTCATTGATCTCCTTTAGCTTCTTATCGAGGACATATTCCTTGTCCTCGGAGCGAGTCACCATCCTGATGTTCCAGATCCAATCCATAAAGTTGGAACCATTGAAGATGACCCTCCCACATAGGTTCATGAGGGAAAAGGAGCCAGTAGGGTTTGAGCCAGAAGCAGTGTTGTTGGAAGACATCTGAAAAAGAAGAGAACAAGTTTAGTTTAGATATAAAAGTAGCCCTTAATAAAACACCCAAATGTAATATTAAGGCTAGGATCCATTCACAATATATCATAACTTAGAAGAGGTATGTTGTAATCTAAGCTATAACATATTTGAAAGGTAGGTGAATGACGATTCACCAATTTCCACCAAAAACCTAAATATAAATTATTAGGTTTTAATTGGTTCTTAGAAATTCGTAGATTCATTTGAGATTCAATGAACTTTTCAAAGGTATATTTCAATCTCGAGTGTGCCCTCCAAGTTTTGTGACTGGGATACCGAGGATCACAAAACGAGGTGTGAAGTAACCCTGCAAATCACTTGGTACCCTTAAAGTTTATCACTCAATCGATGTGCCGGTTAACCACACGCGCTCCACCGACCTATAATAAACTTTAAGTCACCCTTTAACTACCTTGTTAAGTCCAGGTTAGTGTTTCGGTTAACCACACACACTCCATTAACGACTTAAACAAAGTGTAAAGTGTAATTTCATGGATTAGCACCTTATGCACATTTTCCTAAAGTAACTAAGATTGAGAATTTAATAAAACATTTAGTTACCTTATAATATTCATCATACTTTTAATGAGAATTTAAAAGTCTTTGTCCTACCGTTCGGCTAACGACCCTCCACCAATCAAGGAAGCGGTGGGTGAGAGTGGATACCCATTAAGCTGCCATTTTATAGGCAGCAACCTTATACCCCCTTATAGACCGTCTTCATGAATGAGGCATACTAATGGTAAGATGACTTCCTCTTATATATATATATATATATATATATATATATATATATATATATATATATATATTATTAACTTATAATATTATAAAGTATAAGGGTTGATTTTTAACCTTTAAAAATCTAGGGGTTGGAACTAAAGTTTATTAAGTGACTTTATATATTCCAAAACTTGAGGGCAAGTTTTGTAACTTTACAAAACCTTTCAAATTCATAACTTATGAGTTATTAAAATGAAGACTCTTCATTTTATAACTTATGTGTTCTTTTAATGGTTTTTAACACAAAGAGACTTTCGGTTATCCATAACTCGAGGACAAGTTATGGACTCTATTAAAACACATAAAGATCATGAATTATACATTTAAACAAGTAATTCCTATGATCTATCAAAAACTCATAAGAACATGAATATTCATATCCAAGTTTCAAGAACAAATGAACACATAAAATCATGAAAATTTATATTAGCCATTGTAAATGGATTAGAACAACCATTACACCATCTAAAACAAGTTTTACAACACCAAAACAGTTTAGGGTAATGTTTCTAGTCCATTTCCAGCAGCAAGAATCGAAATTCTGCACCCTGCCTCGCCAACTCGTCGAGTGCACGAACTGACTTGCCGAGTTGGTTGCATTTTCACTTGGACTCATCGAGTCCTCCCCATGGAATCGTCGATTCCCCTGTGCAGACGGCTCAAAAATCGATTTTTACACTGTTTTGCATCAAGTATTAACAAACAAGCCTAGGCTCTGATACCACTGATGGGTTTTGAGCATTCTAACACCCTTAAGTTTACATGCAACCCTAGAAAACCTTGGATCTATGTTTGTCTAAAATACATGAAAAATATGATTTCCAAGGTTCATAATCCTATCTAGCATACATGGGGAACTTTTAAACTAAAAGATGGCTAGAATTACATACCTTGTAGTTGATTTGATTCCTTGAAAACCTTGAGAGCCTAGCACCCCAAGTGTGATGTCTCAAATGCTTCGCACAACAACAAATGCTTTGGAATAACTTTAGAGTATGTATAACACTAGTAAAAATCAGCTTCTCCTCTCTTATTCTTAGTGTAGCCTGATTTTGGTGACTATCATGATCCTTATATAGTGTATCACATCTAGGGTTACATCATGTAAACCCTAATATGACATGTCTCTTCATTTCCATGACCCATGGGGTTGTAACTCCCATGGAGCATCCTATGGGTTTAACCCAACTTGATAAACCATGGAGCCTTTTAGCCTACTATACAAGTTATGGATGATTTACATAATCAACCCATATATTTAATTAGTCATCTTTTGATCACTTAATTAATTTCAAATTAATTCTTGATCAATACTAATTAAATAATACTATTAATATATTAGAGCTTATAATATATTAATAAACCACAAGTGTTATTTCTCTCATTTAGTCAATCCAAATGCATGATGCCATGCAACCCAAATGGACCATGCCGGGTCGGGTCAAGTACATAACAAATATAGTTATGGACTTAGACACCTTATCCAATATGTTATGGATACCCAGGATAAGGGTAAGCCGACCGTTGATGATGTGTTGATTCTACGAGAGTACCCAAATGTGTTTCTGGAAGATTTTCCTGGGTTGCCTCTAGAGAGGCAAGTGGAGTTTAGGATTGATCTGGTTCCGGGTGCGGCTCCGATAGCCAAAGCTCCGTATCTGTGGGCTCCACCCAAGATGCAGGAGTTGTCTACACAGCTGCAGGAGCTGTTAGACAATCCATGGGGAGCACCGATCTTGTTTGTGAAGAAAAAGGATGGGTCTCATCGTATGTGCATTGAGTACCAGGAACTGAACAAATTAACGGTGAAGAACCGTTATCGCCTCCCGAGGATTGATAATCTATTCGAACAGCTTCAGGGTGCATCTTGGTTTTCCAAGATTGATTTGCGTTCAGGTTATCATCAGATGAGGGTCAGAGAGGAGGATGTTCAGAAGACGGCTTTCCCGATTCGCTAGGTTCATTACGAGTTCGTGGTGATGCCTTTTGGGTTCACCAATGCTCCATCCACGTTCTTGGATCTCATGAACTACGTATGCAGGCCGATGTTGGATCAGTCTATGATTGTGTTCATTGAGGATATCTTGGTCTATTCCAAGACGCAGGGGCAACACAAGAAGCACTTGAGGGAGATGCTGGAGACTTTGAGGAGGGAGAGACTTTTCGCAAAGTTCTCCAAGTGTGTGTTCTGATTGTGCGGCAATTTCTGGGGCACCTTGTCAATCAGAATGGTATTCTGGTTAATCTGACCAAGGTTGAGGTCGTGATGCAGTGAGAGGTTCCGAGGTCTCCATTTGAGATTCGGAGTTTCCGTGGATTAGTGGGTCACTATTGGAGATTCATCCAGGATTTCTCAAAGATAGCAGTTCTGTTGACTCGGCTAACGAACAAGACGGTCACATTTCGCTGGGGGCCTGAGCAGTAGGCAGAGTTTGAGACCCTGAGGCAGAGATCATGCAAGGCTCCAATATTGACCCTGCAGGAGGGTGTTGAGAAATTAGTGGTTTATTGTGATGCGTCGATCATGAGTTTGGGGGAAGTTTTGATGCATAGGGGTCGCGTGATCGCTTACGACTCGTATTACGCTCTTATAGCCTCATTACATCCACCTTATCTTCCTCCATCCCTCTCATATGTGTTTGTAACACTAGTTTCACTTTGAGGAGCATTTTCAATCTTAGAGTGTGTATTTTGGTGTCTTAAAAGAAGAAGGAAGGAAGCCAAGATCATCTTGAAGGAGTGGAACACTTGGATCTAGGATTTCTACATCATTTGAAACCCTTCAAAGGTAAAAAGCTTGCAACTTTATCCATATAGTATGCAGATCTAGATTTGGATGTCTTTGTGGAGCTTTTTGGTCCCAAAAGGTTAGATCTTGAACACGACATGTTCTTGACCTTCAAGTCACCCTTTAAAACCCTAGGAGGGGTCTTAAGTCATAAAAATGGGTTCCATATGGTTAGTTTTGCTTCATGCATCATTTAAAAGGTCTTAATGGAATAAGACCTTGTGTGAAGCACTTATTGGACATGCTAGGACATAAAGTTGGAGACATTATGACTCCCAGGAGGATTTTAGCCATGGATCTGAATTATGGATGTAAGAGCTTAAGCCATTAAGCTTTTAATGGAGTTTGCGACTTGCGAGGGTATGCCCCGCATACTTGGAATACGCCCTGCGTACGAAATTAACCACCCAGATGGTGGTCAACTGCGAGGCTGTGTGTACGCCCAACGTACCTCCGGAGTACGCCCCGCGTATGCACCCTGAGTTGACTCGGTCGAGTTGACTCGATTGGATTTACTCATCTGGGTTGACTCAAGTGACCTATTTTCACCAGTTAACTTTGACTTAGACCAAGTTTGACCTTAAGGGTATTTTGGGTATTTTAGGATTTTCATGGAATTTGGTCATTGGTGCGAATAGGTGTCGGTTAGAGTGCTGCGAATTGGAGTTGGGGACCTCATTGATTATTTACGCTCAGGCTCATTCAATGGGTCCTATCATCCTCAGGATGGAATACCCTCAGGCAAATTGGAGTGCGAATATACAATGGGTCCTGTCACCCTCAGGATGGAATACCGATGGTTGAATGAGCCTGAGGGTATTCCATCCTGTAGATGACAGGACCCGTTGTATATTGACATTCCAACCCGATGGTTGATGGGCCTGGGGTATTCCAACACAACGGTTGACTGGAACCATATGCTTGAGGGGCCTGGGGTATTCTTACCCGATGGTTGATTGGACCCGACATGTTGTTATTGTATATGTTATTTGGTTGTGTGTTGGTACTTTGGGGGATCTTACTAAGCGTTGTCTTACAGTTTTGGGTTATGTTTCAAGTACTTCAGATGACCACAGGAAGGCGAAGGCATGACCACACACATCCTCATGTTTTGTCTTATGATTTTGGGAGACTCTGATGTTGAAAATGTTTTGAAAACTATGTTTGTAAGCAATTTGTGAATTTGGGATGGTTTTAAAAAGTTTAAAATTTCTTGTGATTTTTATGGGTGTTACATTTAATCAATTCAGATTTTGATTTACTTACAAGTTACCTAAATTATAAATAGGACCCCAAGGCCCTCAATTTTCGTTCATGACATTCCTAAGAGTATTAGGAATGCAATTCTTGTCTTCTCCCTCTTTCTCCTCTTCATTCTAGGTTTTCTACGGTTCTGGGTGTGAGCCATCAGAGGCACGAGATTTCTAATGCTCGCTTTCTAGAGCTTGTTCAAGAAGGATTTTATTGATTATTTACAACAATAATCAAAAGGTATGTAAACGCTAATCCTTTTATGAATTTCGATTATAGTAGGGTTTTCGTAGGGTTCTTGATGTTCAATTGTTTGTTGCAATCAATAGAGAAGACTTAGATCCAATAGGATGCATTTGAACTTAGAATTTAGTATTCCTGCCACATAATTTTGTAGCCCATAAACCCTAATAGTGGATTAGAGCCATTGTTTTCAATAGATCTTGCACAATGTTGAACAGATCAAAATTAGGGCTTATAGAAATTAAACCCTAAGGATGCATTTTTCGAAAACTGCTAGGGTTCTTGAAACCCTAGCCTCCACCCATAGGTTTTCGAAATTTGCTAAGGGTTCTTAAAACCCTAGCCTCCTATAACACTTTTCAAAAATTGAGAAGTCCCTTTTAGGGCTTACCTTGTTTCCTTATTTGTTATTTTAAAAGCCTTAAAATTTGAACAATTAAAACCTGATAAACCTTAGCCCTATTTTCAAAAAATGGGGGGTTTTGGATTAGGATTAAATATGAATTATTTTATAATTGATTAATTCTAAACAATTATTTAGTCCATAATGATTTAATTAATTTAGTTAATTGTTTGATTAAAACGTAAAGATAAATCATAACTAGTTAATATTAATTATGTTGAAAAATGTTCTTATGTAACCTTGTATGTGACCATCACTGAAATAAGATGAACTGTTTTTATACAATCTAAAAAATATTATTAGTTATATCAGGCTGCATGAATGCGTGATAAAACGGAAAATACGAAAACACGCGAATGACGAAAACACATATGTGTGACTAAACAGTTTCAACAATATATATATATATATATATATATATATATATATATATACGTGTATATATATATATATATATATATATATATATGTATGTATTATATACATATGTATGTATTATATATGTATATATGTACTATATATATGTTGCATATGTGTTGAATAGTCAAACAAAGAAGAAGTCAACAAAAGTCAAGGATAAAGAAGCTAAACCCATTCACACGTTTTTTTGCTCCTACTCCTACATCAACTTGCAGCCTCTACATCATCTTTCAACTTACACTCAAGTGCACTACTACAAGATATTTGTTTCTCATATATATACATGTGTATGTAGTGTGTGTTTGTTGTTGGAGATAATAGAAGAGAGTACGAGAGATAGATATGATATAGTGAGTTTTCCTTTGTAAAACTACACCCTCTCAATCTTCATCCCTGGAGCTAAATGAAGAGCACCAAGATCAAACAAGAAGCTAAGTGAAGAACACCAAGATCATCAACAATGAAATGAAGAACACCATCAACCATCTTCATCTTCTTCATTGAAGCTAAAGGTTTTTCATCTTCACCACCTTTGTTCATCACATCATACACCACCAAACACTTTCCTTACATCAAAACACCAAAACACAACCATGAAACAACCCAAAACCTTCTGCATCAAGATCAACCACAAAACCCATCACTATTCATCATCATCTTTATAGAAATTTCACCACCTTTACCACCTTATTTCAACCTCCTTCCAACCTCTAAACAACCTTGAAAACATCCTCAAAACACCATAACACCATTACCCTAGCCAAAACATCACAAACAAAACTTACCTTCAAATCAGAAAAATCCCAAAATTAACTCAGACACGAACACGCCCCGTGTTAAAAACCAAGGCAAAATCAACACGCCCCGTGTTGCCCTCTGATTGCCTTCTTCATGCTTTTGTACCTCAACACGCCCTGTGTTAAATCCAAGGCTAAATCTAACACGCCCCATGTCAGCATCAGCATCATGAACACGCCCTGTGTTCAGCAAGGCTAAATCAACACGCCCCGTGGCAGCATCATTCATCAAGAAAACCCTCCAAAACCCTCCTACACGACCCGTGTCACTTGTGCCTTATTTTACTTGACCCATGTGCATGTTTTTACCCAAAAATACCTCAAATACAAATACATAAACCCATGTATTTTACACCCTTTTGTAAACACTTGTTTTTACATAAAACAGAGCTTTAAATGAACTTTTTGTTACTTATCCAATGCCGGGTTGATCTTTGAACAAATATCGACCAATCGCTCGAAGAGTCCCAATATCGACCAGTCCATTCAAAGAACAAATATCGACCAATCATTCCATGAGTCCAGTTCAGTCAATTTATTGACGAACCTACTTGATATATATTTATATACTTATATACTTTATTATAGCTTTATGTCATTTAAATATAGTCATTTATATTATTTATAGCTTTATGTCATTTAAATACAGTCATTTATATTATTTATAGCTTTACGTCATTTAAATACAGTCATTTATATTATTATAGCTTTCAATCATTTATAGCTTTCATATTTATACTTATTCCGCAATTATTATTCTTTATATATATATATATATATATATATATATATATATATATATATATATATATATATATGTATATATATATATATATATATATATATATATATATATATATCTATATCTTATACCTTTAACTCATATATCTGTCACATAGTAACTGGTAACCGAGCCGTTTGTTGTGGTGATCAGATTTTTATATTTTCAACAATCGGTATCTGAGCTGATATATTAAAAGGAATAATATCCAACAATTGGTATCAGAGCTTTTTGTGATTTACCTTGAATTTTTTGTCGAAAAACTTTTGGTTATAGCGTTTATAAACCTTCCATAAGATTTTCTTTAAAAATTTCATTTTAATATCACTTGTTCAAAATCCTTTAAAAAAAATTCAAAAAAAATGTCTTTGGCAAATTACTCCAACATGAACTCTGTGTCCATTGCAAATAGCTTAGGATCTGGTTCACGGGCACCCATACTTATTCCTGAAGAGTATAATTCGTGGGTTGGCCATATGAATCTTCATCTTAACGCTATAAATGAAGATATCTGGAAGTGTGTAGAAGGAACATATGTTACTCCAGAAAATATGGCTACTCTTGCTACAAATCATGCCACTCAAACCGATATCATAAGAAAGTTGGAACTCCAAGCCAAAAAGGAACTTGTGTCTGGAATACCTCACAGTATTCTAAGTCAAATGGATGGCATTATGATGTTAACCGCAAATCAAATTTGGGAAAATTTGAAAAATCGTTTTTGTGGAAATAAAAGAATTATCGGAAACAAAAGAACATTTGTTTTGAATGAATTCGATAATTTCAAAATGCTTTCATCAGAAACTATCCATGATACTCATGATAGGTTCAATTTGATTATGGTTAAAATGAACAATTTGGGTATCAAAAAGACACAACACGAGATAAATCTCAAGTTTTTAAACAATCTTTTCGAAAGCTGGAAAATGGTTAAACTCATTATTCAGGGAAATCCAGCTATTCATACCGAATCTTTGTACAATTTGTATGGAGAACTTCAATCGTATGAATCCTCGATTGACCCACAAACCACTACAGCTTTTGGAGGACCACTTGCTCTTGTGTCCATAACTTCTCAAAACCAAACACCTTTCATTGATCAAAACTTTAATCATTTTAATCAGACTACATCTTTTCAAAACCAAACCTTCCAGTCTGATTCGAATGATGAAGCAGATTATCAACAACAGTGTGCTTTGGTTGCAAACACAAATCTCCAGAGATTTATCCCAAATCATGGTCAATCAAATTTTAGACCAAATTTTCAACCAAGACCATTATTTGGACAAAATAACTCAAGTTTTCAACCAAGACCATCTTTTGGACAAAACAACTCAGGTTTTCAACCTAGACCTTACTTTGGACAAAATTCTCAAAGACCTTCTTTCCAAAATAACTCAAACCAGGGATTTCAAAACGATCCCAACTCAGGTCATAATCACAATCCAGACAACAGTTTTCAAAATCAAAACAGAGGTTTCCAAAATCAAGGTTACAACCATCAAAACAAGGGTTTTCAAAACAACCAAAATTTTGGATTCCAACAAAACCATTCTCAACTTTCCCAACAAACCCAAACTCAAGCACCTGAAAGACTTCCGATTAAGAGTCAAAAGGATGATAGTGATGAAGATGTGATCATTTGTCACAACTGCAAAGGAACAAATCACTATGCCGGAGAATGTCGAGCCAAAAACAAAACCAAAATCAAAGACTCAGCATACTATGCTCAAAGAGCCGATGAATTGAAGAAACTGGAAAACCAAGAAAAGCAAAAAGCATTGATGGCAATCCATGAACCAAGCGTAGAATACTGGCCAACATCTGATGACGAAGCTGATAATGAACAAGCACAATCAAACTTTTGCTTCGTAGCTGGTGTTAAAATACCTTCAAGAGCTCCAAACGTCATAGAACAGGTATGGTCTATGATCTCTGAACTTGGTTTTTCAAAAACAATTTTTGAGTCCCACATAACCAAAATTGAGAAAAGTCTGGAAGCTGATCTCAAAACATATCATGACACAATGGTCAATAATGATATTTGCAAATCTGAGTTACAAACCTTGCAACTCAAATTTGGAGAATCAACAAGAGCAAAAAGAAAATTGGAAAGAGACGTTGAAAGAAAATCAGAAGATTATAATCACGTCTTGGAACAATTAAATCAATCCCTAATTCAGAAAAGGGATTTGGAACTAAAAAACCAGTCAATCATTTCTTCTGAAACAAAAGATGTTTTAGAAATGGAAATCCTTCAGTTGAAACAAGACTTTCAAGAATCAACTGACAAATACAGTGTTTTAAATGAAAAATTGACTAATTCTTTAAAACAAGTCAATTCTCTTGAAACCGAGAATAAAAGACTGATATGGAATATGGATTCTATCAAAGTTACCAGAAAGCTATTTTCACCAAGTCAAACACCTTAGGAACTGGCAAAATTGATACGAATTATAGACCAGAAATTGGAAGAAAATCCTTTGAAATTGAACAAGCAAAACAGGAAAACATGACGAATTGTGAAAACTCTGAATCTACTCTACCAGATCTTTTCACATCTGTTAATGAGGAAGATTCAGATGATGAAACAGTTATCAACTGTAGTCCAGATGATACTGCTTTCAGTGTTTCCAAAAAGTCTTTCAAAAGAGTTGTAAATTCTGAAACAAACTCTGCAAGTTCTTTAACAAACCAAATCAAACATACCGATGGAACCACTAAACTCAAAAACTTTTTGAATGGAGAAAATTCCTCTTATGAGGATGGTAGTACTTCTATACCAACTGTTTTTCCTACAATGACTTCATCAATTGTTGGAAAAACTAGTTTGGGACAAAAATACTCCAAGAAACAACAAACAAGCAAAAAATCCATTCAAGTCACCAAAACCCCACTTATCAAGCCAATCATTTTTGAAAACCAACCAAAGAAACCAGTTAAACCCTACGTCATACCTCATAAACAGGTTCCCAAACAAAAACCAAAACCTTTTGAAAACCGTTTTCAAGATATCACTTTTAATCATTCAAGGAACTTTCAAAAAACATCACATCAGAAAGTTTCAAACCATCATCATCAAAAAGCTTTTCAAAACCGCCCATCACATCCCAGATATGAAGAAAACTTTTCAAACAAACCTTCATATCTAGGATATCTTTCACCAAATCACAGATCTTATCAACCCACAGGCTTTCAAAAACAAATCACATTTTGGGTAAAATTGATAGATCAAATAAAACCTCAACCATTCCATCATCATAAAACAAACCATTACAATAATGTGAAGTCAAATGATAAAAGAAATTCATCAAGGAAAGCACCCAAAATAACAACTGACAAACCAGGACCCATTAAGATTTGGGTACCTAAACTTTCTGTCTGATTGTAGGTACTTAATGCTGGAGAACCCAATGATGATACATGGTATATTGATAGTGGCTGCTCCAAGCATATGACAGGAAACCGGAACTACTTACGTGACTTCAACCCTATACAAATCAATCAAGATGTTACCTTCGGCAACAACATGAAAGCAAAAATCAAAGGTTATGGAAACATAACAAATCGTAATTTTTCCATAACGAAAGTTGCCTTCGTCGATGACCTGAAACACAACCTCATCAGTGTTTCTCAACTCTGTGATAACAATCTTGAAGTTCTATTCACCAAACAACGCAGCTTGATCATGGACGCCAAAACCAAA